>NC_136894.1:20493898-21093898 GCF_949152265.1 Phoxinus phoxinus | reverse complement strand
TACATTCGCGTTTTTGAAGTTTGCGCAGAGATAACTTTTTCCCCCAAAATTTGCACCTTGGAACCTATTTCAAGTAGGGCTGGGCGATATGGTCTAAAAAAAAAATCCCCGTTTGCTAAGAGGTGGTTAATAAATATTATAAATATTCAAAAATTTTAATATTCGTGAACATCCCTAGTTTTTCATCATAACACCGTTATAATATTTTAATGATATAGGTAAAAATATAATAAATATCTAATATACTTATCATATTTAGCAAAATACTCCTCTCTATAGCAATTTTTTGAGTCCAACTAGCGTGCTATGCTCATTAAATGAAATGCTTTCCTGAGGTGAATGTAACGTTACGTGACATTGTTCTCCAGTTGTTTATGGACCTCTTTCTGCGGTTGAAAAACACTGATCTATTTTATTTCACTTCGGTAAGTTGAACTGTATCTTTCAAATTACCTATTGATCATTCGTGTTTATTTACTATTAACTAACTAGTAGTAAAGAGTAACAGATGATCGGTTTACATGGCGCTTGTACTGAGATCTGTCAGCGATCTGTCAAGTCACATTTACAAGCGACAAAACGGTGTTTATTGTTTGAATTTCGTAATTAAATTTACAGAATCTGAGAGCTGAGATTTTGTTTCATATCAAGTGTTACCTTCTCTGTCTTGTCTGTCGGTGTCAGTCTCCTCTTTGCTTCGCGATTTTTCTCTGTGTGAGAAAATGGATGTGTGGCGTGAGAGCGTGTAAAAAGAGACAATTGCGTGGGTCTCAAGGTGAATTCGTGAGAGTTGGCAGACCTGCAGATTCAGTTTGTAAATGTTTTTGGCGGGTGTGCTTGTGCAGCCGCGGTCTTGTTCATTTGCCATGTTGTTTGTGTATCTCTATGGCAAACGCGCTGAGCCTATTCGGAACTACGGAAGCCCAGAGGGGAGCGTCGGCGGAAATTAAAGAGAAAACTGATTTTCATTCAAACAAATTGACGTACACTACACATTCGAGTTACCGGTAATCGCTAAAATCGATTTATCGCCCAACCCTAATTTCAAGGTTTGCATTTTCGAGCCACCAGGCACTGTTGTTGTGCGAGTGAGTGGGCCGGAGCGCGTTAAGGGTTTTTTGTTAGAGCGGTGTCGTGTAAGCGGCCCATAAGTTAATAAATACTGATCTTTGCAACGGAAGTGAATCAATTAAAACTAACTTTAGCTGGACAATAACTTTATTCTAGAGCTGCTGTAAAGCCAAAACAATATCTGTCACTTTAATTTCCTATTATCACTGTAAAGCTGCTTTGAAACTATCTATATATCTATTTGAATCTATATTGTAAAATGCGCTATATAAATGAAGGTGACTTGACTTTACCTGGTTTGATGATGCTGTTGTCGGACACACAAAATGTGGTGAGCTTCTGTTTGGGAGGAATTCCTGCATTCCGGAAAATCTCTAAATATCCCTCTGACCTCTGAGGGAAAGACAGATTGACTTTCAGTTGCTTCAAGTGATTTACTAACTTATATAATCCTTAAAAAGGAGAAAGGGAGAAGAAAGAGAGAATACATTAAACCTAAACTGCTCTGCTGTGTTTTGGGAGTTGACTGACTGCAAAGAGACTGAAGGCTCAGACTGAAGGTCAGGACAATTGACAATTACACTTCAAGCAGCACTTTGTGGCAGATGTCAAATATAGACAGATGACACACGGACACACACTAGCTTACTGACAACAACAAAAAAAAGGGACACAGAGCAAAGTTTTTTTTCCCATTACAATCTCCATAGAATTATATTTTTATAGCCTATTTTAATGTTTTTTTTTTTCCCTAACATGTGCGTGCACACACACACACACACACACACACGGGCACACACACACACACACACACACACACACACACACACACACACACACACACACACACACACAAAGGTGACCTCTCTATCTACTACTCAGTCATTTCTCTCCAGGAGCTCTTCAGGTCTTATTATACTTCCTCTCCACAGAAACAGAACAGCTCTAGTCTATTATCATGTTCCACCTCAGAGAGGTCGAGGATCGCCAGAAAGGTGAAGAAACAAGAGTTCGTTATGAGTGTGTGGATAAGATCAGTCTTATTGGAAAACGTTCAAGACATGTCTAACTCACATGAAACGGAGATACGTTTTTCCCACCCACGACCAGAGCTGCTGTCTTTCCATTATACTCTTCTTTTGATAGATGTTTCACCACATGACAGTCCTGCACCTGAGAGAGAGATTTGGGTGCGATACAATTATGAACAGATTAGTATCAAGGTAAAATAAAAATCAAGTTTAAAAATGTTATTTGATAGTTAATCTCATAACAATCAAACTTTCAGCTGGATTTTAAGACACTACACAGCATTGACAGCCAGAGAAACTTCTGATGAGAGTTTTTTCATACTATGTAAAGTTTTTTCAAAAAGTGACTGATTTTTTAGTTATTTGTTATTTGATTCAATACATATATAGTACTGTGCAAAAGTCTTATGCACGCAAGTATTTTCACTCACCAAAAAATGGTTATTTATATATCTGTTATTTATACCTTTTGCTGTTGAGTGTCAGTAGGAAATATCAGTTTTCCAAACAATAACTGCAGGAACGATGACAAATTATGCGCAAAGATGGCCACACCAAATATTGATTTGATTCAGTTAATAGAAGTTCATTCATAAATATATAATATTTATGACATTATTTTTGAAAGCATTCTCACTCTTCAGCGGTTCTACACAAGTGCCTAAAACTTTTCACAGTACTGTAGCTCTGCCGCTAGGTTTCTTCAAGTGTCTTAGAGAGTTTGCCGCAGTTCTTTTTGATTTAGTCTGTTTCAGTTTCTTCATGTAATCACAGACGGACTCAATGATGGTGTGTTTAGATTTCTGTGTGGAACCTATTGGCTGTTGTCAGACTGCTTGCCTTGTGCAAACAAAAATCTCACTGGATTATTGCAATTAATGTCAAAAAGGAAGTATGGAAATGTAAATTCTATTGCGATATGATATTTTCTATTGAAACACTTCAGCAAAAGATATAAATAACTTTTGTTTTGTTTTTTGAAATACTAACATGCCCAAGTCTTCTGCACTGTAATGTTTAGATTAAAACACACATGCAGGCATACATATTTTACTTATTGTTTTACGTGAGGAATATGGGGTTAGAATTGTAGCATTATTCCAAAACAATCGATTAAGATCCACAAATAAATGTAAAGATTTTCAAAAAATTTATAAAATTCACAAATAAATAAAAATGAGATTTGCAAATAATTTTTTTTACAAATGTTTTGTCACAAACAAAACTCTGCCTCGCATTCATTTGTGAATCACTTTTTGTGCATTTGTGGATCACTTTGTGCATTTGTAGATCCCGCACTCTTATGTTGATTTTGAAACACTTCAAGCATCAAGACGTGCAGACAAATACACAAATAAGTGGACTCCACCCACTGTTTACTCAAGCCAATAAGATAACGGCCCCATTGCGCTGACCAATCATAGCACGCTCTAGCTACAAACAATCATGTTTGGCTTTACACTCGGGGCAAAAAACAGATTTATTTTGCACCACTGAAAGGAACAGCGCTTTAAAAGCAAATAGTACCATTATATTTTATAATCAGTGATACTGTCTACACTAGACTGGGTGCAGCACGACACGATGATTCGCCGACAGTAAGCGGATGCCCGTTCTAGAAGGGGGGCACCTGAGACACTTCTCTCTGTAGGCAAGGGCGTGGTGACCTGCTTACGTCAAGAAGTACCACAACATCCAATAGGAAAATTCAACTGCAGTAGCCACCGTTCAACCTGAAGAGGGCAGCACTCAGACGTTTTTACACCATATATTGTAGAATTAATACACTTTATACCCAAATGTCAACAAATGTACTTAAATCAATGAACAGCATTATTAAAGCCCCAGTCTTACAGATCATTAACTAAAAAAAAGTTGTTTTATGTTTTGGTTACCCATCTTTGTCATTAAAGGAGAACTCCGGTCAATTTTAACATTGAGCTCAATTTTTAGTAAATTTGGAGTGCTGTCAATACAGAGAACAACGACAAAAATCGGTGTTGCCTACACCGTGTTACCCTATTTTTAAAATTTTCACCCTATTGACTTGAATGGGGCAAATTTTAAACCTGCTTTTATTTCTCTTATCATCCTTGATGTGTCATTACAAGTGCCCAGCCATGTTGAGTGATTCCTTCAGAGTGAACACGGTGAATCTGACTGCAGTAGATGTGAAAGATATTCATAAAAATTATGTTAATTCAACAAGCGCACAGACCTGTATGTTTTCGGTCGAAGTCCACAGTAGTCGATTGTCAAGTTCACGCGTGTGATCATAGGCAACTAAACCTATGCGCGTGAACTCGACAATCGACTACTTTGGACTTCGACCGAAAACAGGATGTAATGTACAGGTATTTGCGCTGGCTGAATTAACAATTTTTATGAATATCTTTCACATCTACTGCAGTCAGATTCACCGTGTTCACTCTGAAGGAATCACTCAACATGGCTGGGCACTTGTAATGACACATCAAGGATGATAAGAGAAATAAAAGCAGGTTTAAAATTTGCCCCATTCAAGTCAATAGGGTGAAAATTTTAAAAATAGGGTAACACGGTGTAGGCAACACCGATTTTTGTCGTTGTTCTCTGTATTGACAGCACTCCAAATTTACAAAAAATTGAGCTCAATGTTAAAATTGACCGGAGTTCTCCCTTAAGATACGTACCAAAAACTTAATTAATGAATTTTTTTTTTGCAACTTGATCCTACAGAATTAGTAAATTACAGGCCGATCCCAAACTACTTTTTCTGATAATACCTAGAATATCAAAATCGACTGCTGGCGGTAGATCCTTTTCCTGTTTAGCACCAAAACTTTGGAACAGTCTTCCTAACATTGTCCGGGAAGCAGACACACTCTGTCAGTTCAAATCTAGAATGTGTGACTGTGGACGATCTCTCCCTGAACACCGCACTGAAGACGGCAACTAAACCCAATGCATTCACAACCATTTAATACAATAGTGTTCTCATGTTATGTAATATGTCAGTCCCAAATTATTCATCGTTATTATTAGTTGTGCATTTCTGTTTGAGCTGCGCGCGCTGAATGAAGGCTACTGTTAAACTGGAGCACTTAGTTTGCTAGCGCGTTATTTAACTCAAAGAAACACATCCTATATGAGATTCATCAGATATATTCAAAATAAACATAATATTACAAATTATTTCTGCACAAAATGACGCGAATGCACAAGTGAACTTGAACTAAGTTACGTGCCATTCATTCAGAATGATCATGTTGTGGACGCACTCTTCCGGGAGCAACGCGACACGGCAACTAAACTCAAATAATGCACAATGTTTTATTACAATATTGTTCTCTTTATAATGTTATGTAATATGACAGTCCTGCCAATAGTCATTATTAGTCGTGCAGTGCCGTTTGAGCTGCGCGCGCTGAAGCTGATCACGCGCACAGTCGCACTACAGCGTTCATTCAAGGGATGCATCCAATAAATCAGATATAGATAGGCATAAAATAAACACAATATTACAACTTACATTTGCACAAAACAAAAGGCTGCGAATGAACATGCAAACTTAGTCATAATGAAGGTGTAAAATGGTCCCAAACAAAACGCGCTCGCTTTCTGTTTCGCGGTTGAGCAGCGCACACGCGCATGAACCTGCTTAATCGATGATCGAGAAGTTGTATCGATTAAATGTATTATCGACAATTAATCGATCGTCGATTAATCGTTGACATCCCTAGCGTCTACGCTAATATTAGTCTCTCTGTTTATCCCGAGGTTTACCACAGTCCGCTGGATCCAGGCCCTATCCGGATCTGATGAAGGACCTGCGCCCAGACACGACAACACAGTCCTGAAGTGCCAACTAGTCTCTCCCCTGTGAAGACCTCCTTCCCTTCGCTTTACCTCTGTACAGATGAAATGTTGGATAATTCCGGTTCACGTGGCTAGACAATAACTTTATTCTAGAGCTGCTGTAAAGCCAAAACAATTTCTGTCACTTTAATTTCCTATTATCACTGTAAAGCTGCTTTGAAACAACCTATATTGTTAAAAGCACTATATAAATGAAGGTGACTATAATACCAAATATAAGCCCAAATGTGATGACAGTATGAGTCTCACTGCAGCTGTACTTGAGTTTTGTGAGTGTATAATGTATGTTGTGTGACAGTAATTTCTCCTAATACACAAACAGTGTATAGTTTTATTTAATGCCATGTCAGCATCTGTGGCTATCTTCATGGCAAAAACTGAATTACAAAAATACAAGAGTTACATATACAAAATAAAAATAAAAACCAAGCAACACAAACTCACGTTTATCACTAGGTTGAATAAGTCATAATAAGCTACTTATCAATGCTTTTCTGTTCCATCTTGAATAACGTGACGTTCCCATAACAGAGATGTCAAGTTCTCTGTGGCCTTTTCAAAGTCTCATAAAATATAATACTGTAGCTTGGCTCGATACACAGTCTAAAGGGCTAACGAAATCCAAATGATAAACATCTTTTTTAAACATCTGATCAGATCAAAGTTTTGCAAATCGTGATTGGTTGGAGCAAGAGCGGGCTATGATTGGTCAGAGCAATGGGGCTGTTATAAGATTGGCTTAAGTAGATGGTGGGTGGAGTCCACTTATTTGTGGATTTGTCTGCAGCATGTCTTGACGCTAGAAGTGTTTCAAAATCCACAAATGCATGCAGAAATTCACAAATGCACAGAAAGCGGTTCACAAATGCACAGGAAACAATGAATACAAATGTATGCCAGGCAGAGTAGTGTTTGTGACATAAAACATTTGTAAATATTTTTTTGTTTGCAAATCTCATTTTATAAATTTGTGAATTTTATAAATTTTTGTGAAACACTTTACATTTTTTTTGTGGATATTATTAATCTATTTATTTGTGAATAGATTAATATAAGAAATATAAGTGCATTAATTTTACAATAATACAATTCAATTTCTTCCCTTTCACTTAGCAATGCAATGGCTTTTATACCTGAAAATTGAGGGAAGACTTTAGTGTTTCTCTGTATAATTGACGATTTTTTATTATTATTTTTTAACATATTATATATACAAGATCTATAGCAGTGATGTCATCTCTTACTCTGTAATAAAGTGATGAACTTGATCCTGTTTACCTGTAGCATGGTAACCACGTGTCTCTCTCCAGATTTGGTCCACACAGGCATCATTCCGAGTTTAACGGCCACAAGACCAACTCTCCGACTCCCTAAGGAGATGCAGATTACAAATCAATACAACCACAAAAACTGAAGTATCAATCAAGCATCAGTGTAAACAACCCTGCAGGCTTCTTCCTCTAGGACCAGAGAGGAAATGACAACCACATAAGACTTCTTGTGTTGTGACCCAAGTATTGAGTTTATTGCCATATCAGCATCACCGGCTTTTACATGGCAGATGTATATTTAACAAAATAACATCACAAATACAATATAATGAAAACAAACATTTTATAAAATTCAACTTGAAAAAAAACCAAACAAAAATAAGTAGATGTACAATACGAGTACAATTCTATAAAGTAATGTTTAAATGTGCTTGTGCTAAAAAGAATTTAAGTTTTTCTGGATCCATAAATAGGCTAAGTCCTTAAAAGTTTGTGCGTTGTGACCTAACCCACCTTCCACCCACTCTTGTCTGGCCCAGGGTTCATCCTTGAGGGGGTTGAGTTTGTCTGCGGTCAGTTGTTGGTATTCATCTGCAATAATCTTCTTCAGAAATGAAGAATTATCTTCTGTGAGGTGTTCATCCCACCATGTGTTCGTCCGATGCGTCCTTACACAATGAATGACAGGAGTTCTGCCGAGATAAAAATAAAATAAAAACAGTGGCATGATGGTAACTGTCACGCTTTTTATGTAAATATCACGTTAAAGTGCTAAATAATAAGATTTGCTTTATATGCAATGCACACCAATTAAATCTCAAAAGTACTGATATCAAATTATTAAACGAGTATATGGTATATGTGAGATTTACACGATCTTGAGTTAGGGGTTACATTATTTTATGAGAACGATTATTATTATTTTTTCGTTAATAACTGTACGTTAATCAAATGACGTTACCTCTGCAGCGCTGCTCCAGTTCGGCAAACGATTACTGGCGCACCTCTTAGCAAACCATCAGCAAGATTAATAAACCTACACGTCAACGCTGTCATTTTTATTATTTACAAAATTATCATACAACAAACAACAGCTCAAATTAATCAGCCAGATCCCATCATTGTACTCAACATGAAAGTCTCGTGTTTGTCCTGCAGTAGAATGTCATTCCTTCAACTTCCGGTGTTACACGGAAATACGGTCGCTGGTTTCTCCTGCTTCAAAATATTGTTCCTCTAAAATAAATTATTAGTTCCCTGAGCACACAGTAGTGTGTTATTTTTGTTGTTGTTGAAAGCAAAATAATAATTGGGTTTATCATTTACAGGTCTGTTGTCATTTCTTAGTACTTACCAGCCTAAACGTTTTTGTTGGTCTCTCAGATCTGTTGATTTAAAACAATGAAATGGTTAATATAGACTAGATATACAACACCAACCACACTTCATAATAACATACAATAAAGAATTAGGCTAATCATGTGATATTGTTTTAAATTGTAACAAAACCAAAAAATATTATATATATATATTAATCTGCTCACATAAGCATTGTTCCCTTTTGAACGGTCACTTCGTATTGCATAGCTATACGCAGTGGGGAAACTTTTTTCCTCAGATTTATTGAAGCTTACAATGTAAAGCGCATTGCAGCTGCACAGCTAGACAGTGAGAGACTGGCTCAATCATTGGCTGTGCTGCAGCAACTGAACATCCAATGGCGAAAGGCGCCTCATCAGCTAACAGCACGCCGACATACGTCAGAGGCAGAGACCGCCAACGGGGCGTGGCAGAGCCTATAAAATGGTCCCGAATTCGCCATTATAGCAGATTTACTCAACTTCAGCGACAAACTCCGTCTCTGTGTCCTCCGGAAAACGTTAAGCTTCGCCATCGAATCAAGCCCATTTCACAGCAGACTGCGACCTTCTCTTCGAAGTCGCTTTCTCCTGTTGCCGTTCTTCTGTGGTCATCCGGCGATCATCACATTTCCTTTCAAACTAACTGTTACCTATTACAGTTTCTGAGCGCCGAACGAAGCGTTGTTTCAAATGGCTCGTTCCGCTTGCACCATGTGCGTATCCATTCTGCACGAGGATGACGGGCACTCGGAGTGCGTTTCGTGTCTGGGGCCTCCCCACGCTGAAGCCGCACTCTCTGCTGGCAGCTGCTCTCTCTGCGAGAGCATGCCTGTGTCGGTCCTGCGGTCACGGCTAGCTCTCGCGAAGGATGGCAACGCCGCACCCCCCACTCTTCCATTTCCCCCACTGCTTTTACCGAGGAAGAAGCACTGCAGCCAGCGACTGCCCGAGAGCATGGAGATTAGCGAGCCCACGCCGGCCACGTCCCTGCGTGCCTCTCTTTTTCCGGCCCTGACTCCGTCACCCGTTCCCCCCACAACCCCCACCCACGTGGAGGGCCTGGTTTCGTCTCGTGCGTCGGACGACGAACAAAACAACAGCCTCTCCATCGCGGTTCCCGAAGAGGACTGGCAGGGCTCTGTCGACCCTCACCCGTCCCAGTCGAGCGCTAGCATCCCAGCTAGCACCAATTCGGATGCGGAGATGCTCAGGATCCTCACCGCGGCTGTCGGCTGTCTGAAATGGCAGCAGTTTGTTTGGCCCTGAAAGCATTTCTGTCTGACCTTAAGGGACACCACGTCTTAGTCCGCACAGACACGTCGGTGGTGTCATACATCAATCGCCAGGGCGGTCTCGGGTCTGGTCACCTGAACTCCATGGCGAGAGATCTGCTTATGTGGGCACAACCCAACTTGAGCTCTCTGAGAGCAGCGCATATCCCGGTCATTCAGAATATGGGTGCAGATATGCTCTCTCGAGACAACACTCCCCTAGGCGAGTGGTCTCTAAAGCTTCAGACGGTTCGTCTGATTTGGAGTGTGTTCGGCGGGAAACAAGAAACAACTCTCACTGCGCAGTGTTCTTTTCGAAGGACAGGGATGCGCTGGCCCATGCGTGGCCCATCTGCCCTCGGTATGCGTTTCCCCCCGTTTCCATGATTCCCCAGGTCATCAAACGAGTGAGGGAGAGCGGATGCCCAGTCCTCTCTGGAAAACCAGACCTTGGTTCCCCCAGCTGGTTCAGATGGTGGACGAAGTCCCATGCCCTTTCCCCCTGAGGAAAGATCTCCACACACAGGCAAACGGGACAATCTGGCACCCCCGTCCCGACTTGTGGGCCCTACATGTGTGGCTCATCAACGGGTACCCCGGGACCTCCACGAGAAGGTTCTGAACACAATTTCTGAGGCTAGAGCCCCGTCTACCAGGCGCCTCTACGCTTCAAAGTGGTTAGTGTTCTCCAGCAGGTGTTCGGATAGACATGCACTTTGAAACCCTGTCATGCAAGGTATCAGTGATACTCTCCTTCCAGGAGCTGCTGGAGGAGCACGCTCAAAGTATATGGGAGCCGTAGCAGCTCATCATGCTCCGGTGGCTGGCCAATCACTGGGAAGGAATAGGTCTTTAGTAGGCCTATGTAAAATGCATTTGGATAATCTCATTGTTTGTCCTGCACAAACTTGATCAAAGTTAAACCAGGACTAAATGCATCCTGCACCTTGTGAACTTCAAATGATAAACTGAGATGGAGAAAAGACCAGCCAGCTGCTGGAGGATGTAAAATATTAGGAGGGTGAAGGATTTGAGGAGGGCCACATGGTTCTCCTGGAATCCTCAGCACCGTTGCAGATTAAGCCGTAACCACAACTCAGCTGCTCCTCTGTCCCGCCAGCTGCTACTTCCTTCATGCTGCCAGCTACCTCATCCACCCTGCCAGCTGCTTCTTCCTCGTACCTGCCAGTTACATTTTCCTCCAACCTACCATGCGGTTTCCTCATCCACCCTGCTCCCTGCCTCATCCACTCTCACGGCTGATGTTCACAGTACCGCCCGCTGCCACTGATGTTCACATAGGGCTCTGAGGAACATTAAGTATGTACATATTGCAGCAGCAGCAGCAGCAGCGGGTGATTCCTTCCAGACATCAGAAACTGACCCCACAAAGATTTTGGATGTCTGTAAGCCTGTTTTCACTCCTAGAAGTTGTTGAGTTACACAGCCTCAGATGCCTGATGACAAGTCAAGTCAATTCAAGCGAGCTTCATTGTCATTCCATTGAGACATACAAAGGGATGAAATGTCATGCCTTATACAGGGCCACAGTGTTACATACTGTAAACATAATTGTTATGTATTGTAGGTCTGTTACCTAATAAAACATATGAACTAAATAGGATTGTTTAATCAGACAGAATGTACACTTTCAACGAAATAATATACACATAGGCTATTGAATAGAATAAGACTATAAATACAATGAGTTGTTAATATAGCCTAAGAAAAAAATATATATAAAAGGTAAATATTTTCAAGATAAGTTTAAATCCTGAAAGCAAACAATTGTTAATTTTATGTTATATAACTATTATATTAAAAATATTATATTATATTATATACATTTTGAATCCTAAGGTTTGTGAGGTAAAATCATGGGCTAATTTGCTAATATTATTATGTTATGTTACACTATGTTGCACCGCTTTACATTACATTATGTCACGTTACGTTGTTGTTATGTGCTGTCTAATCAATTATTCACGATTAATCACATCTAATATAATAGTTTGTAAGTATAATATGTGTTTGTATATAAAATCTTAGAATGTTTAATAATTTAAAAAACAACATAACACAACAAAACAGAACATGTCATTAATCGCATCTAACAATAAATGTTGTTGTTAGTGTATACACACACACACACACACACACACACACACACACACACACACACATACACAGTGTTAGTGACGTAACACTAACATTTATGTTAGATGTGATCATGCAACTAATGACGTTATGTTTTGTTGTGTTATGTTTTGTTGTGTTATGTTTTTTTAAATATTAAACATTCTAACCAAAGGTTTGGGAGTTCAAATCCTGGAAGCAATCATTAGTGAATCAAAGAAAAAAATGATGTGAATATTCATCTTAGTAAATATTAATGTTCATTGTCTGATAGATATCACCTTAGTGAACATTCATGAAATGTATATTTAACCGTGCCCTTGTGCCCATTCAACCTCTGTGTTGAGAGTTGTTTTGAAAAAGAAAGCATCTGCAATATCACTAACAAGAATGAATTCTCTGAATCTCTTGATTAATGGATATGATAAAGAAGATGACCTCTCTTTCTCCTGATATCCCCTATAGTCTTGTCCTGGTGATCTGACTGTTTAATTATGATGGAGTGAGCCGAAAGTCTGTGTGTGTGAAGAGGAGTGTGTGCATGTTTGTGTGTTTAGACTTCAAAGATTCGTCTGACTCATAAAGAGTCGATCACACCTCCAGGACTCCAATTTCTCAAGGTCTTCTGATGCCTGGTTAAGAGCCTGTACATCCAAGCATCCCTAAATTTAGCATTTAGTGAATTACAGTAATACAATTTAAGAAAAACTCTAGATCAATATGAGCGGACGTGAGAGACCTGTGTGTGTTTAATGTGATGAGCAAGTGCGTCCAGTGAACATCTGTATCAAAACAAAAAGCTGAAACACAAAAAGTGGGAAAAACATTTTTTATTGGCAACATGCAAAATACAGTCCTGGTTGCTGTAGTAAGGAAGCATACACACACACACTCTGAACAGAAGGAAGAAGAAAAGAAAGAAATGCGTAAAAGGAAAAGAGAAATGTGTCTAATACAACACCATAAATACACACCTACATCTGAAAGGGACTTTATTATTATAGATTAAGAAACTCTGTAGAAAAGAACAAAAACAAATAATCCCTAAATACTGTATTCACAGAATTGAGTCCATTCCACATGCTTTCCAATAAATATTCATTCATTTATAGAGCTATATACAATACACTTAATTGTATGTAACATTTGTAAGTCGTAAAGGCCTCACATCAAAAATAAGTTAAAAAATAAATACACCACTGTTCAAAAGTTTTGGGTCGGTGCGATTTTTATTTTATTGTTTTACTTTTATTCAGCAAGGTTCTATTAAATTGATCAAAAGTTACAGTATAGACATTCAAAATATTACAAAAGATTTCCATTTCAATTTCATACTGCTCTTTTGAAATTTCTATTCAACAAATCCGAATATTAGAATGATTTCTGAAGGATCATGTGATTGAAGTAATTCATTGCTGCAGGAAATTCAGCTTTGCTATCACAGGAATACATAACATAAAAATAAATAAAAAATCTACCGACTCCAAACTTTTTGAAGGTAAATTAAATAAAGCAATTAAATGGTTGCACTTCAGATTATAGAGGACTAACAGTGTTTACTAACTGAGCATTGGTCATGCACTGGCCAAAAACTGATAATCACTTGCCTCCTAAACTATTACGTATTGGAATATTATGCTATATTGGACTATATAGCCCTTGTATAGCAGGTCCACCAAATATAAAATAATGATATCTAGCAAAAAAAAAAAGAAAAAAAAAAAGCCAGCACTAATGAACGAATGCAAGATGGAATCAGTCTGGCATCTGAATCTAAAGGAACACTGTCCACAGTTTTCGGCTTTTCTTCCATTTACACTGAGTAGGTTACAGCAGATCAAAAGGTGCTTGCGGATTGGTTCGGTTGCAGTGAAATCAATCTATCCCGCTGTTAAAGGTGCACTCAGTGAGTTCTACCCCATTAAAACATATTTTTTTACGTTTTACACATAATTAATCGTAATTTAAACAAATGCTTAAAATCATCTCACAGGAGAGTGGGTCACCTAATGAGCGCGGTCATGTTGAGGTCACATGACCAGCTGAATAAATACTATACTCATTTTATATTAGTAACTCCCCTGCTATCAGACACTTTCACTTATGGAACAAAATAATCATGGCTGACTGCAAATAGATTGTTTCTGAATTGGCATCAGTGACTGCAGTGCAAACCTTTGCTTTTGTGTAATGCTACACACCAATAAGTGTAAGAATAAAGGCCTGTTCACACCAGGATGAACGTTTGGTAAGAAGATTTGATAAGCCTTTTAATTTCCATGTTAATATGTCTGTTCATACTGACATGAACATTTGCATGCCATCAATGCTATGTAAAAAATATTTTTATCTCACTGCAAAGAAACAAGGCATGTCGCACACACATATTATACCATGCATACTTTTATTCTACATGTAGTTTACTTCAGAAATAAATCTTAGAAAAATCCTAGGCCTAATAACTTTAGTTGGTAATTATACATACCAAGAGTAATTGATGTTATCAATGTGAAAAATATACTGTAAATTTGGTTTCCCATGTTAACCTAAGTTGTGTTCATATTCATTAAACTAACCATAAATCATAAAAAACTCACATCAAAGCGCATGAATAAGTGTACATTACTATATGTAGTGTATGTATTCTATTTATTATTGTCAGTAGCTATCTCAACTCTCCGCCTAAACAGATTTTTGCCCCTAAACATGATCATGTGTGTTTAGCGCCATCCTCAAATATCATAATGAGATGAATTCATTAAAGAATACATTACCCTCTTTCTTGTTTATTTAATTCGGACATAAAAGAGATCACGGCTGTTTCTCGTGACTTTTACCTCTGTAAAAAATAAAAAATATTGGCAACAACTAGGTAACGATATTGATAGCTATACACTATTCAGATAATCGCTAAATTCGACAAATATGGACAGTCATGCTAAATGTGTGTCACAGGGAATATAGGGCTTTTTGTCAGGGGAGAATTTTGTTGTTGTTGCAATAACGACTTTAATCTTGTATTATTCCTGACCCTGTTTTGGTGTAAAGTAAATGGAGTCGACTCTGAGAAACCTGGAATGGAACACCTCTAGATAACACATGTAGGTCGAGACTTAATTTTGATCATTGGGAATTGATTGGATCGTTGGATCCAAACGAACGCGAACGCTAATTGCTGCGATCACATGTGAGAGAAAGTTTGCTGGAAGAGAGGGATTCAGAGAACAGATGTTTTGGCGATAGGGAAGGGAAGGTAAGAGGGCACGTGAATTAAAAAATGATGTGCACAAATAAATAATTTAGAATAAAAATGACAATGTTCCATAACAAAAAAAACAAAACAAGAACTGTCGATTTTGATTACATGGTGACTTTAAGTCACGACTGCCATATTAGCCAGGCAAACCAAAGAAAAAAAGACTGAATGCACCTTTAATATCACTAACATCTGTGTAAGAAGAAAATGTGAACAGTAGAGGACATTTTTGCCCAATGCTATTGAAAACCTGAGTGAAATAAACAACAACAACAACAAGGATGGACCTGCTTGTGGATACCTATACTGATGCAGCAAGCTCTGAAATGATCAATGAAGATATCTTGAAGCTGAGACTCTGGAGCTGCTTATATGGCCGTGCGTAGCTCAGGGACTGAACGCCCTGGAAGACTCATAGTCCGACAGGCATTTGGGCTTGATGCCTTTTCCATTGTAGTAATCCACCACTTGATTGGGAACCTCAGCCAGCACACTTTTAGCCAGCGCTGCAGGAGAGGCCTGTGTGGAAGAAAAGACAAGAGGCAAGGATGAGAGAAACGAACATAGATGAAATCTCACACTTTCTTGTGCTTGAGTAAGTGATACAGGAAAGGTGTCACTCCTATTTCTCTCTGTCTGCAAAACAGGTGGAGACAGACCGGTGAAAACAGCAGGACATAACTAAAAATAAACGCACGCACACACACACACTCTGTTTCTCGCCGAAGCATTCGTATCGGACAGCCAACTTCACACCTCCAGAGCTGCGCTATATTTATGAATTGTGTGATATTGCAGAAGTTGACCTGAGGTAGCAAGTTTCCTCACAGCAGTTCGCTTGACTGTGGAGAAAAGCAAAACAAAACCCTTCTCTGGAGTTTAGTGCACAAGAAGCCTTGTACGAAAGGTTCAACAAATCAAATGAAAAACCTACCTGAAGATTTAAAAAAGCACAACTACACGTCCAGTCACATAACAGCTGAGAAAATACAGCATAATCATGAATCTGAAGAAATGAACGAAGAGATTTTTGCCAAAAAACTGCAAGGTTGTGGGAGGGACAACTGGAAATATTGGAGCAAAATCCCTACTTTTTGATGCCACAGACACCCACACTCCCTAAAATATAAAGGCATCAATATAAAATGTAAAATAATACAAATAACCCCAAAATGAACCCAAATCAACATTAATCCTAGAAAAGCATGGACTATATGAGAGGAATTTCGCAATTCAAACAATAAAATAAATAAATAAATAAAAACAGTTAAGTGTTTTGAAAATGCATGATATGTGTGTGCCATGTATGCACTATTAGTTTATTTTAGCTACAATCTAATATTACTGTATTGAAATTAATTCTGAACCGTGACTCGTGTTGCTGCCAATGCAATTCATTTTAGGATCAAATATATCGACTGAATTCAAGTTCATCTCACAGCTGTCACAAAAAACCCCCACTACATTAATATTTATTTATGAAATAAATAAAATGACACCTTCATTAATGACATACTAGACTTTTGAGATAATTTTGTAAAATTTTAACTCACATAGGCTTTATATAAATAAAAAAATATGTATTGAATGGCATTAAAAAAAACTGAACTTTGCATGAACCAAACTTCAGAGGCAAATATATTGCTGGGTCAAAGCAGGACACAATACGCCTAACGTCACTTAAAGAGATGTTTTCATAATGAAGACTGTTCTACATGAACGATTTCGCACTCCTTAATTAATCTAAACAGGGCTGTAAAATCTACGAGCTTTGAAGTTTTCCTTTCCTGTGTTCCAGCGTCGGGATGCTTGTTATTTGAGCTCAGACAGACAGCTGTGAGAGCAACACACTGACCTGAGAGAAGAGAGAGATGAAAAGAAACCAGGATGCCTTCAGATGTACGGCATCCTCTTGTAGTTTGGTTTCCTGACTATGCCCTGACCGGAGGTACCATACAGTTTCTTAAATAAGAAAACCTGGCATGAAGCATTTCTTTTCATTAGACACGTCTATTTATAAGGCAGCCAGTACAACTTTTAGGCTTTGCTTTCTATGTTTATGGTTACACCATATCCTGACAGGATTCTTTTAAAGTGAATTCAATTCATAAACAGATTTGTGTAGAAACGTTTTGTTATTCCAACATGAGTGTGAGTAAATAATGAAGTATTCCTTTTAGATACTGCTGTTTTATACTCACATGTTTGAAGTTGCGGAATGGCACAAATTGCACAATGTCCCTCAGGACGGGTTCTCCTTTAGGAGAGCGGAGGATTCCATCGTCACCGTCCAGCATCTGCATGTCGCTGAAATCCGCACTGCCTATGCCGACGATGATGACGGACATGGGCAGGTGGGAGGCGTGAACGATGGCCTCTCGTGTATCTGCCATGTCTGTGATTACTCCATCCGTCAGGATTAGCAGTATAAAGTATTCCTAATGAACAGAGAATATGATAAATGAGGAAAGTGATCAATACAAATGCGAGAGAACATTTAAAAATGGACACACACAAATATGATCACCAGGTGTTTGTCTGTCTTGCGTTCAAAGCCCCTTTAGAACCAACAAATTGTTTCTTATCTTATTTTCAGCATACTGTATACGGCACTAAATTTGCCAGAGGGGCATTATTTTATTAATAATAAAGTAAATAAATATTAAAGCATCTTCTGAGAACAAGCCCTAACATCGAATGCAGTTTGCTTCTCAAGAAAATGTATATAGTTACAAGGATGTTTTAAAATTTTACAAGAAAGTGAGACAAAAAATCTGATATATAATAATGTTGCTATTGCTCTTTTACACACACACACACACACACACACACACACACACACACACACACACACACACACACACACACACACACACACACACACACACACACACACACACACACACACACACACACACACACACACACACACACACACACACACACACACACACACACACACACACACACACACGGTTGTTTTTATAAGAAGGCAACAGCAGTAAAGCAGATGGTGTCAATATGTTGCTGAGCAGAAATTAAGCTCTTCAGTCTAATTAAATGTGTTCTCTCTCTCTTGAAAGAGAGGTATAAGACTGGGGGAAGTGTTTACACAGGTTTATTTCATTTATGGGCCAAAATACAGCAGAAGGAGGGAAGCTCATGTTTTAATTAACTTTTTTCATGGGCAGGCTAAACTGGCTGTATGTTTGTCACGGAAAAATGTGTGGCGTGGTGTCAACTGATGAGGTGTCTATTTGAAGGGGATTATTAAAATCTTGTATTCAAATTTAGTTACAGTAAGAGTACAAACTGGTCAATGAATGGAAAATTTTAAATACAAATGGGGAGTAAATCAATGTATTTATTTTATTTTACTTTTTGTAAACAAATAGACCTTTAAAAGTCAAAGTCTCTCTCTCTCTTCCACTAACCATGGCCTCTTTGGTGTGCATCTCCTCGGAGGCTGAGTCGGCAACTTTCTGGATGATGGGAGCGATATTAGTGGGACCATATAACTGGATTTTTGGGAGGCAGTTCTGATAAGCCTCAACAACACCTTGAATACCTGTAACACACATAACCAGTCAGGTAATTTACAAAAATACACATAGTTGTTAAATATCTTGAATTAAACATAAAACTCTACATTTTGTAATGATTTGTATGGCAATTTATGACAAATTTATACAATTTTCAATGGTATAACAAAAAAACTTGAGCTATTTAAATTAATTTTATTTTAGCTTAACTTAGCACAGCCAGGCTGCTGCATTGACCAATTATCGCACAGGAGTGGACTATCAATTTTGTAATCTGACACACTGAATGGATGTCATATTGCCCATTTTCTGACAACTACTAACTACTAAAAAAACATAACCTTTGGCCTCAGACTTGTGTCCAAAAAAAATTAAGTAAAATTGCCTACAATTTGCACAATAACTATCTGCCAGACATGCATGGTCCATAAATATCTAATATGGAATGTTTGTAATGTTTGATAAATTGGCAAATGAAATAGGAATGTAATGTTTGCTAAATTGGTAATGAAAGAGGAATCACTATCTTACCATTCAAATTTGGAAGCAAATATATGGACTGCCCAGCTCAATCACTACTATTTTTGAACATAGGGGAATGTCACAACCCAAAACAGCCGCAGCTACAGTAGTACTGTATAAATATATTTGTATTTATACAGAACATTTATTTTATAGAAATGTGTTACATGTAAACTGAAGATTCACAGTTCAGCAGTAGGAAGATATGTAAGAATGTGTGGTGGTGGTAGTGTTAGGGGAAAACATGACAAGCAACTAAGAATTTTTAGTTTACACAAAAATAAATGACACAGACAAAACTGACATTCTTGTATAGTACAGAAAGCAGTCAGTGTCAACAAAAAAGTAGAAAAAAACATGAAATGTGAATAAAACAAATATTTAGAACATTTAAACATTTTGACCAGTGTACTTCACACGATGACAAAAACACTTTATTTTGGTGGCATTGGCAATTTACTGACACAATAACTTGGTTCCTTATCAAAGAAACTCGCGCTGCGTTGATTGACACTGAGGGAACGCAACGTCTTGAAGTCTCTAGCTATCTAGTTCTGAGGATCTAGATGTTGTCAGTGTCGAAGCAGGAGATACTGAGGATTCACCACCTCAGTCAAATGCTTTTGAGGAGCTAGTTGAGGGTGTGACGAGAGCTGTCGAAAGATAAAGCATCAATTGGGTAGCTGATAAGCAGGATGTTCGTAAACAAAGTAAATTAGACAACCGCTTCCTGCCATCTCGTTCACAGGCCAGGGCCTTCCGTTTCCCCCCATCTTCACACAGAGGTGTCGAGATCGTGGGAGAAACCAGTTTCTTATAGAGTGTATAGTGCACAAACATCCAACTACTCTTCTATATCAAACTATAAAGAGCACGGTTATGGAAAGATGTTGGAAGAGACGCTCGCAAGCTATCTCTCCCGTGAATCAGCATCTTCTCTAGAGGCCCTGGTATTACCCACTAAGCCAGTAAGAACTACATCATCCTTAGTGGGTAAGGCTTACTCAGCTGCTGGTCAGGCTGCAGCATGCTTATACACAATGTCGCTTTTGCAGGCCTACCAGGCTGAGGGCGGGGGTATTGGTCCTGACACAGTTTGCGAACTGCATCGAGCCACAGATTTATCTCTCAGGGCCACCAAGGAGATGGCTAAATCCATCGGCTACTCTATGGCAGCCCTGGTGGCCACTGAGAGGCATCTGTGGCTCAGTCTCAGAAATATTAGAGAAAAGGACAAGAATTTTCTCATGGATGTGCCCGTCACCTTCTGGCCTCTTCAGCGACGCTGTAAATTCAGTCGTCAAGAGGTTCCAGGAGCACCCAAACAGGCGGCCGCTTTCCAAAAACTCCTCCCCTGTCGCACATTGAAAGCCAGTTCTACCAGAAAGACTCAGGAGAATAAATACTGTGACAATTAAACATTTATTAACAGCCCAGCAAGCAATCAAGTTCTTTGGCGTAGGCCCCGTCCGTAGCTTGCAATCTGAGGGTCCAGACTCTGCATATCCTGCCTGAAGACGAAGGCAGGGGCGCAGCCGACCCCCTGCAAGGTGTGGGAAGGGACCATCCTGGTGGTGGTGGGGAGGATGGAGGGAAAGACCCGTCTTGGTGGTGTTGGGGAGGATGGAGGGAAAGTCCCGTCTTGGTGGTGGGGAGGATGGAGGTGAATGGAAGCGTCATCGAACTCAGACGTGTGTAAATACCGATCTTTTATACCACAAGTATAAGAATATGATTGGATAGATGAGAAGGTAATAAGTGACGTAACGATTGAGTCTTCCTGGCAGAACTTATGCTAAAGCTTTCATTTCCTCACACCGTGCCACACAAAAGCAGAGCGTAGCTTCTCGTGCCCTTTCTCAAAAAGAGTGAGGACAGGGAAAGCGCTCTCAACTGCAGCCTTCAAGAGGCAAGACAGATCTGAGGACCGCCATTATTTCCAAGAAGGCTACGGGGAAAAGGTCCTGACGCCCCAGGGGTCAGGCCAACGAGGGTAGTATCTCCCAAAGTAAAGCGATTAAAGGAGCATTTCACCCGTGGGAACATTAATCTTTATTGATAGTGGGTCATATATGTAGTCGAAATGTAAAATAATTTTCGAATTTGGTGCCTTCTTGACCGAGAAAAGACAAAGTAACTTTAGGGCGCGTTTGTATGAAAGACAACAACTCCCACAATGCACCACATTGCAAAGCTCCGCAAGCCACTCCCACTAATCTAAAACGGCGCATATGAGGTTTCCGCCTATCAGAGAAATCACTCTTCCGTCTACAAAGCTAGCTAACCACCAGAGCTTGAAATTAATTTCACACAAACATTAAAGCTAGTTGGCGAACTCATTAGTGTATTACTCCTCGTTTGTATTTATTTCGAAATGGTGAATTATTGCATGGTACCGGGATGTTCAGTCAGAACAGATGCGGTGCGGAACTATGATGGTTCAAAACACAAACGTCCGTGTCCTCGTCTGATTCAGAGATTTCGTCCAGGAGAAATGGGCATTGTTGAAATTCTTTGCAGCAGACGCCGACGGACTCTATCTCTGTGTCCGTATGCGCACAGGCACCACCACTCCGCCCCAGCTCAAACCAGTCTGGGCTTCTCGTCCGCGACAGGCAGGTCTTCTGCCTCGGCTGCACTCTGCAGAAGCCGCCGGCGCCTCCTGTTCCTCCATAGACCTCAGCTGCTCGTCGCTATACTGTGGCTCATAAAGGTAGCCACAAACATCCGTTTCTAACATAACTTCGTCAAAATAAAAACCGGTGAAATCAAATGCACTGGCACTGATCTGTGATAGGTCTGTTAGCGCATTAGGTACAACCCTCTATGGGCGGGTTTGAAAGGGTTGTGCTTATAGTCTTTACAGAAATCCCCCCTTTTTACACTTCCTCCTACAATGACGCCCAATGACGATTTTTGCGTCATTGTAGGAGGAAGTGAAAAAGGTAAATAGTGGATTTCTCTCGTCTCAGGGGAAAATTAGAGAATGTTGCACGACCATTCAATAGTATGACTGGTTTTCTAACAATGGACCTTTTAATGAAAATGGGTGGAGTGTGTTATGGAAATTTTACATTTAGATATGTTTCTTTTGCTTTTATATGGGTACAACTTTTATTAACGTTGAAGATGTATTGTTTACTCATGAGAATTTAAAGGAATATAATCATATAAGCAAAAGGCACATTATTAAAGATATAAAACTAAGTTTTTATAAATGTATGAGTTAGAACAAGCTTGCAGGAACAATATGTTCTAAGAAGAACTAAGTAGCAAGTGACCTTTTGTACTCCAAGTATGAAGAAAATATGTGTGTGTGCAGCTTTGTTCGAACTAAAGATAGGCAATAGGTGTGAAAAGAGCAGGGGCTGAGAGAGAGGGGGTTTTTGGGCAGACAAGGCATTGTTCTGTTCAGATAGAATTTATGATTAGACGAGATCTTGAACACGGACGTATACAGACGTTTCCTTTTAAGGTAAACGAGACAAATCTTTATGACAAATGCAACCCACTCAGGATATGTTGGGGGTATATAACCTTGGCGAAAGGGACTAGCCTTCGCCTTCTCATGTCAGATGCTCTCTGCGTGAGAATGCCATGGGCCTTCTCATATCAGACGTTCTCTGTATGTGAATGCCAATTTCTTGCAAGAAATAAACTTTTGATACTTTGACTTTTCGAAGATTCCACTTGTCTGTTTTTCCTCCTCACTTTTCAAATAGAATAATTTCCACAACAAATGGCGACGAGGACGATGGGATGCAGTAACCAACGATCGGCGTGACTGAGGGGAACAATTGACTGATCATCCCGAGAGACCATACTCTGCGGCTCAAATATCCTCAAGTTTAAGGAGAGAGAATTGTTCTACTCATCACGACGACCGCGGTGAACGCACTCCCAGAAAAGAACTCACAAGGTCATCAAAAAGACGGTGAGAGAAAATGTAAATTCACAAAGTGGATAAGAAAATTATTTGCGTATTGAATATTTTTTCTAAAAGGGTCAGAGTTTTGGAATAAGCGTTTCCAAACAGGGTTTGAGAATAAGCCTAAAAGTAAGTTCTCAAATGCCATGTGTTAATTCTTCTCTAAAAGGGCCAGAGTTTTGAGAATAGGTCTGATAGAAAATTTCTCAAACACCAGACAAGGTGCTCGTTCGAAATAAGCTGATAGTAAGGTTCGGACATTAGAGGAGGCACTTGTTTGGGAAAGACCTGCATCGACGGAGGCAGGCAATTTTGAAAGTCCTAGATTGACGAATTTAGGCATGTCGTGGAGGCCACGCTGAGAGGAGAGTTGACACAGTAAATTTAGTGCGTGGTGACCACGCGGGGGAAAATATTTAAATACGCAAATATAAATACTGTTGATTAAAAGTAGCCTATATGTATAAAAATATACATATATATATAGAGATAAAAGTAAAGAAAAATAAAAATAAAATGGGTAACAAAAATTCGAAAAGAGAGGAGAAACAGGTGGTTAATTTCGGTAAGAGCTCGTATAGAGCCATGGATAAAGTAATGGGAACCTGGTATCATGATTTTGTGCCGTTTTTGATAAACCAATATGGGTTTAATGGAGGTCTAAGTGTGTCACATTTAACTCAAACCAAAGCGAATTGGATGACTCATGTGGTTAAGAAAAAAAACAAAGAACATTACGATAAATGTGGTGAAATCATAGTAAAATGGTTAGAAGAGGCAACACGCAGACAGCAAAAACAAGTCTGTCGGGCCAGTGCACCATTGTACTCTGATAAAGAAAGACAGGATGCATCAAAGAAAGCCTTACAGAATCTTAAAAATGATTGTAGTGAAAATGCTGACTATTCTTCTTCCTTTTTCGGTCACTACGTGAAAATGACGGTGGAGGACGGGGCGTATCCGGCTCGTCGCCCGCCTGCTCTCAATCCTGCTGTGGAAGGAGCTGCTGCGGGAGGAGCGCTAGCCAGCGCACCATCTGGTCCACCGCCCAAATATGTTCCGACGGAGGACGAGAGAGAGGACACATCCTCAACGCGCTCTGGGGCATCATATCAAGGAGCCAGAGGACAGAAGTGCAACAAAGACTTAGAAGAACTGCTGAGCACAAACATGAAAACTTTGACTTTGAGCTCACAAAGACAGGCGAAAAGAAAATTTAGCCAGAGTTCGACCAGGCGTACGGACAAACAACGTCAAGCGCAGCAGCCGAACCTGCGAAGCCAGCAAAATCGCCAGCAGACTGATGATTCAGAGACAGAGATAAAGAGTGAAAGCGAGGATGGTGATGGAAGTCTCCTAAAGTTTCGGGCACCAATGCTCGAAGTGGCGGGGCCTGAGGGAGCAGTTCTGGTAATGCGGCCATGGAACCAAGAGGACTTGAACAAAGCTGCTGAACACCTGCCAAACATCGAAGCAGGTGGGGCAAAACTGGGTGCTGATTTAGCTGTTTTCTGCAGAGAATTCAGACCGACTCTCGGTGAACTGCGGAGATTAATGGTTTTGAAATACGGACCAGTGCAAATGGCCAAATTGTCAGACGACTGGCCAGAAGATTCTCGTCTGAAACACGTCAACTACGACGATCCGGCCAACAGTGACTACACAAAGAAAGTCAACGATATAATCACAGCTTTAAATAAAGTATTTCCACGCACGATGGACATTCACCAAGTTCGTCAATGTGTTCAAGGAAAAGATGAAACTACAGAAGCGTATTTCCAGCGACTGAAAGAGTGCTTTGATCGACATGGGGGTATGGATAAAAGACAGCCACCAACAGATCCGAATGCGGGACCGATGGGGTCTGATCCGTATGATGACTATTTAAGAACTTTGTTCATGGACGGACTTGACAAAGAAATTTCGAAAGCAATTGAAAAAAGCTGTGTCGGATGGCAACTTGCCTCTACAGCGGAAATCAGACGACATGCAAGACATCATGAGGGAATCATCAAAAATCAGAAAACAGCCAGAACCACCAAGCAAGACAAAGATCTTTCTCTAGCTCTGATAGCGCTGCAAAACAACAACCCCAAACCAATCTACCACCAACAAAACCAAAGAGGTGGTGGAGGAAGAGGCAGAGGACGTGGTCGTGGAAGAGGTAGACACTTTTCACAAAATCAACAACGTCCAGATCGAGACACTTGTTTCACATGTGGACAGAAAGGACATTGGAGTGACACTTGCCCGCAAGCAGCCTACAAAGCGCAGCAGGCAGATTGAGAGGAGGAGGGTGCGAGCAACGGGTTTCCTGTCCATCCATCAGATAAGTATCATTTTCCTTCTTTTCCTGACTCTGCTCTGTGCAATGAAGACATGCTTGCAAATGTTTTTTATAAAGCTCATAATCCTTTACCTTTGATAGAAGTAAACGTACTTGATAAGACATTACTGTTTCTGTTAGACACGGGGGCCACTAATTCCATAATTAAAGAAACAGAATTTACAAAACCAATTCCACTTTCTGGAGAAACAATTTGTTCCAGAAGTGCAACTGGTCATGTGGTCACAGAACCGGTCTCAACGCCGCTTGAGTGTTCAATTGATGGGAAAATATTTGAGCATTGTTTTTTGATTACTCAGACATGTCCAGTTAATTTGATGGGTAGGGATCTACTCTGTAAGCTGGGTGTTTCTGTTAAATGTACTACTGAAGGGCTTTTTGCTGACATGCGGATGTTGCATGTGACTACAGGGGAAACCCCTTTGTTTGAGTATGAGTGGCAAGTTTCTAACACCTGTCTAGCCACAAAGGCTCGAGACAGAGTGTTGCCATCCTCTGATTTTATGAATGATACAGATTTGCACTGTACTTCACATGTCAGCAATGAACCTGATGATGAATATGCGCAGCGTTGGTTTAATGTTAATGTGGAAAATGTAAAGACAGATTATCTTTATTGGACAAACCACTGGTGTGTTTTGAGTGTGAAATTGACTGACAAACAGACAATGTTTTGTGACATGGAACATGCACAGCCCCACATAGCACTGGCAAAACCAGTGAAGGCTGAATGGCGTGACGCAGGTCCCTTCATGGCCAAGTGCCATGAACTGACCGACTGGGTCATAATAGATCAAAAAAAGAATGATCTGCCAAAATGAAGGTAGCCATAAACCAAACCAAAGTTACCTTTTTAGGTCACGTGTTAACAGCAAACGGAAAATCATTGTCTGATAAAAGAGTCACCGCAATACAGAACATTCCTAAACCGACCACAAAAAAGCAAATGATGTCGTTTTTAGGAATGACCTCATACTGTAGAACGTTTATTCCTGGCTACAGTGACAAAGAAGGGCCTTTGTCAGCATTAATTTATGGTCAGGAAATGGCAGCCTCTGACAAACTAACATGGACCGCTGAGGCAGAGAGAGCTTTTTGTGAAATGAAGCAGGCTCTGATGAGCTCACCGACACTTGGCATACCAAATCCAGATAAGCCTTTTACACAGACAGTAGCTGAAAAAGATGGATACATGTCTTCTGTTTTATTACAGGAGCATGGGGGAAAGTTGAGACCAGTGGCATACTTCTCAACCAAATTAGATGCAGTGGCAAGAGGACTTCCTGTTTGTCTAAGGGCTGTGGCTGCAGCGGAGAGAGCTGTGGTAGCCTCTAGGGATTTTGTAGGGTTCAGTGATTTAACCCTACTGGTGCCACATGCTGTGTCCATGATTTTATTGGAACAAAAGACTTCTCATTTATCTGCAGCACGGTGGCTGAGATATAACTTTGTGTTATTGGAAATGCCTAATGTCACTGTGAAACGTTGTAATGTTTTAAATCCAGCTACTCTGCTTCCCACAGAGAATGATGGTGAAGCACACTGTTGTGTTTCAGCCTTAGAGCAGATATGTAGTCCGAGACCAGACTTGACAGACGAGGCGTTACCCAATAGTGACATGATTCTTTTTGTGGATGGGTCATCCAGCAAGGATGACCATGGCACAAACAGAGCTGGATATGCAGTTGTTTCATTAACTGAGGTTCTGGAACAACAACCACTGCCGTCACATTTTTCTGCGCAGGCTGCTGAATTGGTGGCTCTGACTGCAGCATGCAAATTGGCAAGTGGCCGGCGTGTTACAATTTACACTGACTCAAGGTACGCTTACGGTGTAGTACACGACTTCGGACAAATATGGGCACATCGGAAGTTTCTGAAAGCCGATGGCAAGCCAATATTGAATCACCTTCTTGTGAGTCAATTATTGGATGCGATGCTGTTGCCAAAAGAACTGGCAGTCTGCAAGTGTCAGGCGCACACTTCTGGCAGTGATGACGTTTCAAAAGGAAACAGATCAGCAGATGTTGCTGCAAAGGCCGCGGCTCTGCTTCCTGTTCAGATAACCACAGCAGCACGGCTGAATGAGGAACTAGGTGACGTAGCTGCGATGCAACAGCATGCCACTGCTGATGACAAGCGAAAATGGAGAGAGGCAGGCTGTGTGTATGAGAATGAACAGTGGGTCGGCCCTAACAATAAGCCATGTTTACCTTCTCATTTCTTTCAGGCATATGCAAAGCTGACGCACGGACTGGACCACGTGTCGAAAATGGGAATGTTCAGTATTATGAAAAATAACTGGTTTACTAGAGGTTTTTCCACAGTGGCAGCAGATTTTTGCAGCAGATGTCTGATTTGCGGGACTAACAATGTGGGCAGGGGTCAGGCAATGAGACAGGCGGGGCATCCCAAGCCGCAACGACCATTCTCACATGTAATGCTCGATTATATTGAATTGACACAATCAGACAAAAAGAAATACTGCATAGTTGCGATTTATATTTTTTCAGGATGGGTTGAAGCCATGCCGACAACAAAGGCAGATGCACAAGGGGTGGCGAAACTACTCCTACAGGAAATTGTCCCACGATGGGGAATTCCTGAAAAATTATCAA
Source organism: Phoxinus phoxinus (assembly GCF_949152265.1). Classification (NCBI taxonomy): domain Eukaryota; kingdom Metazoa; phylum Chordata; class Actinopteri; order Cypriniformes; family Leuciscidae; genus Phoxinus; species Phoxinus phoxinus. The sequence continues at coordinate 21,065,686 of NC_136894.1, read as the reverse complement.
GTGACAATGGTTCACATTTTGTAAACAGTGCAATTTCTGCAGTTGAAGCATTCCTGGGTACTCCCTGGAAGCACTTTTGCAGCTACCATCCGGAGTCAGCCGGGTCGGTTGAGAGACACAATCAAGTTCTAAAGAACAAGCTGGTAAAAATTTGTGATGAAACAGGGCTTTCATGGCCAAAGGCCCTGCCTATCGCATTGACTTATATGAGAATGAGGAAGAGGGGGCGAGCACAACTCTCGCCATTCGAGATTCTGTTTGCTCGTCCACCTCACATGGGTTGGGAACCACACAAACCTAGAACATTGCCTGACACGACTCTCTGTGAACATGACATGTTACAATATTGTGTTGAACTGGATAAGGTGTTCTGTGATATCTCCAAACAGGTCAAGGCAGCAGCTCCAGAGCCGGCTGAGACAGCCCTGCACAGCATCAGGCCAGGAGATTTCGTGCTGATAAAGGATCTGAGACGAAAGCATTGGAGGACGAAACGGTGGCAGGGACCATTCCAGGTGTTGCTGGTAACTCACACTGCGGTGAAAGTCGAGGAGAGAGCTCCGTGGATCCACGGGACACACTGTCGAAAGGTTCCAGCTCCAGCTCCAGCTCCAGCTGCAACGGAAGAAGAATCCCATTCACAGCCGACGAGCACCGAACGGGCGTCAGACTAAAGAGAGCCTCGTGTCATCCTGTAGGTTACCAATTCGAAAACCATCGTCATTGGAGACAGGACGAGTCAATAGTACAGGACGATTCTGCAATTTTGGGAGTAGTCCGTACTGTGTCAAGAACTTTGTGGTGTTTTGACGGCGAGGGCATTGCCGTGACCTGTCTAATAATATCAACTAGACCTGCTTTGAGACCAACAATACATAGAGACACAGGACTGATATCATTTTCACAAGAACATTTTCTTGCCTGGCGAGGTTGTACTGTGTGGCAATATGTTACTAAAGCTTATCCTCTTAACTAACCTGGCCATGGGCCTAGCACAGGAAGGTAGCATAAAGGTGAAAATGACAAAGGGGAAAAGAAGTAAGATAATCATAATATGTGATCCTATTTCAGCAGCAGGACCTGGAGGGTCCATCCATTAAGATCAGCAAATTTAGGAGAATTAATAGGGTTAATTCCATGTACTATGTAGAAATTACTGAATGTGAAAATTCTATAGAAATCAAATTATCTCCAAAGAAAGTGACTACCACAAAGGTGAGAATGAATCCAGGGGAATACAACAATGATACGTAGGGCACCAGAGGTGAAGTTAATGTGTCAGTGGATGAGGATTATGGGAACGAGAGCGAACATGAGTTTGACTAGGAAATTAAGTAACCATGGAAAAATTTACCTGTTGTGAATTACTATGATTATGGAAGAGTAAATGTAAAATTGTGTGTATGTTCTTTGAATGAACATATGGGGGATTGTTATGGAAATTTTACATTTAGATATGTTTCTTTAGCTTTTATATGGGTACAACTTTTATTAACGTTGAAGATGTATTGTTTACTCATGAGAATTTAAAGGAATATAATCATATAAGCAAAAGGCACATTATTAAAGATATAAAACTAAGTTTTTATAAATGTATGAGTTAGAACAAGCTTGCAGGAACAATATGTTCTAAGAAGAACTAAGTAGCAAGTGACCTTTTGTACTCCAAGTATGAAGAAAATATGTGTGTGTGCAGCTTTGTTCGAACTAAAGATAGGCAATAGGTGTGAAAAGAGCAGGGGCTGAGAGAGAGGGGGTTTTTGGGCAGACAAGGCATTGTTCTGTTCAGATAGAATTTATGATTAGACGAGATCTTGAACACGGACGTATACAGACGTTTCCTTTTAAGGTAAACGAGACAAATCTTTATGACAAATGCAACCCACTCAGGATATGTTGGGGGTATATAACCTTGGCGAAAGGGACTAGCCTTCGCCTTCTCATGTCAGATGCTCTCTGCGTGAGAATGCCATGGGCCTTCTCATATCAGACGTTCTCTGTATGTGAATGCCAATTTCTTGCAAGAAATAAACTTTTGATACTTTGACTTTTCGAAGATTCCACTTGTCTGTTTTTCCTCCTCACTTTTCAAATAGAATAATTTCCACAACAAGTGTCCCTTTAACACCTCATTATACGGTGCCTGCTGTCTTTCGGTCCCCCCTGGGGACTGTTATGCCAACCCTGCCACCTTTTGTGTTTGGGGGCACAACGGTCTCCGGTGAGCACATATCTCAAGGTCCACCCAGAAACGTAGTGGTGCTGGGATGCCCGTCCCCTCCAAGGAGGGTCCCAGAGCAGTCAGTTCGGTCATTCCCTGCCGGTTCTCCGTTACATGGCTACATCCCGTTTTGCGTTTTGAAGCACGAATCAAATGTTTTGGATGAGTTACATTTTACAGACATGCAATAGAGTTCTGATGTTCCGGCAAAGAAGTTGTGACAATTGAACTTACGGTTTTGAGCATGTTAATACGGTTTCAAAAAAATGTGCCAAAGTGAAGGAGAAAAACTGTAAATGCAAGAGTATGCAGTTAAAAAGTTACTTATGCATCAAAAACCTAACATATTCTCTTTGCCACTGAGTGTGTGTGGGAGATGTTTGACTCATACATCAAGAGAGCATTGGAGTTCACTGAACTTTGTTTTTGAAAAATAAAAACATGTTTGTAGAGGCATGAAATTACGTTGTTTACACTTTAATGACTCACCGGCACATTCTGGGTTATCCTCATCAAAATTCACAGCAAAATCATGAGAAACCTAAAGAGAGTAGAAAAGTAAACCTAGTTTATTGCCAAAATCTCAATGATCAGTGACAGTGATAGCAGAGTTACTGCTTTTAGAAACAAAACGCTTCGTTCAAAAGGCATGGAGAAAAAGACTAAATCGATTTAAAATTTGAACCCTGCATTAGATTATGATATTAGAGTCCATATGATGTACTGGAAGAACTACAACATTTAATTTCTTTATTTTATTCATAAGTTTTCAAGGTTCATTTATATTCAGAGTCATTGCAGCCAACGAATGGGATAAGACCATGCATAAAACATGGAGCTTCCCTGTGGCTCAAACAAAATGCATTCTTAAGAGTCACATCCAACCATGCTGCGGCCATGACCCCTGATTGTAACATGGCAACCAATCAGATGACCTGATTTTGAGTGATTGGCATAGATTAGCAGGAATGATGAGGTGATTATTGTAAAAGGGCATCAGCAGTTCATGAATTATTCAGAAATCTCCTGTCAGGTAACAGCGAGGGATTTAGAGCACTCTGGTTTCCCCAACGATTTATTGTATTGTATGGGAATCTCCTTGCAGTCTTAAAATCAGGTTACAAATTCAGTCTATTAAATTTCCAGTCAATGAATGAATAAGTTTGGTTTTAAAATGATATAACTCAAATACTTTTTGAAGGGGATTACTAAATTAAATATAATTTGATCTTAAATGTAAATTTAAAAAACTCTTTTCAACTTCTTACTATGTAACAATTCGAACATTCAAATGAAAACTAGAATCACAGTAAGAAAGCAAAGTTATTTTTAAATACCAAAAAGTCCTCCAAAATTGTACCTAGTTCCATGTAAAAATTGTTTTCACTTAAAGGGATAGTTCAGCCAAAACAAATTTACATTCTGTCATAATTTACCCACCCTCAGGTTGTCACAATCCTGTATGAATTTCTCTCTTCTGCTGAACACAAAAGATGTCCTAATACCTGTTGATACTACAACAATGCAAAGTATATGCTCTTAACCTTGCAGTTGTTCACATATCATGTAAGACTCAATTTCTCCATTTCTTTGCACAAAACTCTCCAGAAAGTGCCATTTAATGGTTTATTTTTAAAAAAAAATTCCTGGACTTCAAAAAAAAAACACATACCCCCAGACCCCCCTAGGGAGAACACCCCCACATAATAAATACCAATTTAACCCCTGACTGTTAGGTTACCCATATTCTTCAAAATACCTTGTTTTGTGTTCAGCAGAAGAAAGAAATTCATATAGGTTTGGGACAACTTGAGGGTGAGTAAATTACAGAATTAAATTTTAGGGTGAAATATCCCTTTAAAGCATAAGAAAACTCTTATTTATTTATTTTTCCTTTTCTTTTTCTTTTTTACTCATAAAAATAATGAACTTACTTTGAAGTCTGGTGGGATTTGGGCTCCAAAGCCAAAAGCGGGAAACATTTTGTCGCTGGAAACAGATCAGAAGGAGGGAGGATTAATGAGCGTGCATTGAGCCCAAGAGATGAGCAATGAGGTGAGCAAGGATGTGACATTGTGAGGGGTCAAATATAATTGACTCCAAGCTTAAGTGACATCTTGGGTGAGAGAGTGATTGAAGTGTAGAAACACAATCCTTGACATGACAGCTTTGCATACTACAGGCGCTGGCAGTCATAAGACTAAATGCTTGATTGATTGATGTAATGTATAATTGATTGATTAATGGTTTGAACGTTAGGTTAATAGCCTGTATTGAGAAAATAACTGGTGTAAACATTTCATGAGAAAGTAGAGTAATAGTAGATTTAATTTGGTCAAATTCAAGGATTGGCTGTTTGCCTGACTGGTTGCATGATTTATTAGCTGATTTATTGGTTGACTGACTGACTGATTGAGGGATTGAGTGGTGGGTTACCTATCGTAGTCCTGGCAGATCTCCCCAACAGCGATCAGCGCTTTGAGGTACTCATTGGGCTGATAAGGGTGGATGTAGTGGAGGGAGCAGCTGTTTCGAGGGTCGCCATTTGAGGCGGTGAAATCAATCGCCACCTGCAGAACAACAACACTTAAACAACACTTAAAAGGATAGTTCACCAAAAATGCAAATGTGGTCATTCAGTTAAACACAAAAAGAAAATTTGTTACTCTACTGGTTGCTTTTTTCAATCCAATTACAATAACCAAATCCTCAAAAATAGATCCATAAATTCTGTATAGGATCTTATCATGTAAGTCATACGATAGCTGTGTGTAATGAACACACTGAAATGTAATTATTCACTGATAACCCTCCAGAACTTTAATTTGAACTCAAGAGCCAAACAAGTCTGATTTGTGAACAAATCATTCAGCATGGTTTTGTAAACTGACTACAATTAATTAAAATCAAAATAATTTATTCATGAATCGGACATTGCATCTATTCATGTAATTGCATGGAAAATTGTGACAATAACAGAGTCAATGATTTACATTACAAGAATGAGTGCAAGTAGCGCACAACGAAGGAGAAATCAGAATCGCAGTCTTTAATAAGTCCACCCAGGGGAAAGACAGAAGAAACAGGCAAATACATCCACTTAACGTTGACCTAAAACAAATAGACAAGATCGGACAAAAAAAACTGAACTTATACTAGAACAAATGAGGAAGCTAAATGAGATAATTAACTAACAACAGGTGAACTGAATGAGAACGAAACAAACATGAAAACTAGGTATGATCCTTACACCTATATATTGACTACACTGCAGAAATGCTTTTCTTACTTAGTATTTTTCCAGTCCAAATATCTAAAAATTATTACTAGATGCATTTACTAGAAGAGTAAAAATAACATAAGATATTATGTCTTGTTTTCAGGGGGAATTAATTAAAATTAAGTGAGTTGTTGCTTAAAAAAAGCTACATTATCTGCCAATGGGGTAAGAAATATAATCTGAATTAAGATTATTTTTCTTACCGCATTGGCAGAAAACTGTGCTTTTTTTAAAGCAAAAACAGAAAACAAGACATAATATCTTATGGCATTTTACTACTTTAGTACATGCTTCTTGATTTTCTTGATTTTTTTTAAACATTTGGACTGGAAACAAGACAAAAATACTTTGTATTTAGCATTTTTGCAGTGTATATGTGGAGTTTAGTTTGAGCTTAAGATGACATTAAGATAAACAAAAGTGGGGGGAAATCCTTCCAAAAGCCATCCAAAACCACTTACTGTGAACTGAATCTGACAACCTCCCATGATGTAATCCAGGAAAGAGTGCATCTTTATGATCTGAAATAGAGATAAAATAATAATGATTAAACTGATAGTTCTGGTCCTGGATTCTGATCGGTTAACAGATCATTCCTGTTGTATATAAAAACTGTTTTCCTCATGTGGACCAACAAATTATTTATTCCAATTTTGATACCACAGCTAAAAGCCTAACTAATATAAATTTTAAACATTAATAAAGACAAGTAGTTTCAGGTAGAGACAATACTTTTGAAAACAATAATCAAAAGTAAAATAACACTGGATAGTCTTTACAATATAAATTAAACAGATGAATTAAGTTACAAAAGTTATTCAGTCAAAAGCAGTGAATGATTTTTTTCTTTGTCCTTTGTTGTTTGATTAACATAAACACAGACAGCAGCAGAAATAGGCTTTCACTTTAAGACCGAATGCATGGATCCAATACACTGATAGACATCTTTCTCTACTTTTTATGTTCACTTAAGCCATAACCAACTATGTTTAGGATAGAGACGGACATTTTTATTTTGTGTGAATTTGTCCGGTGTCTGACACGCAGCTTTCTGAGTGAGCACTTCGGATGTTTGTGCACACAAAACTTTCCACACAGCCTGCAAGTAAAGAATTGAGTTCCTTCTTGCATCTTGCGTCTAAATATTTAAATTGCCATGGTTTAAACTCTTGTAGATGTAGCGCTGACCAGTCAACTGTCCAGAGCGTCGTTCATGTTTGTTAATGTTCACAACATTGCATTTTTAGAATTCATTAAAATATTATCGACCAACTGGCCTTCGACACTGTTTCATATACTCACCAACACCGATTTTTACTCGTATTTGGCGCTTGGCGAGTGTTCATTTTTTGGCCCAGCTCACACATATGTTTTCTAACAAGCTATTAAAATTCATATATACTTGTACAATTATATGAACTTGAGCTTTGCTTTTTAAAATTTAAACAAAATATTTCATTCATTTTTTTCACAAAATTTTGTTTTAGATCCAAGAATAATTGGTTGTTAAAAACTCCTTTATCTAACGCTAAATAAAAACAAAAATGATTACATAAAACCTTTATTATAAGATTGTGAAAATTACTCACCTTGCACAGGGTAAGAACTACCATTCCAGAATTTCTGTAGTTCTTCTTCTTCACTTGGTACTTAGGATTAATACACTCCCACTGGATCTGTCAGAAACATGTGACAGTAAAACAACACTACAGGACTATGCCACTCATTCAACTCTGCACTAAACTCCATTGAGCCACATGATAGATTGCCTGGGCTTGCAAGTCTTTCATCTGGTCTGAGGTGTGTTTGCAATATATCTGTATGAGAGGAAGATGCCCATAGCCTGAGAGACACATTGACAGACGGATGTCTTTAAGAATCAGTATAACATAGTGTCTGCAGTTGAGCTTTCAGAAAATATGAGAGTGATTGGCTGTAAGCTAGCAGTGCTGGCAAGACTTTCACAAGCATGTCGGTGTTAATAAGTCACCTTTTGGCCAAGATCAGTTGGTAGTTTCTCTTGTGATAATGCCTGTCAGGAAAAAAAAAAAGAGAGATATTTCTATCCCAGCCAAACAGTTCTTCATTTAATTTACATTTCTAGTGTGAATACAATAGCTCAGAGAAAATCTAGTGATGCAAACAATCCAAAGATCTCGGATCCATGAGTTATTTAAAATGATCGATCCAAGCACAATTATCTCAGCCTGTTCTAAAGCTCTCAAATCAGGTCTTCTCACTAAAGAGCATGCGAGACCTTTTCTTCCACCCCTAGAGACTGAAAGCATCAGAGTTTCCCGCTGAAAACGAAGCACCTGTTTGTGAACCCCGCTAGCAGTGCAATCAGCATGCTGGCGGAAGAGGTATTCCACTGATTAACAAATGCAACCAGAAGCGTATGTTGAAGCCTGTCGACTTTGCTCCTCTGAGCATTCAAGGGGATGACTGTGAATATGAAGTTAATGGAATTTAAAGCCACACATTAACTACTAATCAGCACAGCCGGTAATAGATTTCAAATGAGAGAAGCGACGGAGCAGAGTAAGTGTGTGTGTGTGTGTGTGTTTTATACTATCAGGTGGTATAGTGGATTGACTCCAGTATAGAATTATCTAGTTATGGTGTTTGGATTTAATTATATAGTACCTGTTAAAATGTCTGGAAACATAAAAAAAAGAAGAAGTTTCTTATGCTCACCAAGGTTTAGTCAAATGAGGGAAAACTGATATTTTGCTTAAAGGTGGGGTATGTGATTTGCAAAACGGCCGGCAGATTTTGAAAATACACAACTCAAATGGTCCTACCTTCTTTCCTTTGACTCCACCCATTCAAAGAACATGGACATGGATGGGGGGAGGGGGGGATGGTACGACCGTTTGATTGATGCACTTACTGTCCAATGATTCTAGGTGGTCTTGGAAATGATTGGCTGGAGTTTTTCGAGTCCTGCCTGTTCCACAGATGATTAAATTGCTTAATTTTTATTTCAGTGCTTCTAACTCTGGCTGTAAGTGGGTTAGGAATAGGATTTTAAGTGATTTTGAAAAAAATGGCCAAAAAAGAGAATTACATACCCCACCTTTAAGTACTCTAAAAGAGAACAAAAAGATAAATAGTTTTTTTTATTTTCTCAAACTAAGTGCAAAGACTAAGTGCCTGTGCAAAGCTTGCTGTCATGCCAGGGTGTTGCTAAGATGTTCAGAGTGTTCTGTTGCTATGCAGTTACTAGGGTGTTATGGTTGGTTGGCAGTGTGTTGCTATGTTGTTGTTAGCCCATTGCTATGCAGTTGCTAAGCTGTTCTGGGGTGCGTTTCCCGAAAGCATAGTTAGCCAACTATGGTCGCAAGTTCCGTCGTTCGTTACATAATTCAACGATTTGGCGTTTCCTGAAATCATAGTTCCAACGAACATTTGCAAACAGCATTGCAAACATACGTGGTTGGAACTAAATGGCATATGTATTTAATTAGATCATGCTCTTGGGGCACAATAACCAACCTAACATTCAGTACATTCTATGTCTTTCATTCCAGAATTATGAGGTGGTTAGTTTCTCCAACGATCCATCGTACTATGATCAGTGAGTTACATCGTTGTATAGGAAACGCACCCCTGGTTGAATGTCAAGATGTTGCTAAGGTGTTCAAAGTGGTTGTTAACATGTTGCTATGCTGTTGCTAGGTGTTCAGGTTGGTTTACAGAATGTAGCTATGTGGTTGTTACTTACCTTATTGCTATGCAGTTGCTAGTGTGTTCTGGTTGGTTGCCAGAGTGTTGCTATGTGGTTGCTATGGTGTTCAGAGAGGTTGTTAGCCCATTGCTATACAGTTGCTAAGTTTACATTGGTTGCCAGAGTGTTGCTATGTGGTTGTTGAGGTGTTCAGAGGGTATTAGGAGTTGTTGTACGTTTTGCTAAGTGTTCAGAGTGGTAGTCTGTAGATATGCAGTTGCTTTTGTATGCAGGGTGTTCTAGTGCTTAGCATTGAGGCTCAAAGGTTCAATTTCGGCTTCATCAGACCACAGAATCTGGTTCTTTGAATTTCTACAGCCTTTCACATGCCCATGGGCAAGCTCCAGTCTAGATGATGTGATATGAGTTTTTATTAATGAAGGATTTCTTCTTTGCACATATCCATAAGCTGGAGTTATGAAGAATGCATGCTATTGCTCAGTTCCATGTGCTTCAGGGTATATTCAGTGCTTTAAAAATGTTATAATATCCTTGCCCCCCACCCTCCCCCATCCAAGTGTCTTGAATCCTGGTAGTGTTTCCGTGCTAATACAATGGGGATACTCATATAAACAGGCATAATTCTAAATAATTATATGAAACAGTTCAAAAGTCATGTTATTTGTATATGTTGAACAATTGTATTTTGGAAGAAGGGTCGTTTTGTGACTGTGTGTGTATGTTTATTACCTGCTTCCCTTCCATGGCTGACTTCATCTCCTTGAAGGTGGTTTGAAATTCTCCTATGAAGTCATGTTTGCCATTAGAATCCCAGTCCCATACTGTACACTACAACAAGAAAAAAAGTGTAAAAAAGCTGATCACATAGAATTGACAAAATACATCATGTTTATGATACAGCTGAGCTGAGTTGATTCAAATATAACTGCTTTTTAAAACACAGAAACCATCATTACATGCTGATCCACATGTTTTATGGGGTAAATAAATAAAACCTTTGTGCATGAAGGTGTGCAACGTCAGTCCCTAGAGAACTGTGATAAATATCCTGTGCTGAGTAGTTTCCTATAACAGTACCAAAAGGTCACACACACACACACACACACACACGCACACAGCACGCACACACACACAAACACACACACACACACACACACACACACACACACACACACACACACACACACACACACACACACACACACACACACACACACACACAACACACAAAAACGTATCCAATATTCTTCTTATGATGCGATATTAAAAATTTAAATACTGAATTAGGCCTACGTTTGTTCTTCTTACCCAACTGGCAATTTGTTTTTTCTTGTTTAAAGCAAAATGTAGTGAGATTGATAAAATAAAAATAAAATATTTATAACTAATAATTATTAAGTCTTACTATCCAATCTTTTTATTTCTAGATATTTTATTGAAAAAAATACTGGGGGAAAAAATGGTTGTGTGTAGTGTTTGAATAAGAAAAATATATAGACATTACGGGGATAGGGAAAGTCATCAGATGCACAAGAGTTAAATTATATCTGAAGATCTACTAGGATTATGAAGGAATAAAAGTAAAACACAGTTCAGCTACAATGCAAACTATGAGAATTTCAGCTTTTAACCTCCACAAACCTTCTCATATGCATTAATTTGAAAACATTTGTTTTAATAGAGTTGCTTCTCAGAAATGATAGATTGTACAGACTGTAAAATGCAAACTAAGTAAAAAGTGTGTCCAAGAACTAAACGCTGAGATAATTAATAACATCACAAATGCAGCCAAAATGAAAACAGCATCAGCTTTTCTTGCTACAGTGACACTGAAATGTCACAGTTCATTTAGAATATCTTTTTTCCAGTCTGTGCTGAATCTGGAACAAGCTGAAGACTCTAAAGTTTCAAGATCTACAATAAAGGATTGCGAAAGTGTACAGACAGATACAGGCCAACGGCAACAGGTCATCTTGTTATCATAACACTTCTTGAATTTTAATATCCTTTTTCATGTTGTTGGTTTATATAACAGCCATGCCTGTACGCTGTGTATATGTGTCATTGTGAGTGTTGGTGTGTGGCAGGAGTGGCAGGAAGACAGCACACTGTAGCAATGCTGTTAATGAATCATTGATGCCGGGACATAAGCGGGTGGTAATCAAAATTTGAAGGCCATTTAAAATATTAATACAGAGATGCTGTGGTTGACTTTTCAGCTGAAGAAGCGAGAACCAGCAATAACTCAACATGCAAAACTCACACCTGCACCTCTTCTCAATATAAAGTTTGAAAACATCCTCAAAAGACAGATGAAGCGATTGTGTGTTTCATTTTCCCTGGGCTCCAGACTTAACTAAACTAAACTAAACTAAACTAACATACAATAAAATAAAATATATGTATAAAGTTAATAAAATAAAATATTAGTCTGCAGTATTAGTCTAAAATAAAAAAAAAATTAGTTTAGAGCATATTATTAATTGAGGTTACACTATTATTTTAAGGTGTCATTGTTACAGTGTAATTATATATTTAAGTACTGAGTAAAATTAATGAACAACATGTATAGGGTAAGGGTAGGATTAAGGTTTGGTTAAGGTTTAGTTGCATTTAATTATGCATAATTTACTGTTATTACTATAGTAACTACATATAACATAATATAACAAGGACACTGTAATATAAAGTGTTACCTTAAAATAAAGTGTTACCTTAATTGATTCCAAATGTACAAGTAAAACAATTTTTTTTAATCGATCACAGCTCTAACAACATAATACAGTAACAGTCTACAGTGAGGAAAACGCATACAGACTAGATTTTAAATTTTCAAACTTTTTGTTGCCTTTGGGCCCTTACATCAATATTTGTCAAAGATTTAATAAAGTGCTTAAATGATAAATGACTGCCAAAATCTGCACAAAAAAAGGAAAAAACAGCAGAGTGATTGTGAGCATGTTTCAACATAACATGCCGCATTAACATTAACTGTCTGTCTTATAAATCTATTGATAACTCTCATAACATGAATAAAACGTAACTGCATGGCTCCGTAACTCAGTGAATCTGAATTCAAAATGTGTTTTCACTGCAGAGGACTGCATTGCTGTCTGTGGTGCGTTGAGTGTAAAGAAGTCATGAATATTAAACAAACCAGTTAATGTTTATTCAGGGACATGTCCCCTAAAATAACTTTTTTTTCCCATCTGTCTGAATACATGTCCTTAACTGTTCAATATCACCTACACTTTTTTGGACTCAAATCAACAATGTTTGAGTATTAGAATGAATATTTATTTTTACCAACTTTAAGTGAACATGTTGCACAACTGCTCATTCAGCCACTTGATATAATTGCCAAAGACTTAATTCAAAAGTTTCCAAGCATTTAAAGTATTAGTTAATTTGCTGTAAGTGGTGGTTAGTTTCATATAAAGCTGAGAGCAGCAAAGTGCCAACGTGGAGCTGATCAAGGGATGTAGTCCTCAAATAAACATATTGAGTCATCAGCTCTTAATTTTGCTATCTCTGTCTTTTTCTTGGCCTGTATCTTTTACTTTCTCTAAAATGTCTCCTGTGCAGTATGTGAACATTTTAGAAAGGCTTTAGTTTCAAACAGCTTTTGTCTCAGTGTGGAATCTCTGTGTGGTGCGGCAGACTAAATCTCATCTAAAGTCCGCTATGAGAATACAAAGAGAACCATCTTTAGAGCCAGATTATTTCAATACAGCTCTCCTAACCCCACTTCTGCATCGGCATACCAATGAGTATCGTACACCTGCAGTGCTGACTCTGAGGTCTGAATAAGTGTATGTGACAGAGAGAGAAAGAGAAGAGAGGGAATGTTTGCTTATTTACTCATGAAAACTCCCCAGTTTGGAGCATTCATGAGTTAATAAGCAAATTAAACGTATCAGGTTACGACTGTAACCATAGTTCCCTGAGAAGGGAACAAGATGCTGCATCGATGCCGCTTTGGGAATGCCTCGGCGCGATTGCGTCTGAAGCACATGTGTCAACTAGTCCAATGGTGAGAGGAAACGTCAGGGGCGGGTGACGTCACGACCAGGAAAGAATAAAAGCACATCTGGAATAACTGCCGCTAGCTTCATTTACCCGAAGCAAGTCGATCACAGGGATGTGGGAAGTATGGCGGGGCGACACAGCTTCTCGTTCCCTTTTCAGGGAACTATGGTTACAGTCGTGAGCCGAGACATTCCCTTTCGAGGGAACTTGTTCATGGCGCTTTGGGAACGATCAAACCAAACGCCGTACTTGCAAGTGCCTGTCCGTGTGAAACTGTGGCAGAACTAAGACATAAGCACCTGAGAACCTGGGGCAGCTTCCAAGTCCAGGCTATAGAACCTTACGAATGTGAGTGGGAAAGACCAACCCACCGCAACACAAAACTCTTGAAGGGAAACACCTGAAATTAAGGCCTTGTAGGACGGCATACTTTCTGGTAGGGATGCACCGAATGTTCGGCAACCAAAATTATTTGGCTGAAAATATATAAAAAAGCACTTTCAGTGTTCGGGAGAATTTTTATCGAACAATGACGCGTTCAAATGGCAACTATAGCATATAGAGTGAGAGGCAGCGGCGCGCAGCTCACGCTTGATTAATCCAGCAAACATGTCGTCAGTGCGGAAGTAGAAAGTAGAAAGACGCAAAATGGCCATTTGCAGACACTGTTCTGCTGAATTGTTGAGGGGTGCATCTGCAAAAACTTAGGCTACAGCACTATTTAGTGTAATTCAAGTCAGCGCGGAGATCAAGTCAGAGTGTGTTTAACGAGAATCTTCAAAAAGAATTTCAAGTTATAAATTATGCGCAGTAAGTTGTGAAAAAATAACTCTAATGTTGTATCGGGCTGAATGATGCGCACCAGAAGCGCTTTTTCAGACAGCGCGCAATCCCGAATTCACTTCTCTTTGCGTCTGAATGGTGAAATACTGACACACAGATGTCAGTCAAACTGCCCATCATGTGGAGTATCTCACGTAAACACAGTCGGTTATGGCTTAACCGCTCGGTGAAAACCGGATATGTGTGATATTACCGAGATCCAAGCATTTGGTCTTAAAATGACAGCAGCCTTAAATAACTGTCATTATAATGTTAATCAAACAACAAAAGATGCACTTTTTTTGTTGTAGGCATACAAACGTTACATTCTTTCAGCAGTTATAGGCCTAATATAAGCTCAAATAAAAATATTATTAGTTTAACCATTTATTTATTTTAAGTTATTTTGTGCTTTTTTGGTATAATGTCTGATGGAATGTAAGCAAAATGTTAATTGTTATATAAATATTTTTAAATGCTCAATGTTAAATACATATTTTTAAATTAGTTTTGTAATTGATTTTTTTCTTTGAAAAGCAAGAGAAAATAGTAAAAAGCACATGACCGTGTTCGGTATTCAGCCTTCGGCCAAGTGTTTCATTATATTCGGTTTCAGCTTCGGCCAAGAATTTTCATTTCGGTGCATCCCTACTTTCTGGTAGAGTGAGCTTTGATAGTCAAAGGTGAAGGCTAACCAGAGACCTCATAAGACTATCCACTTGCTGACTGTCTGCTTTTTCTTAAACCTTTAGGCAATCCAAAACAGACAAACAGCTGATCATATTTCCTCCACAGGGCAGCTCTGTGGACATATCCAGTGCTCTTACTGGATGGAGAAGGTTCAGTTTTCCTGGTCCTGATCTCTGAAAGGAGGAGGGCAGAAGCTTGCAAAACAATAGGCCGTGCTCTGTTGGTCGGCACCTTAGGGACATAGCCCGGTTTAGGATAAAGGAATGCCTTGACCATCCCCGGTGCGAACTCAAGGCAAGTGGGGGATACCAATGAAACCAGTGCAGCAAAAATAGACTCGGCGCCAAAACCCCCGCTTCACTGCTGCTCACGCGACGCTCCTGCTCCCGGTGTGAATGCACTCATTGATTAACATGCATGCCGGAAAAAAAATATGCGCTGATCACGCACCGCTTACTCTTGTGGTGTGAAACGGTCGTAATTCAAGAGGTTTCCTATATGTGCGTTCCGTGTGCATGTGTGATGCTGATGTTGCGCGATGTAAGCATGCGGCGCCTGAGTGCATTTGACCGGCAAATGTCAGACTGACCGGCCGGACGCTGGTAATATATATTAACTTATAAATAAAATTATTAATTATTAAGTATTTTAAAATAGAAACCATTATTTTAAATTGTAATAATTTTTTTTCTGTATTTTTGATCAAATAATTTCAGACTTGATGCGCATAAGGGACTTAAATACTAATGTGTGTGCAAATTTTTGACCAGTAGACCTGTACTATTATACTATTGCTGCAAAATTATAAAAAAATTAAAATAATAAAGTCCTTTCATGTCACCATGTTGTTGTCAGCCTACACTTCACATATTAGACCTGTAGGCCTGGGCTTCATTTAACAAACTATGATAGTTTCATCAAATGGTAAACGGTGTATCAATATAGAGTACACGTGACTTGAATACTACTTACCATTAATGCTACTTTTGGTGCTGGTTTTGTGCAGTGCTTTGTAGTCAAATAACATCCATTGTTTCAACGACGCAGATTCAAATCACTTCATGAATGTAAATTCGTCTGTCCATGTTATTTTCAAACTATTTATTTATAAATGACCAGAATATAACCGCTCCACTTCACATTGTTCAATGAAATTTTAACTTGTTGTGCCAGATGACGATTGGTCTGTGTATTATACATGACAAACAGGCTTCAATGAATTATGTAATATTTTAATATGTGATATGTGGATTTTTAAATGAATCGACACACTACCTTTTATTATTGAAAAAAAAAAGTTTAAAGATTGTTTTGTTTATTTTTTTCCTGCCGTTGAGCTATATACTCACTGAAAGAACCATATTTGGCTCGAGAGCATCGGCTCCCGAGCAGACTGTGGGATACCTACGTTTACACTAGTGCATTGTCATTTTAAAACTCATAACTTTTGCTACGGTTATGCCTGCCATCCACACACTACTCCGGAGTTTTAGACCCTCGAAAATGGAGACTGACCCCTTCAGTCAAGCCCGAAGCAAGACACAGGCAACTTGATGCAAGTGACGCAACCCATAGCAACACGTTATAGCAACGACACCTCACAGAATGACTCACAGAAACGTAAAAATAAACGTGAATTTAGGCTACTTTTGATTACATTTGAAATAGGGCAGGGGCTCGAGCACCCAAAGACAGTCTCTGAAACTGTTTCACAGTGAGTGACTGGCCTAGCTTTATCTTTTTTACGACTTCAAAGTCAACATTTTGAACTTGAACCTCTTGACTGAATGATTCAGTAGACAACGATCTAATATAGGATGCAACTCCCCATCCTTCTTTGGAACAATGAAGCAATGGCTGTAAAACCCTGATTCTCTGTCAGGTGGAGGAACCCGCTCTATAGCTTCCTTTGCTGCGTCTGTAAGCTCCGTATAGCTTTCTGTTTTTGGAGCACTGGATGAGCAACTGGTCCAAAACGCAGCAGCTCAAGTTCTTACCAGAACCAGGAAGTATGACCGTATTAGCCCGGTTCTGTCAACACTGCATTGGCTCCCTATAAACATTGTATACATTTTACAGTTTTTTCCAACTGCTTACACACGTTTTCAAAATTATGTCACTTTTTTTCAAAACTCTACACACAATTCCCAAAACTGCACACACAAAATGCAAAATGCCTCACATCTCCTTCAAAATGTAACACTGCATTCAAAATGCCATAAACACATCTGAATGAAGCATTTGCATCAAATGGCAAAACACTTCTTTCATAATAGTACATTTTTAAAGCTCTTTGGTCTTGGCTTATATCTACATTTCAATACAATGTTTTACAGTGAAAGTAATCTACTGAGAGGGGTAACAAGTACACTGTAAACACCAATGCAATGTAGAAACAGAAAATATTTATCAGACCAAACATTACTGTTGTATACAGTAGCATACAACAAAACCATAAACAAATGTAAACCAAAAGTATATTCTTTAGAATACAGTAAAGAACACAATTGTGTGTGTGGGGTCTCTGTTCATTGTTGGCATCCATTGTTCAAAACAGGTCATCTGACCTTTGACCTACTTATAGGCATATACAATAGTAAAGCAGTGATTGGTTAGTGATCAGCAATTACTGTAGTGTTTGCACATGTGAGGAGTGTATGTGTGGCCTGGTGAATAAGTGTAGCATTTTGATTGGTTGTGTTTAGAAAAGGAAAGCAAGTCACTTCCTGTAAGATTTTTGTGTTTTAGGTAGAGGATTGTGTGTAGTGTTTTGAAAAAAGTGTTTTATGCAATTGAAAACAAGACTGAGAAATAGCTTATGGTTTTGGAGATTTGGTGTGTAGTTTTGCACTTTGAGTGGGCGGTTTCAAAAATCGTGTGACATGAAAAGATTTTGTGTGTAAGCAGTTGGAAAAAACTGTAAGCAATTGTGCACATGTGAGGAGTGTGTGTGTGACCTGGTGAATAAGTGTAGCATCCTATTTAGCACCAAAACTTTGGAACAGTCTTCCTAACATTGTCCAGGTTGCAGACACACTCTGTCATTTCAAATCTAGACTAAAAACACATCTCTTTGGCCTAGCATACACAACACATTATAGACTTCTATAATTCAATGTTAGGCTGCATAGATTAGATCAGCCGGAACCGGGAACACTTCCCGTAAATCCTGATGTACTTGTTATATCATAAGAAGGATGGTGTCTGCGCTAATATTAGTCTCTCTGTTTATCCTGAGGTTTACCGCAGTCCGCTGGATCCAGGCCCTATCCGGATCTGATGAAGGACCAGCGCCCAGACATGACAACAACACAGTCCTAAAGTGCCAACTAGTCTCTCCCCTGTGAAGGCCTCCTTCCCTTTACCTCTGTACAGATAAAACGTTGTCAGGATAATTCCGGTTCACGTGGCTATGCGGAAGGCGAAGCGATAACAAAATCTGTATTATACATTTTTTCAAGGCTTGTACCTTGGAACCTATTTCATGGTTTGTGTTCTCGAGCCACCAGGCACTGTTTTGTGCGGGTGGGTGGCCGGATCGCATTTAGGGTTTTCTGTTAGAACGGTGTCGTGTTCGCGGCGCCTAAGTTGATAACTAATGATCATTGCGACGGAAGTGAATCAATCAAAACAAACTTTAGCTGGACAAATTATCTTTTGTTATCTTTAAATTATCAAATTATCTTATCATCTGTAAAGCCAAAACAATATCTGTTACACTGTAAAAAAAAAAAATTACATCCCCAAGTCAAAATTTTCTAGTGACTGGTAACATCTAAATTTTTCAATTAGTCTGACATATTATTTCTCATTGAGCCAATTGCAACAATTAGCCTAATTCAATTAATTTTACAGAATTTCACTTGGGCCAATTAAAAAATTTAGATGTGACAAGTCACTAGAATATTTTGACTTGGAGAGGTTAAATTTTTTTTACAGTGTACTTTTATTTCCTATTACAGTTTTTCCAATTGCCAACACACTAAAATTACATGGACAGCACAATTATTTAAACTGACACACTCAAGTCTTCAAAAGTCTAAACACATTTTTTGCTTTACACACATTTTGCAATTCAAAATGGCACTTTTTAAATGCACTGAACACAGGTCTCTGCATAACACACAACAATCTGACATAAAGCCACATGTTTGCCATTCAAAACACTGCCATTCAAAATGACACTACATGAGCTAATTGGCCAATACATGTGCCAGCTGGCCAAACACCTCAATGGTTAATTGTTTACACTTCAATCAGGATGTAAGCACTATGAAAAGACCACAGGTGAGCATCTTTTTTTTACAACAACAATGGAAGATGTTGCAGAGAGAGAGAGAGAGAGAGAGAGAGAGAGAGAGGAAGAGGAGGAGGAAGAGGGAGGGTCAGAATGAGAGGGGGTGGAAGAGTGAGAGGTAGGGGTAGAGCAGGTAGAGGAGTTCATGGCCAAAGAAGACAACAACTTTCAAATGAAATCAGAGCAACCTTAGTAGATCATGTCATCAACCATGGCCTGACAATGCGAGAGGCTGGACAGAGAGTGCAGCCAAACTTGAGCTGTTTTACTGTCGCCTCTGTCATCCGGACATTTAGACTGGAGAACAGGTATGTAACCAAAATGTCTTGTAGTTTTGGTCCATGTCATAGTGTATCAGTTGGGTGACACCTGTTTACTTAGTGTATGACATCCTGTACAATGTACTCTACTGTGGGGAAAAAATCTTTAGGCTGCATTGTCCAAGCCCTATATTTTTGTTTTTCTAAAGGACTGAGAGACGAAACCATGGTGGAGGAATGGGCCAAATGTGCACCGGGGTACAGAAAGCTGGCATTGTAAACTTGTTTTTGGAAAATAATGAAATCAGATTACGAGAAATTCAAAGCCACATCATCCAAGACAACACCATATTCAACAACATTCAACGAGTCAGTCTGTCCACATTGGCTCGCATTCTCAAGCGAAACCAAATCAGAATGAAACAACTTTATAAGGTGCCGTTTGAGAGAAACTCTCAAAGAAACAAAGAGGTCAGACGAGCATATGTGGAAAGTACAATATTGACTGCAGTACACTACACGCAACATTGTTTCCCAGTGTACTGGATAACACCATATTGACTGATTTTTGTTCTTTGTTTTCAGGGAGTACTGAAAATGGATGCTCATGCAATCCCACATGAGTTCATCTTTATAGATGAGGCATGTTTCAACCTAGCAAAGACCAGAAGAAGGGGGAGAAACATCATTGGCCACAGAGCCATTATAGATGTTCCTGGCCAACGTGGAAACATCACAATGTGCGCTGCCATCTCCAGTATGCATGGTGTCCTCCACCGTCATGCCAACCTTGGACCATACAACACAGCCCATATTCTCACATTTCTGGACAGACTTCACAACATTCTTATACCACCAGAGCGTATGAATGATGCAGACCATCAAAGAAACCGGTATGGGACAACGTGAGCTTTCATCGTGCAGCCCCAGTCCAAAACTGGTTTGCTGACCACCCAACATTTCTCATGCAATACCTCCCACCATACTCACCATTTCTGAACCCCATAGAAGAGTTCTTTTCGGCATGGCGGTGGAAGGTATACGACCGGCAGCCCTTTGTGCGCATGCCTCTTGTGCAGGCCATGGAAGAGGCATGTGATGAGATTGATGTGGGTGCGATTCAGGGATGGATAAGGCACTCAAGGTGCTTCTTCCCTCGATGTCTGGCAAGGGAATATATTGTCTGTGATGTTGACGAGGTGTTGTGGCCAGACCCAGCTGTGCGGCAAGATGCTGCCTAATTATGTTTCTTGCCTTTTTTTTTACTGTAATATATTTTTTCTGAAATTTTCTTTTTCAGTTTACTGTTTTTTGTCAGAATATTTTTGTTCAGTCCCATGTAAATATATCTGTTGTGCATATGTTGCACTGACTTGTTTACTGTAGTGAAAAAAAAAAGAAAAAAAATATTTCAACAGCATGTGTGTGTATCTGCAAATATTTCTGTGCATGTGAACAATTTGATAAAATTTTTAGTATTATGGCAAAGCATACTAAAGATGAAGGTGCTTTTCATTATGCCCAACAGGCAACAGTGTGTAGTTGGTTAAACAAAAATCGGGTAATATGAATGAAGTGAGTGCCATTTTGTGCAAAAGTTTGATTTTGATAATGCTAGGTGTAGTTTCGGTTGCAGTGCTTCATTTTGCAGGATATATGAGGTATTTTGCAGTTTGGGTGTGTGGTTTTGTGAATTGTGTTAAGTATTTTGATAAAACCAGACTAGTTTGCAAAATTGTGTGTTAGCAATTGGAAAAAAAACTGTATCACTGTAAAGCTGCTTTGAAACAATCTGTATTGCTAAAAGCACTATATAAATGAAGGTGACTTGACTTGACATGCTTTTCATTTTCAAGTTTTTTACTGTTACGTTTTTGACTTTTGCAGTTGGGTCACTGTATTTTCACAGTATGCAAGTGCTGAATATACAGACATTCAATACTATACAATAATCAGTACAATACTATATTTGCAGGGCATAAAGTATACAATATATTCACCTTACGAGGGGGTTCACATTACTAAGTTGTCATTAATATACTTTTTTACGTAATTGCAGAATTTGTTTACTTTGTTACAATATACCTTTTTTTCTGTATCTGCATGCTTTGGATTCTGTGTTCTCCATTTTTTTTTATGTAGTTTCTAATGAATGATCTGTAGTGTTTATATATTGACTGATGTGTGTATGATCTGAAAGCATTGTTTGATTTTGAGCACAGATAAAATGGCTTTGAGTCAATTGTTTGATTTTGCCAGAAGAGTCAGAGGTTCTCTGAATGTAGTTTGAAGATTTGGTTTTGTGTTTAAGGTTTTGAGAAAGTGGGTGATGGTTCCTAGAAATGTGTTTAGCAATTCAGAAAAACTGTAATGCTGTGGTTTGAACCTTTCAATCCCCTTTCATACATTATAAAAACCTAGAGCTTGACACGCTAGGTTTGTTCAATACAATTTTGGAGTATTAAAAGTGTGCTTTCAGTATGGAAGCTGTGTTTTAATTAGAATAAATATTTGATATATACCGGTAAATGCATATACTGTATATATGAACATAAAAAAATAAAAAATAATAATATATTTATCTAAATATATAGATTTTTATTTTAATATTTAATCTCACAATTACACTACTGTTTAAAAGTCTGGGGTAGGTACGTTTTTTAAATGTTTTTTTTAATAAAAATCGTTTATGCTCACCTTGAGCTTACATTTATAAAGAGCTTTTCTGGGTACTCAAAGTGCTTTACATATGGAAGGGGGAATCTCCTCAACCACCACCAATGTGCAGCATCCACCTGGATGATGCGACGACAGCCATATTGTACCAGAACACCCACCACACACCTGGCCTCACTAACACCTCTTCCAGCAGCAACCTAGTTTTCCCAGGAGGTCTCCTATACTAACCAGGCTCAACCCTGCTTAGCTTCTGTGGGCAACCTGTCCTGGGCTACAGGGTGATAGCTGCCTTCTAAAAAAACAATTGATACAATTTAAAATAAATGTTTTTTATTTTAATATATTTGAAAATGTAATTTCTTTCTTTGATGGCAAAGCTGGATTTTCAGTAACTATTAATAGAGTCTTTGGGTCACATGATCGTTCAGTAAAAAAAAAAATGACTCCAAACTTTTGACCAATAAAAACATTTAATTTCCTGTTATTTACAGAAATATTAACATTAATTTAGACATGCTCAGAACAAACATAAAACAAGCACAACCAAACTATATGAAGGTTCTTCACATTAGCATGTTTAAACACGCCTCATTTTAATATATCCTGTTCACTTAATGACTTAAAATAGTCAAAAATATATGTTGCAGAATGCTGAACACATTTACAATTTATTATTGATTCAATTCATATAGAGGTCTATGTTTTGGATGAATATTTTGGCAGGGCACTGCACCACCTGCCCTTACAGATGAGCCATGGCTGATTTTGAGTCTAATCTCACTTTCTGATCCCAAATCAATCGTGTCTGGTGAATAACACAGCTTCTTGCTCTCCATAGAGCCCTAAAGTGTTATTTTATACAACTGGGCCGAGGGACAGAAAGTTCTCAAACCCAGAAGGACAGTATGGGCTTGAATGGACTAAAGGGCATTAACATCAATTTCTGTCACTGGTTCCACTATGTCTGCTCCTCTCAGCCAACTGTCAGGACCCTCCGAACAGCCGGGCTCCATTTACCCGCTCAATAATTAGTTCACTATGAAAGATGTCAGCTGCAATGGTGAGGAAGAATGGATAGGACTGCCATTACATAAATCTGCCAAGATGATTCTAATCTAATGTGACCAAATGGTCACGCTGAGACCAGAATAAAGAGCAAAAAAAAAAAAAAAAAAAATACACTGACATAAAAGCCTTGTATAGAGTGTGTTTATCTTTCGATGAGATGATTCACTGCTTTATGTCAGAAATATCTCAAATAGCATGTCTAGTTATCATAACAGTATGCATAATAATGAAATAAATGATTAGTGGATCTAGTCGAAACAGCTGTCCTACCTTTAACTCCCGCTCTTGGTCTCCACTGCAGAGTGTGTTTAAAGAAACTTTGAATGATTTCCAGACAGGACTTAGATTGTTCATAATGGTCTGCGAATAGAAAAATACAGAGATCAGGTAATACATGTACACTATATATCTTAAATAAGTATTTAACATGCATATTTGCAGATGCATGTGTCTTTCTATCAATCTCACTTCTGTTCTGTGCACCAGTGATGCCGTTCCATCATCATTCACTCTGAAGATTTCCAGAAATGGATCCGACTTGCTAAAAAAGTCCTAAACAAACAAAGAATCAAACTCATTCTTATTTTTAAGGTTAATGTAACATCTGCAAATATTAAATAAGTGTTCTAGAAGCCTTTCATTAATTTTGCAATTTTATTCGGTGCCACTAGAAGCACAGAAATGACACTTGGGCTTTAATGAATTTTGGATTTATTCATACATCAATCCCAGGCACATTTATTGTGTAATGAATGGCCTGTCCTGACTTTCTCCTATTTAGAGTCTACATTGGATTGCACATACTTTCTTGTTTTTGAATGGTCCACTGTGTATCTAGACTTGTCGTCGTTTTGTGGCACATTAAAAAGGGCAGTATATTTTAATAAATTAGCAGATGATGCATTGGTCCATTTGAATTTTGGCTTTTCATAAACCATTGGGATAAAACGACAGTATGAAGACCAACATTATCTGATTGTTTCTCAATATTGTTGTAAAGTGCTTGTTGAGCTATTACAGAGATCACACCTTGTCATCCAGTTTCTTGGCACTGAAGGCGAGCTCCACGTAGTCATCATTCCCAGACAGCTCTTCAGCTGTGACCTGTGATTTCAAAGAAGTCATAGTTCAGATTATGACGAAAGAGCACAAATTTTCAGTGTAAAATAATTGGGGGGAAATGTCTATTCTTACTGTAATAGATGATTTGCCAGATGTGTTTCCTTGCTTAACTAAAGCTTTGGACAGTTTTCTCTGTGATACAATCTATGAAGGAAAAGGAGAGGACATGAGGCAAGCAGATACACTTATACAGAAAACCAGACCGTAAACAAATTATGAACTCACTCTAAGAAACGTCTGTAAAAATAAGGGCCAAACATTTTCCATATTGATTTTTCACAGGTGCTTTAACTGTATTTTGAATTACACATTTACACTACAATCACCAACAAGAAGGCTATTTATCCACATACTTTATAGATAGTAACATTAAATAGTAATGTAAGTATAGTAAGCAGGACAACTCAGATTTAATAAGAATGTGCACTTAACTCAGACCACTTAACCAATAAGAAATATTGGAAACAAAATTCGGTTACCTTTTATTTTAAGTTGATGTAGTTACATTGTACTTACTCAAGTACTGATTAATAATAATTAACTACATGTATACTTACTATAGAGTTACGGTTAGGGTTTGGTTTAGGGTTAGTTACTTATAATTATGCATAATTTACTGTTATTACTATAGTAAGTACATATAGTAACATGTAACTATGTCACTTTAAATAAAAGTATTACCAAAAACTCTTCTAAAATGTATCTTGTTTAGCATGTTCAACTCACAAAAAGGTATTTTTAAACCATCTAATATATATACTACTTGTCAACTGTAAGTGGTTAGAACTAATGGCAAAAATTGTTTTACAATATATAGCATATCACTTTAACTGGAAGAAACAAAAGAAGTGTCTGTTATTACCATCCAAATCCTGTAGTTTCTTGTCCTCACATGAACTCTTTTTTTACTCAAGTCCTCTTTACCCTCTTATGTTCCTTAATATACCACTGGTTGTAGTCTTGTTTTATGATAGACTAGATAAAAAGAGTTTGGAGTAATAATCCATCTGCCCACCAGGCACCTTCACGCGCTTGTCAGCTCTCTGCTACCCTTTTGAATCCACACAATCCCTCTCATGTACTCATCCTCTCTCTCACGCACCCGTTCCATTCACAAGCTTTCATCTTCCCTACTGTGCTTCAGTTAAGTGTGCACTCTGCCGCTCCTTCATGCATTCACCTGTCCAAGCGTACACTCCATGGCACCCAGGAAGTCAGCCTCTTTGAGTCCATTATGGTTGCTACTGATGTCATGGAGCTCAAAACGGAGGCGCTGCACTTCCTCAAAATAGTAGTCCACTGTGAAGACTTTGGAGAAAACCGGACTGATGCTGCTGCGAATAACCTCTGTCCGATCCACCTGGAACCAATCAGAAGATGGCAAATGTCACACTCCAGCTCTGGTGTTTTGATTTAATACAAATTTCAGGCATTTAGGTCAGAGCTTTTTACAAAAAATATTCCGCTCTGGGATCAATGAAGTCCTACAGGCGCTTTCAGTCATATCTAAAGTCAATGGATGTTAGCTGAACAGGGCCACAGTACTTAAAGTGCAAAAGAGGTTATTGTACTTAGTCCAAATTGAATTTGTTACAGGCTATTATGATAGGGGACATTATGACTATAACAAATTGCTTAAAATTCTATTATACTTAATCCCATGTATGTGCCATCAACAATGAAGTGTTTTTTCCATGTATAGTTTCATTGTCTTGTTCTGTTTACTTTCTAGTCCTTTAGACTTTTCCTTGTCACGGTTTTCGTTTAAAAACATTAAAAAAAAATCTTACTGACCCTCAACTAAACTTTTGAATAGTAGTATATGTTCTAATTGTAGGCCTATTTAATTCTAAATGTATAATAAATAAATACATTTTACATAAAAGACAATAAAACTGTCAGGAGACGAAGGAGTCAGGACCCAAAAGTCTTTATTAGACCCAAAAACTGAGAAATTGTAAGAAATACTAACAACTAAATCTGACTAACACCAGACCACGGGTAAACTAAAGGCTGATTTATACTTCTGCGTCGGACCTACGCCGGAGCCTCTACGATGTAGGCAGTGCGTTGGTTTTCGTTTATACTTCTGCGTCGTTGTCCGCTTTGACGCGCAATTACACATGCAGAGGGAGCGTGTGAAAAACGAGGGAGGGGTTCTAGCAAACCAATCACAGCGCTTTGGTCCGCGTAGAATTGACGCGTTGTTACATTTTTGGAGAGGTGCACGTCAGGGTACGCCGAAGAGTACGCACGATACACACGTAGCTACGGCGTGAGTTTGACGCAGAAGTATAATGAGGCCTTAAGACGGAGGGTATAAATACCTGAACAAAGTACTACAATCAATGTGTAACCATAGCAACAGATCAGAAGGGAACAGAATGAACAGAACCAATTAGCAATGACAACAAAACAAGAACTGAACAGGAATAACTAAATCAAACAGAATACAAAAATGAATAAAACAAACTCAGAATATGACAAAAACCTACATTAAGATTTTGTTGTTGTTGCATTGTGATATTATTTCCAGGACAATTAAGCACATTTATCTTTCAATCTATCAGTTCTCATTTCTTGTAATGCATCCATTTCTCTTTGACTACTCCCATTATAATAAAAAAAAAATTATTGTAATGTACAGCTTTCTTAAATTAAAATAAGCGTACATTAAAGCTGCAGTCCGTAGCTTTTCCTCTTTGTCGCCATCTCTGTTTGAAATCTGCAATTGCAGTCATTCGCAGAATTATCAACTTTACGTGAGTTGTGCCTCGACACGGCACTGCGCGGATGAACACAATGTTTTGAGGAGAATGTGCGGCTGTCCGTCACCGTGGTGTGGATACTGTCATTCAAAATCACAGATTATAGGCTACTTTTTGGAAGTACGACCAACATAAGAGTTTTCACCGGAAATGTCATCTGAACAAGTAACATCCACTTTTGTTCTGACCAACTAAGGGGAAAAAAGCATTGCAGTAAATCGCGCTGATTAAATCTAACGATCGCTTATCATATCACGTAAAACCGCGCAAATACTTTGTTCTCAAATTGTAATGTTAACAACATCAGCATTGCGTGACTACATTTATGCCCTTCCGATATTTATCCTTGTTTTCGCATGGGCCCGGTTGCAGTCTCTTTTTTTCTGTAGCCACTCCGAAGTCCGAACGAAGTCTTTTGCATTTTACAACGGGTGAATCTCGTCACTGCTGATTGTCGTTTGAACCTTTCTGGATCCGCCATCAAATTAATACGTTTAATTATATCAAGTACTGTGAGAAACGGCTATACATCTCCACCTCCAACATCCTCACACACACAATATAGCCTATAGCCGAGACACCTTCTTTATGTTAACAAATGTGACGTAATGACCCAAAGAGATGCTCGAATTTCCTTTGGAAATCCACCAGTACCACTGGAATTAAAAACATTATTACCGGTACAAGATTACCGTTTTAAATCGAGCTAAGGTAAGCAGATAGTTTTGAACACTTGCGTACTTGCTCAAAAAATTATTTTGGATAATTTTTAACCCAAAAAAGTTACGGACTGGAGCTTTAAGGCAGTATAACAAATACTCAAATTGCAACTTACTTACATTTATCTATATAAAAAAGAGAATGGACTTTATGCCAAGCTGCACTACTTCCTGAACTTTAGCCAGCTCATTTGTTTCCTGTCTGCCATTATTGGACAAACTGATTAATCCAGGTGTGCCTGACCAACAACAATAATCAGACACACCTGGATTAATCAGTTTGTCTAATAATGGCAGACAGGAAACAAAGGAGCTGGCTAAAGTTCAGGAAGTAGTGTGGCTGTGCATAAAGTCCATAAACAAATATTTCCAAACATTCTTCCTTAGTTCACAGGGGCAAATATATGCAAATAAAGCACTTTATGCATGGTGCAAAAAAGATGTTTCGTTCTCAGTGATTATTTAGTGTTCTTCTTACATAATTTAAAGGGGACCTATTATGCAAAATTCACTGTTACATGGCGTTTTTGAACATAAATATGTGTTGCCAGTGTGTGTGTACACCACCACCCTATAATGATAAAAATCCACCCACTCTTTTTTTTAACCCCGTAAATCATAAACAGTGTCTCAGAACAAGCCGTTCGCAGATTTCGAGCAAAGCGACATCACTTTGTACAGGCCCCGTCCACGACTGCAGACGGACTCTGCCGTATTAGCATATATTCCGCCCTGAGCGAGTTTTACACTGTCCGCCATTTTTTTCAGGCCGGAGCAGCAGTAGCGACAAGAATGTCTCGTAAGCAACTCAGGTGTTTTGTTGTTGGATGTAAGAGTGAACATAAAACAGAGATTTAGATTTACGGATGAGTTTTATTTTTGAAAATAAATAAATCTCTTCATCTTTTGTGTGATCTGCAATAAACTTCATGAAACTCATCAGCAAAGTTTTGGCCATCATTTCATTCGGATGGGGTCTGCTACAACAGGCTTGTACTAATAGTGGATAAAAGCAAGATGATAACCATAATTAAAGGGCACCTATTATGACATTTAAAATGTTCCTAATGTTGTTGTGGGAGTCCCCAACAACAGTTTTACATGAATGCAATGACAAAAAACACTTTTGTTTTCGTATAATATGCATTTATTTTTACCTGATTTGCTCACCGACTCCCAAATGAATCGTTCAACGACTCGTTTTTCAAACCCCTCCTTTGCGCGACGCTAAACTGCGGTGATTGGTCAGATGACCCAGCAGTGTTTACAGAGATAATACTTATTTTTAACACGGAGTACAATGATGCTTTTATCAATTAAATTGTATTATAATAATGATTATAGTCCACTGCTTTATAGTTTGTAGTAAAAAACGAAAAATAAGATAAAGAATGTAATGTTATGTTAGCGAGCATAGCCCAGAGTTCATATTGTAAAAGCACAATCAGTCTTTGTTTGAATTAACGTTAGCCCGATGCATAAACATAACGTTTTTACAAAAAAAAAAAATGCAGTTACGTTACTACGAGGTATTATTCTATTCTTTAAGACAACTCCGAAAACAACGACAAACACTTCACATATCTCAATACAATTGTCATTGAAGACCTAGAAGCTAAACGGTGCTTACACAACAAACAAAATTATTATTAAGCATGCTACATAAAATATAAAAGCAAAAATTATTAATAACACTTACAGGTTGTGATACGGAGGAGGAAGCTGATGCAAATACACTTGGAACTGAACCTTAAGTTACTTCAATATCAGCCAGCTCGCGAATCCCAGTTTGATTGCATTTAAAAAGCAATCGTCTTCAAAACGGCGCGAACAAAGCACAAGGCTCGGACTATACTTCTGTGGTATAGTTATATGAATTGTAGCCACTTAGTCTTCAAATGCTCCTCCTTGGGCAGATGAAAAAAGTTCTGCACTTCAGAACACAGCGTCTCGTCGCCATGATATTTTCCCTGGCCTTGGAACCATAGACATAGCATACTGCTTGGAACGCAATAAGTGGGCGTATCGTATTCAAATAACTTGACAAGTTGACGTCATCTAGTCAAAGAAAAAGCTTCGGTCTTCTAACGATTCATAAAAATGACTCCGAGTCGACTCTCACTTTTGAAAGACAATAACTTTATATACGGTGCACTTTCATATTTCAAACTTTGCAGGATGTTTTTGTTCACCTAGATCTATGTTACACACTACATGAAAGGTAAATTTCAAAATTCCATAATAGGTGCCCTTTAAACTAAACTATACCTGTTCAATCTCCATGCAGCATATTTTCTCTGGCAGGCATCATTGTCTGACTCCAATTCAAACATATAAGACTGAACACCACACTGACAGTTTCTGACATTTTTTCAGTGTGTGAAATTGTCCTTTTATGTTGTCGCATGAGCTTTTGAAGCTCTGCACACTTCTTGAAAGGGGGCCGGGAGCAGCAGCTCATTTGCATTTAAAGCTTGTAGGAATTACTCCCATCTAGCAGTGAAATTGTATATGACTACCAACTGAATATTACTTTAGCCCCTCCCATTCTGAGGGCGTTTTAACTCCTACGGTGGCCGTATTATTTCAAATCTGCCGGCAGTCACGAGTAATCTCCCCCTCGCATTCGTCACGGTGCCACTGAGTGTAAAAACGTGAAAGGGGAAGCTTGAATTTCCAGGTATGTCCCTCTTTGGCTAATGTATTTTTAATATGGGGGTGCAACATGGCTTCCGCTATTCGAACGACTCACTCGTATGTATTATAAATGGCAGATTTTACGCTTAAGAGAATACTTTATTATTTGGTAGAAGTAATTATACAATAATGAGCACATATAATTTTGAAAGAACAAAGTGTTTTTTGCTAAGAATCAACTTAAAAAAATGACACAGTGTAAGTTTAAAGGGACATACACAAAATCGGCGCGTTTTTGCTCACCTCCAAAAAGTGGCAATTTTAGCATGCTATGAAAAATTATCTGTGGGGTATTTTGAGCTAAAACTTTACATACACAATCTGACTCTGGGGACATTAGAGACTTATTTTACATCTTGTTAAAAGGGGCATAATATTATTACCACTTTCCAACTTATTGTTTCCTGTAACTGGTCTTTGCTTTGCTTTTCAGAACATAAAAAAACATGCTTTCCAAATTACCTGATTAACCGGTTTGTATTAGACCAATTGATTACACATGTGTTGGTTAGTAAAGCCTAGAAATTACAAGATTAACACTGAAGAAGGTATGTGGGGACTTAAACAGTTGTTTTTTATAGTACTATGCTTAGTTCACATTTATTTGCACATAATAAAGAACGTTTAATAAATGGAAGTGATTTCTTTTCTTTTCTTTTTATCTTTGAGTCTTTGAATAAGTGTCCCACTACCATGTCCATGATGTATGCATTTTTCAATTTTAAGGGATAGTATCATTTCAAGGAACAATTTACCCCAAAAAAATGTAAATACTTTCATCCTTTACTCACCTTCTATTCCTGTAAGACTTTCTTTCTTCTTCAGAACACAAAAGAAGATATTTTGAAGAATGTTTGTAACCATACAGTTTTGGTTACTATTGACTTTCATTTTACGGACAAAAAATGACACAATGACATTCCTCAAAATATCTTCTTTTGTTCCACAGAAGAAAGAGCCATATAGGCCTACATGTTTGGATTGACATGAGGGTGAGTAAATTAGATTATTTTCATTTTTGTATATCTCTTTAAAGGGGTGGTTGAGTATGATTAAAATTTTCTAACTTTAGTTAGTGTGAAATTTTTCGGTTTGAGCATAAACAACATCTGCAAAGTTACAACGCTCAAAGTTCAAAGCAAAGGACGATATTTGCTTTTAAAGAAAAGGACTACAGCAAACGGCTGGTAGGGACTAACGTTAACGTTACTTGACAAAACCCACCAACCCAAAATTGTACATAAACCCTGCACCCGGGAACACGCAGTCCATGTTGAGAAGAGGAAAAGTTGTTGTATAAGTGTACATTTGTGAGTCAGCTCAAACTTTAGCATCCATCTTTTCACAAGCTAGAAAGTCACTCTGTGTGCATCTCACAACAGTTCCTCTACAAACGATTTATAGATTACCATGACAGTATCCTAATTAAAGATATTTAACTCCACATCAGCAACACAAATTCATCCACTAACCATTCAGAGACGCCCTGTTGCATTCTACATGTTGTCACTTCTTCTTGAGTCTCTCCATCTTTGTCTGACTCCGTTTTAACATTAAAGGCAGAACAGTTTCTGTCATTTTAGTGTGGCCGTTTCTCAATACCAAGTACGCAAACTTCGGACTTGCGTCCTTGGTAGTTCAGACTTGCCAAGTTTGACTTAGGAGAACGAACTTCCGAGGACGAGAGGACGCAAGTCCGGTTACTCTGCAAATGGGACAGCGGCGTTCTTGATCGCGTCACTCAGCACGCTCTGGCTACTCCGGTAATCT
Organism: Phoxinus phoxinus; assembly: GCF_949152265.1. Lineage (NCBI taxonomy): Eukaryota > Metazoa > Chordata > Actinopteri > Cypriniformes > Leuciscidae > Phoxinus > Phoxinus phoxinus. The sequence continues at coordinate 21,033,573 of NC_136894.1, read as the reverse complement.
CTTTATGTATATTTTGTATATTGTACATGCCCTTATTAGACATTCTCTGCCTCTACATGCATCCTCGGTAAAAGGGCGGATCAAGAACACATCCGGGGATTTGAACTGGACTTGGCTAGATGTGAACTTTTGAATTAGGACAGTACTTGGGCAGCGACTGATGACGTTTCACAAGTCCACAAGAACACAAGTACAGACAAGAACACATATTGAGAAACGGCCATTGTCTGCGTGAGGTAATCGCAGCTGCTAACATGAGCTCTTGAAACCCCGCCCTCTGCAGCAGCTCATTTGCATTTAAAGGGACAGGCACAAAACGGTGCGTTTTGGCAAATCCTCAAAAAGTGATAACTTTAACATGCTATATAAATATCTGTGGGGTATTTTGTGCAATTTAGAGATTTTTTTTACATCTTGTGAAAAGGGCATTTTACCACCCCTTTAAATAATATATATATTTAGCAGAGCCAGACAGTAACGGAGTACATTTACTTGAGTACAGTACTTAAGTACAATTTTGAGGGATCTGTACTTTACTCGAGTATAATTTTTGGGGAGTACTCATGACTTTACTCAAGTACATTTGAGAGGCAAATATTGTACTCTTTACTCCACTACATTTCTATCCATAACCGTGAGTACTGAGTAGAGTACCCGTTACTACTTCCCTCTCAAACGTGACTAGATTGTGCAGGCGCCACTGATTGGGACAGCCTATCAGCAATCAGCTTTCAGAGGTGTGGTTCAGAGGTGTGTCAGAACATTGCTATATTGCCTTCTTTGCTGGTTTAGGTTTATTGATTTGATTGATGAAAAACAGAGAAACTCACATGTACACACAATTGTTAGTTCAAATGTGGGTGCAAAAAATCCATTAAAACTCTAGCAGAGGTTTGTCAGAGCGTTGCTATTGTGCTATTGCTTTGTGGGCAAGTGCGAAATGTTAAATAAAGCAACGTGGTAAAAAGATGAAAATTACTTGATTTTACTTTAAATTCCTTTTACATTATCCAAGGTATTAACATTAACATTTTTCATAACCCCATGTAGGACGTTTCTGTACATAAATGTAAGCACTGTGGCAGTAGTAATGCAATATTTAGAAAATGTACTCTTGTACTCTTGATACTTAAGTACTTTTAAAAACAAGTACGTCAGTACTTTTACTTGAGTAGACATCTGACTGTAGTACTTTTACTTGTACTTGAGTAAAATTTAGCAAGGGGTATCTGTACTTTTACTCAAGTAATGAAGCTGTGTACTCTGTCCGCCTCTGATATTTAGTCACATTATGGCAATGAGAATATAAAAACAAGATTCATTGTTGCTTCTGTCACGGGTTATTGTACAAAAGTAGCGCACGAAGAAGGAAAATGAAAATTGAGCGGAAGTACATATGAGGGCGGAGCCAGGCTAGAATACATCAGGAAACTTTAGTCTTTAATTGACAATCACTCAGAGAAAAGGACTTCAAAAAAGACCTCGACATTGACATAGACAGGACAAAGACTGCAGGAACGCAAGGAGTATAAATACATAAGAAGTAATGAGATAATTATCTAGACAACAGATGAATTGAATACAATAATCAGACACACTATAGGCAACTGTGTCAAATTAACGCAGGCAAACATGACAGAACCAAAAACACAAAAAAACATGACCAAAACAGAATATAACTCTGACAGCTTCACAGTAGTGGGAATGAATGCAGGGGAGAGTGTGTTCAATTATCCCGAAAAGTAACGTCACAATGAAAACAACCGTAATGGTCCTAAAAACTTAAGCTGAACATTTTATTGACAGGTTACATGAGATTCTCCAGACTACTGCGCCTTAAAATATTTTCAAACACATCACTTTGTTTTTAACTTCAGTGCTCACAGCTGGAGTTCAAATGGCTTTGCCTTATTAATTATGGATCATACCCTTAACTGTGCCAAGCAAAACCCCAGTGTGTCAGAAACACCTGTTTTGTGCTGCACCTGAAACCTTTCGCAGACAACTAGCAAAAAAATAACATGGCAATTCACTTGAGTTACTGCAGAAGTGCACAACCTCGCCTTTGGTTTTTGTTAGCGAGGCACAAGACAGCGTGACAGTTAGAACGCTTTCTGTGATCTAATGGCGCTGTTTAATATTACTTTCACATCACAGCATAGACTACAGCCTCAGAACACTAATCAGCCTTTAACAGTCACACACACATGCACAAGTACATACGGTTCCATAAAGAGCTGGTTCTCGTGCACTGTATAAGTAGCTTCTGTTCAGTCCAGATTAGTGTTTGTGAAAGGAATGTTACTGAAGTATGCAACTTTTACAATAACACCAGAAGTTTTCTGAAATATTCACTACAGTTTCAATGTGAAGAATGGGAGTGTGTGATTGCCTGACACACAAACAGTTGTTTCTTTGAAATGATGTATGAAAAAAGTCATTGTAAACTGTTAAAAAAGGTATTCAAACACACATTATGGCAATCACACTCTAGATTGTGTTTTTGTGTAGGTGAAAATGAGATGTTCCTTCATGAAAAAACATCATACTGTTTGTGCTAGAGCATACAAAACCTAAAAAAAGAACACACCTCAAACCACTGTCCGTGGGACTGCATCTTGAGGACAACGCAGGGGTCAGGCTTGGACAGAGCATCCCGGTCAGATATTCCTTTACAGGCCACACGGAGCTCCACTTTTGTCAGACACGGGCTGTTGAAGAGGCCCAGCGTGGTGGCAGCGGACTCATAGATGTTACTCATTTTCCGTTCCTGTTTTTAAGCTGTGAAAGAATATATAATTTAGCGTTAGTGGATACATATAAATCTCTATAAATAATCATAATAATAATACAAATCACCTGTATGTTTATAGTGGGGATTTTTTTATACATAAAACATGCGATATAGCACAGATACACCACCTTTTAAAAACGGTGCTGCCATTCGGATTTCCTTTCATAAAAATTCACAGAAATAAATGATAACTTAGCATATAAAATAGAAACTGTTATTTCAAATCATGATAATTGTTCACAATATAGTTTATACTGTATTTTTGATCAAATAAATGCAGTTTTGATGAGCATGAGACATCTTTCAATTAAAAAAATTATAATAATAATCTTACCTACCCCAAACTTTGTAGTGTACATATTGTCGCCTAGTGTGTGTCATGCTTCTGGTAGCTGGTTGTACACAGTTTCTTAGACCAAGATAATAAATCATCTCAGTGATGCAGAGACTGACCTGGCACTTTAATCAAAATGAACCAGCTACAAATTTCGAAAAGTCACCTTGACCACATTGACCACATTAAGAGAAGGTGACATGCTTTTCCAGCAGAATATTTTCTGTAGACCTTAAATTGCAGCAAACATACTTCATAAACTTGAAAAATAAAATGCAGTGTTCAAAGGTCTATATATTGACCAAATATGAATTACATGAGATATTATTTTAATATTATTATTACACTTTTAATATATTTACATTTATTACGATGGTTGAATCACAAAAAACTGAGAGGATGATGGTTCTTTTTATTTTCTTGTTTATCAGTGCACCATTTTGAATCTACCAAAACTGCCCCACTTTTCATTCGTTCACCTTACGCTTACCTTAAGAAGCCATATCTATCTGACCTGTCACTTAAAACATACTTTCATTGGTGTAACCTCACGTAGTCAGGTTGATTCAGTCACATGAAATAGAAGTTTTGAACTTAAATCCAGTCATGTTAAGATGAAGCATGTTTAATAGGTTAGCTGACAAAACATTTTTAGCTACACTAGTCTCTAGAGGAAGGCAGTCCTTGAAATAATTTGAATGAATCATGTTACACTTTTGAATGGACAAGTTCGAGCACGATAAGTGTTTTGATTAAAACAGAAAACGGCTGACTTGTCAAGTCGGAGACTCCGATAATGCTGATTTATAAGGAAATTGTTCTTCAGTCAGGCATCGTGTGGAATGAGCTCAGCGTCGTCCCCGTGGGAGAGATTCCCTGGAACACAGAGTGAGGAGCTGACCCCAATACTCCGAGACCATGCCACAGAGAATGTGTATCTCTGTGTGTTACTTAATTATTCATGCCCTCTGCTTCCTTTGAGAGCAACATTTTTGTTATCATTATTGTTATTTTTAGATAAAAGAGGCCGACGTGCCTTTACGGGCTGCTGAAACCCTCCTGAGCCTTCTAGCCCTGCAAGATGGACAAAACTATTGCTAGCAACCTCTAGCAGTTCTTACAGTAAGCAATCCTAAGCGTGTCCCACTTTGATGCAGTATTTGAATGCACCTGGCCAGATGAATTGAGGTGACTGCGTGTGAATAGCCCTCGCGCAGGTGTTCGGGCACTGTTATGCTCCCGTGTAGCCTGTTTGCATTGCATGTATTGAAATAATCCTGGAAAGCATGGGGTTTCCTGAAATATGATGAATAATCAAAGCACTCATATGAGCTGTGCTGCTGGACAGCCTTACGCGCACCAGTGGTTTAGTTTTCATGGTGTTAATTTGTGCCATAAAGGTGCATGGACAACAGCTGCAGATTTGCTACATATATATGTAAATATTTATATTTATTCATTTAGCAGACGATTTTATTCAAAGCGATTTACAAATGAGGAACACAAGAATCGATTAATCTCTGTCTGCAGTGACTTTTTATTCTACAACAGCTGAATGAATCCAATGGAGCAAAAATGGACTCACTAAGGACTGAGGAAAACTTGTGCAACTACTAAAATGTAGAGATCAAAATAAACAGACAAAGCCTCCAAGTGCTCTGTTTTTATGTGGATAGGAATAAATGTGTACGTGTGTGTGTGTGTGTGTGTGTGTGTGTGTGTGTTAGGGCTGTCAAAGAGATTAATCGCACCTAACATAAAAGTTTGTTTATAAAATATAAATGTGTATATAATATAGGCAGGTGAAACTCGAAAAATTAGAATATCGTGTAAAAGTTTATTTATTTCAGTAATTCAACTTAAAAGGTGAAACTAATATATTATATAGATTCATTACATGCAAAGTGAGATATTTCAAGCCTTTATTTGTTATGATTTTGATGATTATGGCTTACAGCTTATGAAAACCTTTTCACAATATTCTAATTTTGAATTTGGGGTTTCATAAGATGTAAGCCATAATCATCAACATTATAACAAATAAAGGCTTGACATATCTCACTTTGCATGTAATGAGTTTATATAATATATTAGTTTCACCTTTTAAGTTGAATTACTGAAATAAATGAACTTTTGCACAATATTCAAATTTTTCGAGTTTCACCTGCACATAACATTGATTCAATCGATATCAATCGATTTGACAGCACTATATATATATATATATATATATATATATATATATATAGGCTATATATATATATACACTGTAAAAAAATATTTTCATGATTTGTTATCACAACTTTTTATCTTTTATCAAATCAACTTCGATAACTAATGTGTGAAGATAACATACTATTTTGAGTTTCTGTTTATTAAACCATTCTTCTTCATTGTATTAACTCAAATTTTTAATTACAACGAACTCAAAATTTTAAGGCAACAAGGAAACTTGCTTTTTTAAGTTAAATCAACATTTTTTTTTAAAGTGTATATATATATATATATATATATATATATATATATATATATATATATATATATATATATACACATAGCCTATACTACACCAAACTTTTGATTTGGCAGGCAAAAGTTTCCCATATATTAGTGCAATTTTAAAAACGGATTCCCTCATTTTCTTTTTTTTTTTTCTTTTTTTTTTTATAATAATAAAACTGTTTGTTTTTTCTGGCAAGATGCTACACCATGTAGTAATGTTTAACTTTTAGCTTTCCAAAAAATATCAGAATTACTATGTTTAATTCAGAAATAGGGTTTTTAGATATTTTCTTATTTTAATGACACATACTCAAATGAAATATTAAATGTTAGACGGATCACGTTGTAATCGATCTCCTATTATAAAGAATAACATACTACGAACTATGCGCAAGTGGTAGGGGGATTCAAACAGTAGCCTACAAGTCTGAACTGCACTTTCATTTTTTTTCCAAAATCACTGCTGACAGACTAATATTTATTATGTAGGCTATACATAAAATGCAAAATGTGTCCATACATGAATATATTTGGCCATATGCATTAAACTGTGAGGTAAAATGGTTATTCCACCAATGCGTAAAACACCAAATTCTTGCGCGTTTTGATATAAAATGGATCAAACTTACCCACTCTTTAAGTATAAGAACAAATCCCAAGCGATGCCAGAAAAAAGTTCCTCAGTATTAAGATCGGTCAGGGTGCAGTTAGCGCACTGGACTCATTTTCCATCCGATTCCATGTCCAGATTGTCTACGGTGATAAAAACAGCTCCATCGGGTTGAGCGTTGAAAAGGTGATAGATAGTCCGACCCGCAGTCTCCTCTCTCAACATAAGAGCAGGGCAGGCGCGCGCGCTCCAGTTAACTTCACTGTTTAATCCTCCACCGTATGGAGAGCTGGAGAGGAAGTGCAGGGTGCGAACAGTGAAATCCTGCACTCTGGCGGTCTGTTCAGTGAATTACAGTTGGTGTGAGATCTTGTGACTACAGGCAGGGCCTGAGCTAATCAATGCTGTGAAATGTTGGAATGATTCGGGGCCCAAGTCCCATGTCTGATGTATTAACATGTCTGCCAACATGACCACGAGTACATGATTCATTTGTTTTTCGACTTTTTATAAATTAAAACCAAACAATTGCCACCACATCAGTCTATTTTCCTGTGTCAAATATATTTAAATAAAAGATCCAGAGTGAAGGGGCTCAGATACGGCCCAGGATGAGATGAACATAAAAATAGGCATCAATGCCATTCTGTTCTACTCTATTCTATTCTATTCTATTCTATTCTATTCTATTCTATTCTATTCTATTCTATTCTATTCTATTCTATTCTATTCTATTCTATTCTATTCTATTGCTTTCTTTCTTTCTTTCTTTCTTTCTTTCTTTCTTTCTTTCTTTCTTTCTTTCTTTCTTTCTTTCTTTCTTTCTTTCTTGTTGTCATGTTTTGACATGTATGTGTCCTCTGTTCATCCATTCAATATAGTTATATTCTGAGTTTATTTCCTTATTCTGAGTTATTTACAATTAATGAATTGAGATTCTTATAAATCCATTCTCTTCAATTACTTTATTTTTTTAAATTATGTTCTAGTCTTTGATTCAGGCGATTGAATCTGAGCTTTGATTCAGGCGATTGAGGCTCACAGTGGTCCGCACTCATTTCTTTCTGGGTTTCACTTTACAATAAGGTTTAATTTGTTAACATTAGTTAATTATAGTCAACATTAACTAACTAACTAAATGCGTGTAAAGCATTTATTAATATTAGTAAATGTTAATTTTAACGTTTACCAATACACTAAGATCAAAAGTTGTATTTGTTAATATTATTAATATACTGTGAACTAACATGAACATGTTGAATAATAGCATTAACAAATGCTAATAAATGCTGAATCTATTGTTAATTGTAAGTTGGTCATTGCATTAACAAAAAAATTAGACCTTATTGCAAAATGTTACCGCTTTCTTTCTTTCTTTGATGATTTGATATAGGCTCTAATGTCCTCTCATTTCCTTGCACAAAAAAAATTACAACTTCCACAAAGTTTGTTGGTTTCTATTTATCCCATGCATTGTTTGAAATGAAATTGAGAGGCTTAATTTATCAAAAACTTTATTGTATTTCATTATTTTATTTTCTGTTCGATTCAATAACCACATTCAATTATATTCTATAGTAGCTATATATATATATATATATATATATATATATATATATATAGCTACTATATATATATATATATATATATATTATATATATATATATATATGTATGTATATAGGCCTATAATTATTCTATTCTATTCTATTCTATTCTATTCTATTCTATTCTATTCAACACTCTTCAAAATAAAGATTCCAAAGCTTGCCATAGAAGAATCCCTTTGGGAAGAAACCTTTCAGTGTAAAGTTCATAAAAGACTAATTTATTTCTTAGAATAATATTTTTCATAATCTAAAGAACCATTTTTTCCCACTAGAACCTTTTGTGCAATTGAAATGATCCGTGTGTGTTAAATGTTCTTTATGTAGCCATAGCTGCCAATAAAGTATACTAAAATTGTATTCTATGAATCTGAGCGGTCTGTGATTGCGGCTCGCAGTGGTCCACGCCCAGCAGAAAAGCAAAGCTCGGCTCAGCGCGACACATCCGGGGCTCATTCAGGGGTGTCACTCAAGCCTGCGAAGATGGCGACGACGGGCAGAAATACACTCCTATCGGTTAGCTCAAATGTAAATAACAGCATATCCGAAAGCCAAAACCCCGAGGAGGATGACGGACAGAATTTATGGTAAGCCTAGCCGGTTCTTTTATCCCCCATTCAATCTCGGATGTTATGTGCAGAACGCGGCTTTAGGTGGCCCAGAGCCGCATGTGACAGTTGTTAGCCGCTAACTTGCAAATTGCCCCAGCCGGGCAGGTACACACAGGCCAGTCTGAATCAATGATCACAGGGATGCACAATGAATAAAGCAACGTGATTTAAAAGCTAACGCCAATCTGTGTTCCTTTACGTTCAGGTCATCGATATTGAGTGAGGTGTCGACGCGCTCTCGATCAAAATTGCCGTCAGGAAAGAATGTGGTGGTTATGGGTGGGTGTTTTCTTCTTCTGTCACACATAAATGCTGTTTCATGTCTGCTGTGCATCCTATTGACCTGCATCCAATGGTTCATTCATTATTATTAAAAAACATACAATGCTGACGGAATTGCCGCTCGCTCGCTCTATAAGCGCTCTGGTGTTATTGTAAGTGTGCTGTTATTGATAATGAGCGCACGTCATTGTCTCCACTCCAGTCATCGCTGTCAGACACCGCGCGCACAAAAGACAATAACGTTAGTGTCTGTCGCGTGAATTTTATATAAATAAACAGACATTTATTCCGTCTCAACGATTTACATGCGGTGGACAGACTCGGTTTTGGTGAATAGAGATAATCCGCACTCTCAGACACGGGCTGCGTCTCAAACCCTACCGTGCAGCCTACCTAGACAGAATCATAGGTGTGTTCCAATGGACATAATGCTGTACTCGAACCGGAAGAGATCCTATAAAGGCTGTATGGGTGCATATGATGCACAGAAAGTGCTGTCTAGGCGTCTATGATGACTGAAAATGATGTCTAGGTAAGCAGCTCACTAGTTTTTGAGACGCAGCTAGTGAATGGCTCATATTTGCTGCCTCTGTGGGTGCTCTTTACTCATGCCAGACATGATACTGTCATCTCTGTTGAATATCTTCAAAAACAAAAACAAAATTGTTAGTATTATTTATATTCTAAGGACTGTTTTAACTATGCTATGGGCGTGGTATATTTTCTTACCATCTTAAGATAATAGTAATGTTTTATTTGTGAACTTTCTGGAGTTGTAATTTCAGTGTGCGGAGATCAATCCCTTTTTGTTTTTCTCACCATATATAATCACAGTTTGTTGTCTTTCACAAATACCTTAATTCAATTAAATTGACATTTATTTGTATAGCTTTTTTTACAATACACATCGTTTCAAAGCAGCTTTACAGAAAATGCATGAGTCCACATTACAATTTAGAGGGATCTGTTATCAGGGGTAAACTCTGTCTAAGTTATGTATTTCAGAAATTGATATATACAAATCACACAGTTAGGTAAAAATGTATTAATTTAAACAATGTAATAATTTAAGGCGGAAATAATACTCGTTGAAGTAATGAATACATGTTTGCTAACAAATGGTTATGACATTATTCCATAAATTCTACATCTAAATATAAGAAAAAAAATATTAAGACATTTAATTAAGAAATATAGTACAATTAATACAAATAAAAACAGGAAATAATTATGCATTAAACATTTTTTTACTTTCAGTTGCATTTTTGCCTCAATCTCTGGTTAATTTCAGACCCTTGTTGTATGTCTTTTTTTTACTTAAGGAGTAAATGTCTGTTAAATATGTTATTAGCAATCCAGAGTTACATGTCTCTGTTTTGACTTTGTTGCAATACAATTAAATCAGCCATTATTAAAGCACTCAAGCCATATGTACAATTTTCAATTCACTTGTTTTTTCATTTGCATTTCTCTGCAATGTTATTATAACAACAGGTAAGAGTAATGCAGCATGCTTATATATGTTTTTCAGAATCCAAAAGTATCTATGCTCCTAAATGTTTAATATAATTGCCCGTGTGTTAATCTGACTTGTTTTACAGGTGAGGTGGGGTCCGGTAAGACCACCCTGGTGGCCAAACTACAAGGTGTAGAAGAGTATATGAAGGGCCGGGGCTTAGAGTACCTGTATTTCAATGTCCACGATGATGATATTGATGGTAAGGATTAGACAGTCAACAGTTTGATATTGGCAATATATAGACAGTTTTGGATGTGTAACCTTAAATGACTCTCTGAATTAAAGAAAGCTGGTTGTGATCCACTACAAACAAACAATAGCTTTTAACACTGCAGTATTTTGAAGCAAATGTTTTAGTAGTTACTTAGTAAGTAGTTAGTCATGTCGTCGATCGAAATGGGAAAGTGTTGGTTGTAGGGCTGCATAACGATTAATCGCAACTAGCCTAATCGTTTGCAGAATAAAAGTTTTTGTTTACATCATATATGTGTGTGTACTGTGTATAATAATTATGTATATATAAATACACAAACATGCATGTATAATTTTAAGAAAAAAATCTATTTATATATTAAGTATTTATAATTATACATATATAATATAAATTATATTTAAATATACAAATGTATATAAACATGTAAATATTTTTTAAATATATACATGCATGTTTGTGTATTTATAAATACATAATTATTTTACACAGTACACACACATATGATGTAAACAAAAACTTTTATTCTGCAAACGATTAGTTGCGATTAATCGTTATGCAGCCCTAGTTGGTTGTAAACAATAATAAATGCCTTAACTCTGAGATCTCAAATTTATTGTGTAATTTGTTATTTATTAATTTTGATGCACCATTATGCATGCTTTGTTTAAATACTGTTACTGTTTTGCCAGCTTAATTATCCAAGACATTATCTGTAATCTGTGAGTATAGACCCACCCTAATGACCAACTTTAGGAAATTCAAAACAGGCTTGCTAAAGCTAACGAAACTTTTTTTGGCAGATCATGCACGGTGTAACGCATGGGTGCTGGATGGGGACCTGTACCACAAAGGCCTGCAGAAGTTCGCCGTATCGACGGAGAACCTGGAGGACTCGCTGGTTGTGTTTGTGGTGGATCTGTCCCGGCCCTGGCTGGCCATCGATTCGCTGCAGAAATGGGGCAGCGTGGTGAGGGATTTTGTGGACAAGCTCAGAGTTCCCCCTGAAACCATGCGAGAGCTGGAGCTCAGATGTGAGTAGCTTCTTTGTGTGTGCGTTGAGATTGTGAGCGTGTTCGCATGCCAAGTACCCTGTAAGAATGATCTAGTGTGGTGATGCATTTTGATCTGTGATGGTCCTTATAGATCGCTGCAGGCATTTCGTATACTTGCATGAATGAGTTTCCAGTTAGCAAATAACCTATAGTAAATGTTAGAATGGGACTGTGTGTGCATGCAGTGACAAAGCAGTTCCAGGAGTATGTGGAACCAGGAAGTGACCTGGAGGCTGTGCCCCAAAGAAGGAATCCTGAGTCGGAGGAAGAGAGCGTCCTGCTACCGCTGGGAGATAACACACTCACACACAACCTGGGCCTGCCTATAGTGGTGGTCTGCACTAAGGTACACCTGCTGCCTCAAACTAAATTGTATTTAAAAGAGCAGCTACAACACCAGCGGATGCATTTATACACTATCATTCAAAAGATTGGGGGCGGTACAATTTAAAAAAAAATGGTTTTGAAAGAACCTATGCTTATTTGATTAACATACAGTCAAAAACTTAATATTGTGAAATATTATTAGAATTTAAAATGTTATATATTTGAATATATATTTTAAACTTTAATTTATTCCTGTGATGGCAAAGCTGAATTTTCAGCAAGCATTAGTCTAGTCTTCATTGTCATCGGAAATCATTCTAATATGCTGATTTGATTTGGTGCTCAAGAATTTCTTTTTTTTTTTATATTGATGTTTAAAACAGTTGTGCTGCTTAATACTTTTGTGGAAATCTTGATAAAAAAAAAATTCAGGATGTTAAATGTTAAAAGAACAGCATTTATAACATCCTTATAAATGTCTTTAATGTCACGTTTTGTGAATTTAACGCATCCTTGCTGAATAAAAATATGAATTTCTTTAAAACAAAAAAACTTACCCCAAACTTTTGATCACTATTGTATTTATTGTTAGCATAACAGTTTAAGTGTAAAGTTGACATATGACCTTCTATATAGCAATTTACATGTTCAATGTCACAAATGTCACTGGTAAACTATAAACGGTCCAGAATTCTGTATATTTCTAATTCTTTTACTTTTTCATTATTTTTAAAATTTCCGGAATTTTAGACTGGATTTAGACTGGATTTTAGTCTGAGAGCACACTGGATTTTGCCAGTGTGCTCTCAGACTATTGGACTTCAAAGAATATGATCATCTTCCCATTTCTGTCTGTTGTTTACCAAGATGTTTTGCTTTTACTTTCACTATAAGCCCCAAATATATCAAGTTACAAAACAAGGATGGACTAAAATATTAATGGAGAATCCCTCTCATAATTCTCTGTCTCTCTTTCTTTCTCTGTAGTGCGATGCAATCAGCACTTTGGAGAAGGAGCACGATTATAAAGACGAGCACTTAGACTTCATCCAGTCTCACATTCGAAGTTTCTGCTTGCAGTGTATCCTTACACATCAGCACATCTAAACCAAAGATGTAATGACAATTATATTTCACTCTGCACATCTTAGTCATCTGATGGCCAGGCTATTTCCATGTTCAGTTTTATCTTTAAATGTCAGGAGAAGGGCAGTGTGATTAATCGTATTAATCAAACTATAATTAAATAATTAAAACTATTTTGTGCCGCATTCTATCCAACGCACCTTCCTTTCCTTCACAGTGGTGCGCTTTCGTTCCTCCCTAAAATCTCAAACATGACATCCTAATCAGCCAAATAAGTTAGCGTTGCTAAGTGCCGTCTACTGTTGCTAAACTGCTGGATGTGTTTGATATTAAACAGTGTTATTAAAAGGAAAAAGCTGGTCCACAGACCACGAACCTTTCTGCCGTACACGGATAAGCAAAGGGGCTTTGGATATGAGCCTAAACGTGTACACAAAAATGTCAAAATGACTTTTTGGAGAGTATTCACGTAAACGTACACAGTTTAGAAAGAAAACGCATGTGTAACATTATATTGGATCCGTGCATTAGCTCTTAAAGTGACAGCAGCCTAAAATACCTACTGCAGTATGTCATTAATAATCAAATGACAAATGAAAATTACTCACTAATCTTGTCTGAATAACTTAAGTATAAGGATTAAGTAAGGAATAATTGACGACAGGCCGTTGAATTATTATAAAAATAATGTACACCCGAGGTGGTAATGCGGTCACGACGCGAAGCGGAGTGGCCGTTACACCTCGGGTGTGCATTATTTTTATAATAATTCAACGGCCTGAAGTCAATTATTCCGCTTATACTACAGTTACCACACCTCGAAATATTGTTCAGATTATGTATTTCAAGACGTTTGTAAAGTTTTTGTCATTAAAACGCTCTTGTATGTAGGACTAATTCCTTGCGCATCTAAACCCATGCTCCGTTGCTAATTCCAAAACGTCATTTTAGAGTTTGTAACGGAGGTTTGAGCCGCTGATAGCAGAGTAATGCTGGGGGACACACTTAACAACCAGAAACATTCTCTGACTGTGAATGCAGCAGATTTTAAACACCGCTGTGAACACAGACTGAACGCGCTGAAAACGCGTGCATGATCAGTCTTAAGTATCAAATTACATTCATAACTGGCCTTAGAGAGAAGCATGTGCGTCAATATTATTATTTATTTATTAATTCAATTCGTTTTAATTAATTCGTTCATTCTTTTTTTCTATTAGTGACAGTAGACTAGACTAATAAATGAAACACAAAGCCCTTTTAACAAGTATAGGCCTATCAATTTTATTTATTTGTTATATTATCTTCAATTACGAAAACCCGTGCAACAGGACTATCAATTTATTTAAATATTCAGTTTAATTTTCTATTGATTATGTATAGGACTGTAGGCTATACTTTATTTATTCAAATTAAACTGCATGTTTCCATTGATTGTGAAGTTAGACATTGGAAATTGCAGATCAAGCGCATGGAGCTGCGGTTTTTCTTGTTATGAATTGTATATATTTTCCGTTATTACAGTTGACTACGCGAAGTGATATGGAACTGTAATGAGGTCAAGACGTGCCTGGAACTACTTTAGCCGTGCGGTTCCCTGAAAATAATTGCACACCTCAGAACGTTCGTCAACCAATCAGATTCAAGCATTCAACGGCCCTGTAGTATAATCTGTATTTAATGTGTACAGTAAAACTATACAGTGTTATTTTACATTTGGTTATTACATTTTTCGTTGTAAGCTATTATCTGAATACTGAAAAACACTGTTTATTTAATTTGTATTTTTGTTCTATTGTATTTATTTGTCTGTTTTGTTTGGAATTAGTTTTTTGTTCTTATTGTATTGCTGACTGTTTACTTGTCTTATGTAATTATTTGTAGGACTTTTTTACTTGGATTAGTTAACCTAGTATTATTTTTTGCTGAAGTATCAATCATTTTGAAATTACACTGATATTTAAAATGACTGGTATCGTGAAATAAGACTTTGGATCGTATCGCCCACCAATAATCGCGTTAAATAATCGTGATCGTATTGATATGATTTTTGCCATAATTAAGCATGCCTCGTCAGAAGTGTACATTTGTGTGCATCTGAATACAACAACAGGGGCTGCACAGATAGATGTTCTGCATCTTAAATACGCCATAAAATCAATATTTACAATTCTTATTTTCTTTGTGCTTATTATAAATGATTTAACCGTGCACATAATGTTTTTTAAAATTCATATGCCTTTTAAATCTTTAATCAAAAACGTCTATATATCTTCCACAACTGACTCCAAACTGACATTCAGATCTGCCTCAATTTAGTTAGCAACACCCAACTTCCTACGATCCAATCAATTCCCGAAAGACGGAATCAAATCCCGCCCTACATTTTTCTCATTCCAGAAGTCGTTTCACTCGGATATACGTCACAATCGGGAAGAACAGAGTATGACAACTTCCGTTTCATGTCGACTTTAATGTCTTTTTTAGCAGTAGAGGATGGTAACATGATCAGCTGACCTGCCACAATGGCTGCTTTCCAAAAAATCTGTTCAAATAGGGAGAGTCTTGTTTCTGCTTAAATGTAACCTCATCTTGTTTTTCTCCTTTACAAGTGACCTTTCAGATGGGGCAGCACTACTCTACACATCTATGAAGGAGAACAAAAATCTAGATTTGTTATATAAATACCTCGTTCACAGGTTATACGGCTTTCCCTTCAACATCCCAGCTCAGGTGGTAGAGAAAGACTCTGTGTTTATGTAAGTAGTTGGATGTCAAGAAACATGTTGATTTTTATTTTACTACTAAAGTCTGCACATGGAATCAAAATCAATAGCAAATTGTTTATAATCTTTATGTAAAAAAACATGTAATACATTTTTTTACTAATATATATTTTCATTCACCTGGAATATATCAGATTATTGGTGTAAATTCAAAACATTTTTCTTTAAATGGTAAATGTATTCATATTATCTGTGACTCACTTTCAGTCCGTCAGGATGGGACAATGAAAAAAAGATCGCCATTCTGCATGAAAATTTCCAGTCAGTAAAAGCAGAAGACAACTTTGAAGATGTAATAGTGAAACCTCCAATTAGAAAGGTAAAGGCTTGGTCCTAATTAGATCTATTAGCTAGAGTCTCTCTTTCCTAGCGACTGCTCATTTCTGACTTGTCTTTCTAGTTTGTACATGAGAAGGAAGTTCAAGCTGAAGATGACCAAGTTTTTCTACTTAAGTTGCAGGTAATTGCTAAATATTTTATGAAAATATAAAAAATCTTGGTTTATTCTCCAAAGTGCCTGGGTGGTGTGGTGTTTTATTCTTAAACTTGTAATTGTATACATCGATTACCGTTCAAATGTTTGGGGATTTAAAAATATTTTAAAAGTATTATTTCAATTTAAAATAACTTCTATTTTAATGTATTTGACTCCTGTGATGCCAAAGCTGAATGTATACAAAGATGAATAGAAAGTAAAATATATATACTTGCACTTACACTTGATTGTTCCCATTACACAAAACTTTCTGCATTTGTACATTTAAAAAAAAAAAACTTTAAAAACTTTTTAATTACTATTTTTATACCTACAAATGAGGATGTCCATAAAAGGAGGTTTTTGGAGATTTTGTAAGGTTTTGGTCACTTCTGGGTAAACACACACACACACACAGAAACAATACCCGAATAATTAATTTTCCTGTCTAAAACGAAATGTGGCATAAAGTGAGATTCAGTGAGACTGTAGCTCACTATTTATAAATCTAGTAACCTGAGAAGTTTTGTTAGTGATGCATGAAACTTGTTTGTCAAACAAATCATTACCAAACAGGACAGAAATAATCTCTGAATGATTTTTCTGTCTTTGTTCTGTTCTCAGTCTCTGTTATCTAAACAGCCTCCAGTCAGTGCAGGAAGACCAGTGGTGAGTGTTTTACATGTGCTCAATTTACATTTCAGCCCACTGTGTTACTCAATGTTGAATCATGCTTTGGGTGGAGACCTTTTCTGCTGCAAGACATTTACATGTATTCATTTCGCAGACATTTTTATCCAAAGCAATTTAAGTAAAGATCCACACTAATTATTGCACAATGTTTACATGTGACTACAGAATTACTAATTTAGTTAATTTTTCTTATTATAAAGTTTTATAATCCTAAAACATTTCTGTATGTGTGTGTGTAATAGGACCCAACAAACAGAGCTCCCACCGGCTCACCAAGGACGACCAACCGTTCAGCGGCGGCTAATGTGGCAAACGTCATGCCCATGCAATCAGGTACCAAGAAGATTGATCCCAACATGAAAGGTGTGTATAAGAACGCTGTATTCAGGATGCATGCCTCCGTCTTCTCTCCACCTTTCTCTCTCTTTCCTTCTGTATCCCGCTCTCTGTTTTCTCTCCTCGGCTGCATCTTTCCAACTTTGGGAGCAAGAGCTTTTGGAGTCACGCCTTTCTACTTCCTGGGCATTTATTTTTTCAAGTCCTTGGATCTGGTTTCCTGGTTTTCATCACCCTCTCATCTTGGGAAAAAAGTAACATTTGACCTTCAACATGAGATCCCATCCTCTTTTTCTTTTTTTTGCTTTATGGGGAAAACGTTAGTTTGTTTTGGGCCGCAGTGATCATGAATACACTTTCAGTGTCTCCAGAGATTGTTTCAGGATCTCTTCTTGTATGCAGATAAGGAGGACTCTACTCTCATGGTTTTAGATCATAGGAACATTGCTGCCATGTTTGGAGAGGATTAGAAAAGCTTGTTGGGATTAAAGCTTGTTTCCTTGCCGAATTTCTCTAAGACTTTCATTTTGACTTCACCTCCTTTAAACACATTTTTAGATCCAGCTTAGGGTCTGGTACATATTACTGTTTTGCACTGATCTGAAACTAGTTTAGACTAGTTTCAGCTTGTATGATTGTGCTAATTATTGTGATTTCTCATGGCAGGAGGTCAGACAAGTGAGGGTGTGCTGGCTAACTTCTTCAACAGTCTGTTGACTAAGAAAGCAGGCTCACCCGGCCCAGGCGGCCAACCTACAGGCGGAGGGAGCAACACACCAGGAACAGTCCGCAAGTCAGGTGAGGGATCCTTCTTGGCACTATATCACTCACACATTCATATAAATGTCCACTATCATGGTATATTTTTGAAGTGTTTTGACTTTTTGTATTTCAACAACAGAAAATTCTGTATGAAACCTGTTTTACATGGTACGCAGCGGGACGGGTTGTCGTGCATGACTCCTAGCGTTACCACCATGCTGGATTAAACAATTGTATGTTTCGTGACATCATTAGCTATATTTCCATCCAAAGTTGCGAATTTAACTTATGCACCTAATTGAAATATTGCATAAAACATTTGCAAATAAAGCACTGTTTTTATTCCATGTGTTCAAGAGAAAGTCACCCGAGTTTTTTTTTTTTTGCGTATTGAGGGACTTCCATAATTTTTTTCCATCGTAGTTTATGCGCATGTCTTCTTATCAGGTAAAAAAAAGAAGGACCACCGACTCAATTATTTCCATCCAGCGTTCTTTAATGCAATATCCCAAACATTTGCATAACTGGATTTACGCTACCGTCCAAAAGTTTGGGGTTGGTAACGTTTATTTTTTTTGTCTGTTTTGTTTTTGAAAGTAATTTAATGCATCCTTGCTGAATAAAAGTATTGGGTCATTCTGTCAAATCAACCAAATTTCAGAAACTTCCCTGGCACAAATTTTTAATTTTGTTCATATTTTTTCTGAAGAAAGACAAACATCTTAATTATCTTAATGATTTTACATTCTGGTTCTTAAACTACTTTTCTTTTGGTATCTTCATTTGGAAGGCCTTGTATGGTTTAATTCCACAGATATTGGGATCTTAATATAGCTCCAAGCATAAATTGTTAAATTGTACACCTTTTCAATGGTCAAAAACTAAATCTGAGTCACTTTGCTTACAGCTGACACTTATTGTATTATAAGGAGAATGTCTGAAGAATGAATAATATTAAAAACCTGAAATGTTGCTTGTTTCCCTTTATCAAAACAATTGCACATTATAGAACATACCCGTCTGAGTGCCAAAAATACACTGAAAGTTGTAGCACATTAACTTGTTCTCAGTAGTCTGAAACCGATTGAAATATAGAATCCAATGAACCGAGATATTTTTGGAAGGGGTTTTGTTCATTTAAACAGCTTCTGAAGCTAGCAAGAGTTCAAATATGCTGTATCATACCTACATGTTAGAAACAATTTCATGCCCACACATTGTATTCACATCAATAAACCAAGTTTTGCCTCTCCTGGATTGTTTAAGTATTACAATGTCCTATTGTTATAACATGTGAAGCATAGTCATAAATATCGGTTAGCATCCACTGCTATGGGCCATATTTGGAGGAATCACTGACAATACCTCAAACTTTGAAACATTTAAGGGCTCTCCTCTCACACTTGAAATAGTTCACCTTGGATAATTCTAAACCCTGGGTTAATGGAATCCTGGGGCTATCTTCCCCCGGTTTCACAGACAAGGCTTAAGCTTGTCCCAGACTAAAATGCATGTTTGAGCTGTTTTAACTGAAAGCAACTTGCACTGACATATCTTAAAATATCTCAGTGCCATTGTTTGGTCTCAAGATGCACACCAGTAATGTTAATTTCATAAGATTTATATATAAAGGCTACTTAAATGCCCTAATTAAACTAAGGCCTAATCCTGGCTTAGTCTAAGCCCTGTATGTGAAACCGGGCCCTTATTTAATGTTTCACACTGCTCATACTTTACCTAGAGTTAACAATTAATCCTGGTTATTCATAATCTGACATGTCACTCTATACATTCCTAAACCCTGGGTTACTGTTATTACAGTATTTGCATATTACGGTGTCAACAGTCATGACTGGATAAACACAAATCACATTTGGTTTTCAACCACTGAAAAAGGGTCAAATTCAACAATTTGGATTTGGAGCCGCATTGAGATCCCAGAAACATTTAGTAGGAAACAGAATCTAAAATCATATTAAGAAATCTTTAATACTTCTTTAGTTACAGACAGGCAAACTTTGTAAAAAAAACCCCCCAAAAAAACCAATTTGAACTATGATTTTTGATGATGATTTTTTTCTTCAGACATTCCTCTTTAAAATAAATAATTATCAGCTATACGCAAAGTGGCACACTTTTGGTTTTTGAAGCTACATTGAAATCCCCATTTCTCTGGAAATTAACCATATAGGGCCTAACACAAGAAGTGCTTTTCCAATGTTTGAACTATTGGCATATAATGCTGCTGTAATGATGCTGCCATCTTTCTAAAATAATTTTTATCCCCCTGTAATCCAAATCTCAGGTGAAAATAGTCATTTTCAGAACCTCTGCAAGATACTGGATTATTTGGTAAATGTTTATCCGTGACATTTAATATTTTGTCTGTCTTCTTCATTTTTGTATTTCTTTCACCAGAAAAGAAATGATCAAAATAAAATAAAAAATTAGTCGAGGACCTTTGGTTAACATGACAATGACCTTTTTAAATTTCTTTCCAAAAAAATCTTGCTGACCCCAAACTTTTGAGCATATGTACTACAAATCAAATGGCATTTTTAAATTATTATTATCACCATGATAATCATTTTTTTTGTCTCGTCTTTATTGTTTGCAAAATCAGAATCCATAATGAATTTTATTGTCAGTAATTTTGTTGACGAGTTTATAGGTGCAGTCACATTTTGATTAAATTTTGCAGGCAAAAAAAGGCCCAATGTCTATTTCCAATCATGTAGCGATGTATAAAGCACGGCTCACACAGAAGTCACTTTCAAACCAACCAGTTTTCTGTTGGTCAGTGCGGAAAATCAAGGGATGAAACTTGTTAAATCTGCATGGGGAAGTCTTTCGTGCTCTCGCAATTCCAGATTGCATGATTTTTTTAAATAGAAATGACTGGATTTTGTTAACAAAAAAAATCACAGATCAACAGTAAATGTGACTGTACCATACGACTGAATATGGTCATGAACATGGAGGGAAACATAAATAATACATTATATGGAGAATACTTTTTTTTTTTTTTTGTCTTGTTTTTCTTACTAACTTTAACTTACATGCAACAGAATACGGTAAACAGAAATCACCTAATTCAAGGATTCGGCTGAAGCAATAGTGGGTATGGTTGTGCAGGCATTGAGACATTCAACAATCTAATCACATACCTTGTAAAATGACCTTTACAACTACACTCAAATTCACTCAAATAGATGATACAAAATTACAAATTGTACTTTGGCCTGTTTTTGAGAATCTAAGAATTACATTTTTCAACATTTAATTTTATAAAAGCAGTATTGTGACCATGTCAATTTACAGTTTCTGCGGACTAAGAGCCTCTGAGTTTTTTTTTTCGTCTTAGTCTTTTAAGATTGCAAGTCATGGCTTCAAAATGAGAAATGTCTCCCTAAAGACCCACCTCATATGAAACAGCCCTCAGAAAGAGTTCTGTCGACACAGTAGATTATATAATCTTTACGTTGCAAATGAAGGAACAGGTCTGTCAGATTATCTTCAAAACACTTCAAATCTTGTTTATGTTGTACACGTGTGAGGTCACTTAAGTTTTTTCCCTTTTTGTTTGTTTGTCATTATATTGTCCTCATCATCACCCTCCTCTCCTGTACCTTTATCCTCCCATCCCAGATCTCTGACATCAGTGACGGTAAAATAAATATATTTGATAAAATCTCCTCTGCATGTGCAGCTAAAAACCCAGCTAATCATTCAAGCTAAAATGTCAACCTCATTGTTCATCATATTCCTAATAACCCAGTAATCTATCCCAAAATGCAACAGAGCAAATTAGCTTAAATGCAACCTCCTTAAATGGATGAAATTGTCATCTCTTATTTAGCCTCATGTTGTTCCAAACCTGTACGATATACTTTCTTTTGTGGAACACAAAAGAATATACTTTGAAAATGACTTTTTTTTTGTCCATACAATAAAAGTTAAAGGGGGTTTATTGTTGTTCTTTCATTATATGTACAAAAACAGTTAAAACACTCTTCAAAAATATCTTATTTGTGTCCCAAGAAAGAAGGACATTTTTGAACGAATTAACACTTTGAACGTTAAAATGGAACAAGAGCTTAAGTTATACGAGTAAAACAATTAAACGACAATAGTCTGGGCTGAATTATTGACAGTAAACGCATATGTTTAACATGCTCACTAAGGGATTGTACAGATTTAGCATTCAACTTTCAAGCTTTAAAACTAACACAGCTAACGCAGTCATTTTACGGCACACACTATTGTGTTCTTTTATATTATGCTTCTGCATCTTGGTTTGTTTTTGAACCCATAATGCAGCTTGGTTTTATGGGAGTGTATTAAAGGTAAAGTACGTCTTTGGTGACCGTGACCTCTCCCAATCATCATCCTCTGCCTTGATTTTCTTTCTGTTACTATGTGTAAGTCTATCTGTAATAGTTTGACCCTTTTTTCCCCCATGTATGAATGAGTGAGCAACAACATTCGTGTGCACTATTCACCAGTCATGATATTTAACCCCTTCAAACTGTCTTTCATCATGTGTGTTAGCCAGGGGATGTTGGCCACGCTAAGGTGTGTGTTAGGCTACTTTCCCTCACTTCCTTTTGCTTTAACCAGTGCTGCATCTCCCTTTTTATAACAGCTATGAATTTCTTTTAGCACTTTTACACACGACACTTGTGCATGTTTAACTTTGGCATGTGTTATATATCACTGTCCTTCTCGTTTCGGGCCCCTAGTCTTGCTTCTTTGTTATTAACACTGTCTGTCAACACTTATTAACACTTAGTTTCAAATTACACAATGTAAGGCCTCCTAATAATCACTGCATGAAGCTTTATTAATTCCATAGGTTATCTTTATTTGGCATGTTTTTCTAGGTACTGATTACAAGGTCCTGGCATTTTCTGCTACTACTACTACACTCAGTGTATCTAATTGAAAAGTAAATGGTAACACTTTACAAAAAGGTTCTATTTGTTAACATTAGTTAACTACATTAGTTAACATGAACTAATAATGAACTGCACTTCTACAACATTTATTCATTTTAGTTAATGATAATTTCAAATTCAACATTTGTTAACATTAGTTACACTGTGAACTAACATGAACAAACAATGAACAACTATTGTACTTACATTAACAAAGATTAACAAATACAGTAACAAATGTATTGCTTATGGTTGGTTTGTTAGTTAATACATTAACTAAGGTTAACAAATGAAACCTTATTGTAAAGTGTTACCACATAAATGATAAGCAATAACACTACTGTTCAAACGTTTTTAAAAGAAATATCTTATGCTTACTAAGGCTGCATTTATTTGATCTAAAAAATACAGTAATATTGTGAAACAAAAGCTGAGTTTTAAGTGTCACATGGTTCTTCAGAAATCATTGGCTGATTTGCTGCTAAAGAAACAAGTCTTATTATTATCAATGTTGAAAACAGTTGTGCTACTTAATATTTTTTGTGGAAACCGTGATCATTTTTTTTTCAGGATCCTTTGATTAATAGTTTAAAAGTTAAAAAGAACAGCATTTAGTTGAAATAATATTAGAAATGTACGTTCTGTCACTTTTGATCAATCTATTGCATTCTTATGGAATTAAAGTATTAATTTCTGCAAAAAAAGAAGAAAAAAATCTTACTGTCCCACACTTTTTAATGGTTGTGTACAATTTCTTTAGCAACTAATTTTACCCGCCGTTAAGTTTGTCTTTAGACGAGGTCACACTAGGCTTTGTGCATGCAAAATTACTTCTGACCCGCAACACTGCAAAACATGCAGCTTTTAAGTTTTTGTTCATCCAAACGGTCAGTCTGTGACATTAAGATGATCTGTTGGATCATCTTTGAAAAAATTCTAACGGATTTGTATATTCTTGCATTTCCGGTTGCTTGCATTCACATGCATATGAATAGTGAATGACACAAAGACTAGTGTTTTTTAGTTGCACTATATTGAAGCAGAAAACTGTTACTCAAACAGAAGAGCATGGCACTTTGATTCCCAGGGAATCAGTCATAGGTTTAATTCCCAGAGAATGCATAAACTGATAAAAATGTACACCTGGAATGCAATGCAAGTCACTTTGGCCTTTGCCAAATGTGTAAATGTAGATGACGATAAGTAAATGTTGCGTTCCGAATCTTGTCAAAACTAAGATCAAGCAAATGAAATCCTTTAAGGTACTAAACACAATTCCTGCAGGGAATTGCTAGCACATAATTGGCGAACTTCATCCACAAAGTATACTTTGTTTTTTTTGTGTGTATAGTCAAACACATAGCCTTTCATATTTGATATTGTGCGCGAACGCAGGCGGTCAACACGTGCTCTAGAAAGTTTCATCTTCGTCCAGTCACTGCGCTATTTTTCTTCAGAAGTTATGACTGCTAAAAATGCTTTTAAACTAAAGTTGTGGCTATCTCATAACCCCCTCACACAAGCGCCCATCAATGTGGGCATCTGTTGTTCCGTGTCTTTAGTTTCGATTTCTACTTGAAACAATGGCCTGGCAGTGTTGCCAGATTAAGTCGACAATTTCCAGCACAAAAGATTACCAAAACCCGCCAACTCCGACAAGAAGAAGAATGCGCTTCCCTTTGTATTCAGACAGAACTGGAGTACATCTATGTACGTGAAGTACATAATGCATAATGGAGAACTAACAATCAAAACTGAGTATACGAGTACAGCCTGGACGGTTTAAAAGATATCCTGATGCTGGACAGATTTTGATTAAATCATTCAATTGTTCTCTGATTTCAGAATTATTTACAACGAGCCTTCGCGTCATCTCACACCACAAGTGTAATTCACATTTTGAGTCAAGTCACTCTCCCACTCTACCGTGCAACTTCTATTTAGGCCACTTTTGCTTTGCGATCGCTTGAATATACAGCTACTTGTAAAAAATCTGGTCCCTTGTTGGGCCAAAACCCTGTCATCACATCTCACCAACTTAAGACGGTAAATTGATTGACCCTTACCTGACCCTGATTGGTTAAACTGAACCAATAAGGAAAATGTGTTGATGACTGCACTATGCATTATTTTTCTGTAATACTTTATTATACACGTGTTCGAACGTATTAAAATAAAATGACTAAACATAAGACACAATAATAAATAAATAAATCTAAAAACGCAGTTGCTCAGATTTTGTCCACCCGCCCAATGTCTTTTTCTCTGGTCCAACCCGATCGAAAGAAGCCCAGTTGGGCAGGAAGGAACCCGGCCAATTGGACAGCGCTGCGGCCCGGATCAGTTTTGCCACCTTGTGGAACAACTGATTAGTGCAGAACTAATTCAATTCGCATGTGCGGAAGTTCGCACAGTTACAAAAATTGGGTTTCGTGCGTACTATTCTGGTGACGAAATATGCATCACGCACTCTGTATGCAGACCCTCGAGTACATATAAGGGCCGATGTATACTTTTGGGCTTAAGATACAATAAGCCTTCAAACAGTGATAACGACTGAAGATCAAATCTTTGTATTTGGTTTCAGGGATACTTTCTAAATCAACAGTCTCAGCATTGTGAATTGTACCTTTTAAATCCCTAGATACACAGATGGTTCTCAATCACAGCTCAATTTCTATTCAAAATAAGTCTGTTTGTAAAAGTTTTCATTGCATGCTTAATGTTATTGTGTTGGCTGAATGTTCCTTCATTTTTTTTTATTCATTTCAGCTTTCAGGCTGAATGCGTGTGTGAGTCTGTGTGAAGGTTCATTGACAGTCTTTCATCTCCATTCATTCCATCTTTATGTATTCACTTTTCTCTTTCAAGCTCCAAAAATCTTTTTAATTCCAATATCTTATTTCTAATCTTTCTGCTTAACATTGATAAATTGGAAAGCAATGGCTCACAGACTCATAGACACTGACACGCTATAGGTTTTGAGTGTATTGCCATCCCTTGTCACTTTTTATATTGATTTAGGAATATTCTGGGTACAATACACGTTAATATCAATTGGCAGCACTTGTGGCATAATGTTTATTTCCACAAAAAATTGTCCCCTCTTCAAGCCAAAATCTGGGATACACTGAGGCACTTACAATGGAAAGTTAATGGGGGCCGATGTGTAGTATAATGAAAAGACGTAAACAATATGTATATTAACATAAAAACATGGGGGGGGAAAAAATCTTACTAAGCTTTTCTGATCTTGCTAAACTATGTCCAATTTTACAACTTTTTTTTTGCCATAATGTAATGCCTAAAAACATAAAATTTATTTAAACAGCTTTATGGCTAAAATAAAAAATAAAAGGTTTAACAGAAGAATAAATGTGTTTTTTAAAATCATTATATTTCTAAACATAATTTCTGCCTTTAAATTCTCCCAAGAATTGGCCCCATTTACTTCCATTATAAGATCCTCACCGTAACCATGATTTTTTTTAAAGGGATTAAATTACAAAATATATATATTTGTGTGCGTTTATATATTTCTTTGCAATTAACATTATGCCACAGGTGCTGCAGATTAATCTTAACTTGTATTGAACCCAGAATCTTCTTTTAAAAATGAACACTGTTTCCAAATAACATGATATGAAATGTGGTCAGCCTTCTCGTATTAATTCCATCCGATTTTATCTTGTTTGTTCACAGGTTCCAAGTTGGGGTTGACAGATGTCCAGGCTGAGCTGGACCGTATCTCCAATAAATCTGACCTGGACTCCTCAGCCCCTAACGCCACCACACCCCCTGCCGAAAATGACGAATCCTGAACGAGAGGCGGGGATTACTCACCGGCAAGCCCCTCCCCCTTTACACTGCTATCTCTGCCCTCCCTGAACCTGCCTCCCTTCTGCCACCTCTCCTCCCTTCCTCTCCCTCACTCTTTCTCTTGATCTTGTTCAGAAGGGGGATTTATTCCTGTTTATTACTTGTAAGGCCAGTGACTTGAAGCTGCATGTCAGACAAATTGCGATTGCTATGTCTGTCTCCACACACACGCACACATGTACAGCGGAGAGGTCCGTAAATAACCAGAGGCAGGGTTGTCATAAAAAGAAGGACACTAGATCAGCGTTGGACACTAAATGAGAGGCTTAGAGAGGAAATGGAGATGTAGAGCCAAGTCTGCATTAGAAAATGAAGGGGGTTTGTGAACTTAGGTGTATCTGTATGCAAGTTAGACCTTTCTTTGGCTTTTGGTAGTGCATTAACTTATATGAAGGATCCTGTTCATCTAGAGTAAAAATCAGTCAGCTTCTGTTAATAAAACGCACGTTTTTTTTTTTTACTTGTCTAAACGTCTCACTAAGCCTCATCCGAAAAAGAAAAAAAAAGGGAAGCAGCATATTTCAGTGACAATTCAATCAAATGATTCAATACACATGGTCACCTTGTGTTGGTGTTTTCATTAAATGGTCATCTTTAGCACTCTTAATACCTGCCCTATTCTTAAGTGTATCGGTCACAGGACCAGAACAAAAATGCTGACATGATTTCAATGCTTTAGAATATTCATAACCCTTTTTTTTTTGCTGCTGAGAAACTGTCAACAGAGTGACCAAGTCGGATTCGTCACCTGTGATCTGTTGCATACAGGAAGTTTCTAAATATTGCACTATTACACAATATTAGGCTATGACACTGAAATAATCACTTACAATGCTGATTGTAGCAAAATAGTACACTTAACTGGAGAGCGAGAGAGTTTTTAACTTAGACATGGTTTATGAAGTCGACTATGTAACTGCTGAGCAAGACTGTTGATGGGACTGACAACTATGTCCAGTGTAAAAAAAAATGTTTGTTTGTTTGTTTTCTATGTTCTTAAGAGCTTGAAAATTGGATGTTTCTGTGTATGTCTGTTTTCATCTCTCAACTACAGCCAGTTATGGCACTGTTTATTAATGGATGCACTAGAGATCATGCAAACAAGATCAGTATTACTGTCTTTACATTGGTGTGTGTCTGAGTGTGTGTGCGGGAGTTGAGCAAAATTCAGCCGGATTTGTCTGTTTAGAGACTTTAAAAGCTAGACATTAGTAGTGGGAAGGGAAGGGAAGGGAGGGGGTGAGGCAGAGGTGGCAGGGCAGGTGAGATCTCAGAACACGCTCACCTGCATGTACAGTCATCAACCCAACTTCTTACGGGAGGGAGGGAGGGATGGGGGGGGGGTGGATGAACATACGCTATTATGGTCCTGTAATTTCACAAGATGTAGTGATGTTTCTCTGGATCAGGTCTGTAATCATTCAATTAAAGTTGTATTTATTGGGAATGGTTGCTGTCTTTGTTCTTTTCTGTGGGTGGAGAGAGATCGGAAACTGCATTACGACACAGGAAGTCTGTGATCTCAGCAAAAAAAAGAAAAAAAAAAGTAGTTCTTATGGAACAGTTTACTCAATGCTGAAATGAAGTTTGGTGTTTTTTCCAAAAAAAGCATTGGACAAACTCTAGATTTGGCCCCAAACCAACAAAATAAACAAAAGTGCTAAATTAGCAAAAAAAGTGATTAACAAAACAATGTTGAGACTTAGTTTGATCAAAATAGAGGCCCCTTTTAAGATTAAAATTATAATTCTTTGTTAAATTATTGTAAATTATTAGCAGGGTATTATAATAGCTTTTTATAATATTAAATGATTTAATAACTATATAATATATATAATAAAGTATTAAATGCATCATATAAAGAGCATTAGTCCAACTGCAACAATGAGCAATTAAAAGCATATTAAGATGTTTTTAGGCAAAATGCCTGAAAGTAATGTGACTGGTAATGTCATTTAACGATTTATCACTTTCGACTAATAGGTGGTGCTGCTACAAAACTGATGTGGTGTGGTCAGAGTAAGGTGACTGGCACATTGACACCAAACTTTGCATGTGTCAAAGCATTGCAGAGATACAGCCTCAGTCGTTTTGGCATCATCCCATCAAATTTGTTGATGCGGTATACACAAATGGTTTAATCTATTGACACGAAATCCATAACTTCTTGCCGGCAATGAGATGATTAGATTGGTGAAAATTGGAAAAAACGGTCTAGGAGGAGCTAGAAAAAGTCGTTTTTTAAAGAAAATCAAAATGGCGGACCGGAGAATACGGACGACTATGAAAAGATTGTTTTTCTATGTATGATCTATGTTCTCACATTCCCCAAGGAATGTATTAACACCACTTTCATTACAATAGGTTAATTTAGAAAAAATGCATTAGCATTTTTGGAATTTTCGTTATAACTTTTAACCACAAGATGGCGATGCCCCGAAACTTTTTGAATACCGTCAGGGCATGGTGCTGAAGACACATACCAAGATTCGTATTGTTATGCCAATGCATTCGTAAAATAAATATAAAAATAAATAAAAATAAAATATATTTTTGCTTTGTTTTTTTGCCGAAACTGTGCAGGTACCCTCAAGTCATGGTTGTCATAATATACACCAAGTTTGGTCAGAATACGTTAAAGTGTTGCGGAGATATAGCCTCACATTCATTTTGGCATGCTCTTCGTCAAATTTGTTTGCACGTTATTCGAGAACTAATCAACTTGAATTCCATAACTTTTTGTCGACAGGGTCTGAAGATGATCTGGTTCAATTTTCGTGAAAATCGGAGCAACGGCCTAGGTGTTCGAAAAGAAAGAAAAAATTCTGGAAAATTCAGAATGGCTGCAAATTTTCCATGACAGAAATTGAGATTTTTGTTTCTAGCCCTTACAGTTCAAAAGTTATTAGCATAAACGTACGTGAAATTTTGGACAGTTGGTGGCGCTAGAGGGATTGAGTTAGAGACTCCAAATTTGCTATGGTAATAGATCCGACTGTCATCTATCTGTGTGCCAAATTTCATAACTTCCCCGCAAGCGGTTCTATGGGCTGCTATTGACTACCAGAGTGGAAAAATAACGCCAACGATTACCTTCGGTGCTTGGCCCCTAATTCTGGCTACAATAAAAAAATGAGTGCAATAAGTGATATTGTGATAGTCTTTTATATTCCATGCAAATTTACTGAAACAACCATACCCTTTATCAATTCCCCATCCATGCTGTCAAGTGTTGAAAGCAGTTAGATATTTCAGAAGGAGCACTACAAATATCAAAACGCTGTTTTTATACTGGTGGATCTGGAATAGAAATACATTATTTTAGATAAACAGTTCAGGATCCAGAAGCACATGAACAATTTACAGATCCAGCTATGTTCAGTTTCATCTTAATATGCTGAAATACAGAAAGAACAGATGCACACAGCTCTTAACTTACCCGCAGGTTGTGGACGTTGAGTGGCAACAAACGACAGTATCACACTACCAACTAAGAGATATGAGGCCAGAAGACCACATACCTGAAAAACAAACATCAGAAAAGCTTACAATATTATCAGTCTGACAGAACTACAAATATGTTATAGGGAGGTGAGCAGTTATGAAAATGAGATCAACACCACCAAATGCAAACTTCCAGACGACTGTATTTTACACACATTTTTATTTCACAAAAGGACTTTTCCTTCATCACAAGTTTGATTGATTGGATGTAATAAAACTGATGAACATTCATTGAGATGAAGCCCTTACTGAGGCGGCAACCAGAACGGGGACTTCAAAAGACTTCAAAGCAGCTATAATGGATCCAGTGGAGATGAAGATGAATCCCAGTGTATCGAGCACAAACTCCTTGAAGAACAAATGGAAAAACATTCTTCATCAGAACATCCATAATCATACTGTTGTATACTAATAATTATGATTAAAATGTGGGTAGCACTTGACATGAAAATGTGGGAAGAACTATGGAAAGTTGACATTTATAACATAGTTTGAAATGCTATACTCCATATTAATCATTTTGATGATTATCTTCTAGTATAATTATTACACATCAAAGTTTTATGATCTGACATGAATTGATCGACTACACATAATATAACAAAAAGGTTTTACAGGTTATTACTTTTCCCTTTATATACGCATTGATACATATTCAACTAAAATCTTTATTGAAATACAGGGAAATCAAACAAAGGTAGCTAGTAACAGCTATCTTAAAAACAAAACAAAAAAACTTGTCAACTTTGCTTGTTTGTTGGAACGTGTTAAAAAATTACACCAGCCTAATCTAACATAATATAGTCCATGGGCGTTATGTGTGAACTATCTATATTAGTGATATGAAATAGAGTAGCATGTGGAGCAATACTCACGGCTATGAGCCAGTTCACAAATGATGCCTTTTTTTGAAGTCCAAAGACAGTCAGGAGCAGGTAAAGGACAATTGCGACGGAGTAACCCAGCGTGACCCCTTCATAGAAACCGTACGCGTAAAAGCTGTTGTACCACGTCGAGCGAACGCACGCGAACGCTACCAGGAGAATCACCTGCACACACATGAAATACTGTTTCCTCTCGTACTATACACATTCACAGTCACGATTAAATGGACATTATAATTGTTGACAGATTTTATAATTCACACAAATGAAATGCGACAAAGCGTTCAGTTGTCATGTTACATAGACCGACACTTATGTTACAAGGTGTCGGTTTGAAATACTTACGAGCTGAGCTATCTTCAGAATTCCTTGTTTTGATAGTAAGTAATCCAAAAATAAAATCTCCATCATCATTCGGTGGTTGGACAACTACATACACTTTAAATGAACAACGCGCGCGTGTGTAGTCAAGTGGCCCGGAAACAGCATCTGTCGCGGTTAACTCGCGTTGCTCAATTTCACATCATGATTCATACATGCTCGTAATATCTGTCTGAGAGCATGAAACACAATTCATTGGAAAACAGTAATGACATAATATATAAGCTTAATAAGTATCTCATCACATCCCTGTCATGAATATACATATTTGTGTGGTGGCGAGTTGCATGGATTGACTTTTGTGAACTTCCTTTTCTGCTTTGCCAAATGTGAGCTGCTTTATTGTGGGTAACCATAATCGCCTAAAGTTTGACATTTGAAAATATAAAAGTTAAGTAAATTACTTAGATCCTGTTTCAAAGGACAAATGTGATGACAACAGCTTGAACAGTTTGAAAAACGGAAAAGGAAAATGTTTTGTGAAAACAAAGTTGTACTAAAATACAACGAGGCACTCATAAAAAGTCAGTCCGGTAAGTCCAAACACGAGGGTTTTCAGCATACTTTTAGATCATGCAAATAAGAATCAACATTCATATAGGTAAAACATTAACCCCCGGGTTCACAGACATGGTTTAAGCCTAGTCTCAGACTCTCAGACTAAAATGCATGTTTGAGCTGTTTTAACAGAAAGCAATTTGCACTGACATATCTTAAAATGTGTCAGTGCCATTGTTTTGTCTTAAGCTGCACATCAGTAATCAGTTTTTGTTTTCTGAGGCACATTTATAAAAGCTACTTAAATGTCCTAATTGAACTAAGCCGTAAAGCCTAATCCCGGTTTAATCTAAACCCTGTTTGTGAAACCAGGCCTAAATGTCTATTCATTCACAACCAGTCATCCATTTAATAAAGTTAATGAAATATAAAGTAATATCCATATAAATAATAAAAAAAAATATCAAAACATATTGTGCATTAGACAAATCTGTGTATTTGGATTTTGATTGCAAATACATACAGAGCAAAAGGTATTTCTTCATAAAAAAAAGACAATAATCAATATTAAATATTATTCAAGTTTACTAAATTCCTGAACACTATAAGGATGAGCCATGTTTTTTAAAGTGTGATTAAAAACTACAATCTACCCATCACATTTTATTCATCTCCTCTGTGCCAGGATTTGTAACTGAAGAACGCACTACCAGCGTAACTCAGAGATACTAGGAATGCAAAAAACTAGAACAGAGAAAAAAAGAGAGGCAAGCATTAAAAGTTGTAACAATTTTATGCAAAGTAAATGAAAAACATGTATTTCACACGATTAAAAATGTAACCACATATTCTGGGCTGAGGAGACCAAGTGTAATCACTTAAGAATTCAAAACTACTGAAAACCAGTCAAACACTGATTTATTCCCCTCAATGTTATGTTGGTTACAGCCTCGCACACATCTACCGGTAACTACTTTTAAATTATTATTACCGTTGATGCTGCCCAGCAGTTAAAATCATGATGACCTTTGACCCCCTGATTGACCAGCGCTGCCTCAACAATAGCAGCCGAAGTGTACAATAAAGCCGCACTGCAGTTAAAAATGAGAACCTAAGAGAGCAGGGACGGAATTACAATTATTTGAGACAATTAGCACAATTTTGTTCCTTCAAAATCATTAAACCATGTTCTTTTTGGAAGTCATTAAAATAATAAGTTTAGACTTGTTTTGTTTTTTCTAAATCAAAATGTAGAACTATTTTCACATACCATCATGGCATCCTTTTTAATTTTATCACAACTTTGTAGAGATTAATCAACTATAACTGTATAGAAGTGCACCCACCACTCTAGTCCAAGGAATGTGACGTATTTTTCCATTGGCCAGGTTGATGATGAAGAGGAAGAGGGTGAGAAGCCAATAGAAGACAGTCACAAACATCACCCATCCAAATGGGGAAAAGTGGAAATACTCTGTGCTTGCAATCAGTGCCCATACCAGCAGGCCCAAAATCTGAAGAACAGAAGAATTCCTGTTGCTTTAAATGACTTAATCCTCTGGAAAAACAAAAGGTTGTGGGACAGTGGTTCTCAACCTTTTTAAACCCTGCAGTGTCCATAACTGTATTTTAATGCCCCATGATTTTCCAGTCATTTGTGTTTTTTTGTTGCCCAAAATTACTATAGACATAACAAAAATAAATATACTCTTTATAAAAAATGGTCATGGAGCAATAAGATTTTCATTTATTTTACATGCTTTTTCCCATATCCAGATTTTTCTAGCCAACAGTAACCCTGTCCTTGTTGTTTAGGGCGTGAAATATCTTGATTTTATAAAAATTTTAGTAGTTTCTGTTCAGATGAAAGTAAATAAATACACAGAAAAAAACTTTAACAGAAAGTTACGTCATTAAATATCACTTCACATATTTAAAACAAAAATGTGTATGCTAACGAGAAAGCCTATATTTTGATGAGCTGTGGTGAACCTATATTAAATTTTAACTATAAAAGCAGAGGCCACTACTTTTTCAAAACTAGGTTATTGGGTCTTTGAAATAAACCAGCCATTAGCACATTCCATTTAAATAAATAGCTCTATCACAATCTCACTTCCTCTGCAGCGGCCTTATCTTACCTGCATTGAGAAAGAAAGAGGAACATTCACACCGACCGCAACACACACACACACACACACACACACACACACACACACTCACACACACACACACACACACACACACACACACACACACACACACACACACACACACACACACACACACACACACACACACACACACACACACACACAAACTTAATGAGTTTAAGAGAAGGCTGTAATTAAGCTGTAGGTTAGGCTTCTTCTCCTTAAAGATCACATACACAAATCCCAATATCTCTCCAAATAAGTTGTTTTGGGGATTTTGTAGCTCACATAATGCAAGGCTATAGGCCTACATACAAAGTATATGTCTGTATCTTTAAAAACTAAACAAGATTACACAGCCAGCCATTCAGTGTAGGCTAGAAGCCCTCCAGTCATTACTATTTCCTCCTGAATACAAAGGCTGGCGTTTTACAGTGCACATTTGCCTGCGATAATCTAAAATACACGCAACCAATTGTTGGCAACCTGAATCACTGATTTTAATGAGATAGTTCACCCAAAATTAATTTCCCTCATGTTGTTCCAAACCTCTTCTGTTG
This sequence comes from Phoxinus phoxinus, assembly GCF_949152265.1. Classification (NCBI taxonomy): domain Eukaryota; kingdom Metazoa; phylum Chordata; class Actinopteri; order Cypriniformes; family Leuciscidae; genus Phoxinus; species Phoxinus phoxinus. The sequence goes on along the minus strand of NC_136894.1, from coordinate 20,998,788 downwards.
AACACAAAAGAAGATATTTTAAAGAATGTTGGTATAACCAGACACTGACCTCCATAGTAGGAAAAAAATACGTCTGGTAGCATTCTTCAAAATATCTTCTTTTGTGTTCAACGGAAGAAAGAAAATACAGGTTTGGAACAACATGAGAGTGAATAAATGATGACAACATTTTCCGTTTTGGGTGAACTATCACTTTAAGGTGAGTGAAAATAATAAAAATATTTCACACCGTGAAAATAATAAAGTTTAACATATTACAATTTCTAAAACCACGAACGACTTTGAATGGACGACTTATGATAACTGCTGCATAACTTCGATTTGGATAGGAGAATACCCTACATTCGGTTGCTTAGCAACCACGCAGTCCAGCGCACGTAATGAATGGCTCTATTCTGCTCGCGCAGATTCCAGTGAAAAAGCAAAAAGGTAAGAGAACAGAACAGACAACCCGTATAAGTTTCTCTCACAACTGACACAAATTCTTTCCGACAAGTCTGTTGGATTTGTTTATCAATTGCACATTTTAGTCGTTTTAATAAAGTTCGAGTCGAGTTTTAAAGCCATAGTAAAGTTTACTCACAACTTCAACAAGGATGAGGTACTTAGGCACGCGCAGCATGGACTCTTTGTCGTACCACGGGGTCTCTGTGCTTGAATTCCCGCAGTCCAGGTAAGGACTGCTTGCGGTGGTTATTACAGGTCGAGAGTTCGGATCCTCCGCCATGAATGCGACCCAAAATCTTTTTGCTCCACTCCAAAAAAGTTTTTTTCTTATCCTGCGTACAGGTGTAGGCTACCATACCATAGGCACAGAGGATGACGAGTAAGTCCATATACTTTTCAAAAATAGTAGCTCCACTGAAAACCATCAAAAATGTTTATTTGCATTCTGAGGTTGCAGCAGAAAAGACTCCTCCCACCGACCACCCCACATCTTTAACAACCACAGTTGACTTCCTCTAAAAATACACCTGACCAGGTTAGATATTGCATTTCCTGAAGGAAATACCAGACCGTTCGATGCAGCAAAAGAATAAAGTCAATATTTTTATGAAATTAAAAATTATTCAAAGAAAAATTAAGGGGCGCAGAGTTATAATTTGCCATTAGAAATAAAATATTTGATGTGAGTCATAATGAATGGCACGCGTGCATTTATTAATAATGACTCGCATAATAATTAATGCAGAAAATTACATGGGCAATATAAGGGTTTCCACTAGATGGAGCCACGGTCAAATGAAAAATAAAATGAACGTTTTTAGACACAGCTCTACTGCAAAATGAATAGCTAGGCTACCCAACAGAAACAGACACAAAATCATAACTAAATTAATAAAAAGAGAGGAGTCTAAAAGCTCTGGTGCAATTTTTAAACAATATTTTTTAAAAGACAATATATACATAATATAAAAGTATAATGCATAAACTACCTTTCATGAGTTGAGGATCAGTAAGATTCTTTGAAAGAAATTGATACTTTTATTCAGCAAGGATGTATTTAATTGATCGAAAGTGAACGTATAGACATTAGTGTTAAAAAACTATATTGTAGTGTGAAAAAAGTTATCACAGTTTCCACAAAAATATTAAGCAGCTCAACTGGTTTCAACATTGATAACTGTTCGAAATATTGAGCATATTATACTGATTTCTGAAGAATCACGTGACACCGAAGACTGGAGTAATGATGCCATCACAGAAACAAATTTCATTTTAAATGATATTAAATAGAAAACAGTTATTTCTCACACTGGTTTTACTGTATTTTGATCAAGTAAATGCAGCCTTGGTGAGTATAAGAGACTTAAGAGAAAAAAAGAGAAATATAAGTGGTGGGCATACAGGAAACCTACTATAGTGGCACAAAAAACAGTATTGACATGCACCAGGAACCATTACACTTTTGTTGGAACCTGGACTTCTGGATGGATCTGTATTGGGATTTGCCTAAACTGCAGAATTCTTTCTCAATTAATGACAGGCATTGCCTGGTTTCAGCATATGATAGGCCGGCTTCAAAATAAACTGTGAAATGCAGATTGATTATTACACTACTCCTACTTCTATCTGGAAATGTGCAGCCCAATCCTGGCCCCTGTTTGCAATATGTCTTGACCCCTGCTGAATTTAAATCAATGCCTGGACTTAAATTTGTTCATCTTAATGTTCGCAGTTTACTACCCAAAATGGACATGGTTAGAATTTGGATTGAATCTACAGATGCAGACATAGCGGTAATTTCGGAAACATGGTTGACGAAATCAATTACTAATGAAGATATAAATGTGCATGGGTATAATGTTTTTCGCAGTGACAGGCCAAAGAAAGGTGGTGGCGTAGCTATCTATGTTAAGTCAAGATTTGGTGCATCAGTTGTTCTGTCTGAGTCTCTCTGTAAGCAAATGGAGTTTTTGGCCTTAAATGTTGAAATATTTAAGTCCCTTTCAATAACTGTTGTGGGGTGTTATAGACCTCCATTGGCCTCCATGGAGGCTTTTTCATCTTTAAAGCTTCTTTTGTCCAGATTGAACTATAGGGAACTTTTACTGGCCGGGGACTTGAATTGGGACTGGCTAAATGTTGTTTCTGATGAATTTAAATCTTTCTGTTATTCTATCAGTCTTAGCCAGTTGGTAAATGTACCTACAAGGCCTAATCTAAAAAATCCAGATAAATCTACCTTTAATCGACTTGATTCTAACAAACGTCCCTCATAAATTTTTATCCATGGGTGTCTTTTGTAATGATCTGAGTGATCATTGTGTTATTGCTACTTCGAGAGGCAGTAAAATACCCAAATGTAAATTGCAAATTATTAGAAAGAGGAATTTAAAAAACTTTAATGAACAAGCCTATCATCATGATCTATCTTTGATTAACTGGGGACAGCTAGGCCTGTTGCCTTACGTTGAGCTTGCCTGGACACTTTTTAAGGAGAATTTTGAGAAAATTGTAAATAAACATGCTCCTTGGACAAAGCACAGAGTGAAGGGACGGGAAAACCCTTGGTTTTCTCCAGAGTTGTCAGACATTATCCATCAGCGAAATCTGGCATGAGCTAAAGCTAGAAATGGTGATTCTGCCACTGACTGGTCCATTTTCAGACAACTAAGAAATAAATGTACCTCTCTTATCAAAAAGGCTAAACCAGAATATTATTTATCAGTCACAAGTGAAAACCTTAATAATCCACAGAAATTTTGGAAAGTCATCAAGTCTCTTTCTGTGAATAAAAGTAATGAAGCCCTCCCAAAATTCGTCTTAAAAAACTCTCTCCCAGTCTACGACAGAGTTGATGTCTTAAATTGCTTTAATGAGCATTTTGTATCAGTTGGTTCTCTGTCCGAGTCGACAGGAGTAGTCGCTGTCACTCCATGCACATTCTCTCCAGTGTTTTCTGGAGAGCCTTATAATTTTGTTTCTTTTACTGTGCAGCAGGTGCTTGGAGCTCTTAAAGCGTTAGATCACAGAAAACCTCCTGGACCAGATTTAATAGAGCCTTACTTTCTGAAAAAGGCAGCTGATTTTGTTGCAGAGCCCCTTACAATTCTTTTTAATCTGTCAATTCAAACCAATGAAATACCATCAGTTTGGAAGTCAGCTTTTGTTACTCCCTTGTTTAAAGGAGGTGAGCCAGCAGTTTTAACTAACTATAGGCCTATATCTAACTTGTGTGTTTTGTCAAAAATTTTAGAATCCCTTGTTTCAGACCAAATAAAAGAGTTTTTATACTCAAATGAACTCCTTTCTAAACTGCAATCAGGCTTCAGGAAAAATCACAGTACCATCACTGCTGTTACAAAAGTAATTAATGACATACTTGTTGCTCTTGACAGAAAGCAATTCTGTGCATCACTTTTTCTTGATTTGGCGAAAGCTTTTGACACAGTGGACCATGCTGTTCTAAAGCATAGGCTTCTTTGTCTGGGATTGTCTGATTTTGTAGTTTCCTTCATGAATTATCTGAGTGACAGGACTCAGTGCATTACATGTGATGGTCTATGTTCTGCATTAGTGAAGGTTCACAAGGGGGTGCCACAAGGCTCAATATTAGGTCCTCTCTTGTTTATCATGTATATAAATGAACTAGGCCAAAATGTGTCGGATGCTAATATACATTTCTATGCTGATGACACAATTATTTATTGTTTTGGATCATCCCCAGCTAAAGCGGTTGAGTCTTTGCAGAAAGCTTTTGATGTGGTTCAACGCACGCTTATGCAGCTTAAGCTGGTTCTCAATGCTGATAAGACCAAACTGATGCTGTTTAAGAAGGTTTCTCAAGCTCATCCTCCTGTGTTCACTTTGACTGGAAGTGTCATAGAGGTGGTTCATTCTTATAAGTACCTTGGTATCTGGCTTGATGATGCTCTCACTTTTAAGTCTCATATAGACAACCTTGTGAAGAAACTCAAACTTAAACTGTCCTTTTACTTTCGAAATAAATTTTGTTTTTCTTTTAAAGCAAAAAAGCAGCTAGTCACTGCAACATTTTTATCTGTCTTAGATTATGGAGACCTGGTGTATAGGACCGCTTCAGCACAATGTCTGCATAAGATTGACACTGTTTATCATGCGTCTCTGAGATTTATTACGAATTGTAAAAACTTGACCCATCATTGTGAATTGTATTCCAGAGTGGGATGGCCATCGTTGTCCAACAGGAGATCAGGGCACTGGCATATTTTTATCTATAAGGCCATGCTTGGTCTGTTGCCATCCTACATCTGTAGTTTAATCACATGGAGAAGTGTTGGTTCTTATTCACTGCGATCAAATGATCACTTGCTGCTCTTTGTTCCATTTGCCCGTACAGAACTGGGAAAAAGGGCTTTTGTCTACTCCGCTCCTTCTGCATGGAACTTTTTGCAAAAAGACTTGAAATTATCTGAACTTATTTCCTTAAATACTTTTAAGTCCAGATTGAGAGAACCTGAAATGACCTGTTTAAATTGTAAATGTTTTTAATTATTTGTATTATGCAACTTTTATAAATGTAATTGACTGTGTTTTTGCTGCCTCTTGGCCAGGACTCCCTTGAAAAAGAGGTTTTTAACCTCAATGGGACTTTCCTGGTTAAATAAAGGTTAAAAAAAAAAAAAAAAAAAAAGCAAACAAGAAAAATTCTTACTAACCCCAAACCTTTCAACGATGGTCTGTATAATGTATTATAAGAGATAGTATAATAATAATATACAATTGCTTACATGGCTTTGATGTTTTTGATGCATTTTTAATGTTTAGAGCTGTTTTAGGTTGGTGTCTAAACAATGAGAGGATAATCCAAATATAGCAAAATGAGATCCTTTTGTGTTGTTAATTTACTTTAAATGTGGACCCAAATAAATGCACACAGTTCTATGAACGATCTTAACAGCTCCATTCAAACATAGTTTCTCTGTGCATATCTGCAGTTGTAATGATTGACATAATTTTCAGAGAATATATTTTCTCTACTGTCACATATAAAGTAATAATCCATTAATGTTCAGATTCATAACCCATATTATTCTGACACACACTCATTACTCAGTCAAATACTCTGTGCGTGTTTGTTGTGTCAAATTTAATATTCCTTTTTGTGCGCTCTTCGCTGCCTTGAAGGCAGATTAATGAGAAGAAGTCTAATTGGCTGAAATTGGATTGATAAGTGGCTGTCGCAAATTTGCATAGAGAAAGTTATGAATTTTAATCTGTTTTTTTTTTTTTTTTTTTTTCTTTAAGTGGATGTGTGTGATGGAGCTGCGGCTGAATGCTCGTTTAACAGGGGGGTAAAAAGCTCAGCAGATAAACGCCAGAAAGGAATGAGTGTGGAAGACATGGAGAGAAAAAGAGGAGTACAGAGGAAAGAGAAAAAGTTTGGAGATTAATTTTTTGAAGCCGCCTTTCTGGTTTGGAGGCTTCTGTACCAAAACATTCACAGATGAAACCAATTTATACAAAGCAAGTGGGCGCATGGATGACGTTAACAAAGACTGCATTGATTTTTTTCACTCCAACGACCATGAAGAGCTCTATATGTTTAAAGAACACCAAAGGAATAGTTTTAGAACAACTAAAAATCATGTGCCGTGTGCAGTAAGCCTGTGTTTGTGTGAGGTTACCCACATAAAACAGAGTCATGTCCGTACAGGCCCCTCTCCCACCTGTGCTCAGACAACAAAGAAAAAAAGATTTAAAGAAAAAGATTTAGTGTCTTTGAGTGGATCCGAGAGTAAGAAAATGTGTCTTTCTCTATGATATTAAATCGAGAGAGAGGGTCTAAACACAAACATGTCTAAACACACTCCGTGAAACATATTGCACAGAAGGCCCTCAGTGAAAGAATAAATACATCAGAACTGGTCTTGACATTCAAAGCTGAAGAATGAAAGCTGGTCTGATTATTGTCTATTACTCATTACTGCATTAAGGTCATACTTGACGTAAGCAAGCTCAATAATGAATTCTTAAGTGGCCTCAAAAAAATGATTTATCCATAACAAGTCAATTGTTACGATGGGCTTTAGTGAGCGCACAATGAAGGGGAGTCCTAAACAAAACATACTTTATTAAAGAACAGACTAGGAACATGCAGGAGATCGCAGGATTAATAATTATAGATAAACAACCAAAGCAACATAAGATAACCTACAAGGGAAGGAACTGAACAAGGAGAGCTGCACAACTCTAGTGTATGATATTGGAGTTATTTTGACATTTATCCGCATAATGTTGAGCTGACTGTTACAGTTTATTGTATTGTTTTTATTTTCGTTTGTGCAAATTTTTTTATTTTCTCCAACAGCCCAAGCATACAGGCCTATAGAATGATATGTAAAACAAATTCATAAGGAAAAAATAATAATAAATCTTCTCCATTGTGTATTCCTTTTTTTAATGAAATTTTGTATTTTATTATCATTGCAGAAACACATACAGAATACAAAATACACCCAGATCAAAATACAAACAAAAACAAAACACAGATAACAAGATTATTGTCACGGTGGGTTGCAGGAAGTGAGGCGGAGACGACAGAGGGAGGAGCCATGGTGGAGAAAGGGCTGACGACTCCAGGGGCCGACTGATGGAGGCAGAGCAGGTGGAAGTGGAGACCCGGATGGAGCCAGAGAGCCGACGAGCCAGGGTGATGCAGAGGATCCCGAGGGACATGGCGATGCCGACTACTCAGGCGACCGAGGCGCAGGCGAGGATCCAGAAGGCTGCGGTGGAGGCAGAGTGACAGAGGACCAAGGTGGAGCTAGAGGGAGTGAGGAGCCCAACGGATCTAGAGGGACGAAGGGACGAGGCGAAGCCAGAGGAGTGCAATCCCGAGGCGAGGGTTGGTCAACGAACAACCAAGGTGGAGCCAGAGGGACGAGGGAGCCCAGCGGAGCTGGTGGACTGATGGGTGGAGATGAGGGAGGTAGGAGCCAAGGTTGAGCTGATGGACCGATGGGCAGAGGTGGAGTCCTGGTCGCCGAGGGCAGAGGCGGAGACCGGGGATCCACCGACCATGCTGGAGCTGAACACTGGTAGACCCGCGAGCTCACCTCACTGAAGGTGGCATCCACCTCACTGTGGGGCTAGCAGGATGTGGTGACAGCGTGGTTGAAGGGATGATGGGAACAGGCTCAGGCTCGGGAACAGGCTCAGGTTCTGGAACAGGCTCGGGGACAGGCTCAGGCTCTGGAACAGGCTTGGGAACAGGCTCAGGCTCTGGAACAGGCTCGGGAACAGGCTCAGGCTCGGGAACAGGCTCTGGTTTGGCAGGCATGACGCGAACGGTCTCTGGCTCGGCGGGCATGGCGTGAATGGTCTCTGGCTTGGCGGGCATGACGCGAATGGTCTCTGGCTTGACGGGCATGGCGCGAACGGTCTCTGGCGCGGCGCGACGAGACTCTGGAAGGGTGGTCTCGGCAGAAAGAGACTCTGGAAGGGTGGTCTCGGCGGGAAGAGACTCTGGAAGGGTGGTCTCCGCGGGAAGAGACTCTGGAAGGGTGGTCTTGGCGGGAAGAGACTCTGGAAGGGTGGTGTCGGCGGGACGAGACTCTGGAAGGGTGGTCTCGGTGGGACGAGACTCTGGAAGGGTGGTCTCGGCGGGCAGAGACTCTGGAAGGGTGGTCTCGGCAGAACGAGACTCTGGAAGGATGGTCTCGGCGGGACGAGACTCTGGAAGGGTGGTCTCGGCAGGACGAGACTCTGGAAGGGTGGTCTCAGCAGAATGAGACTCTGGAAGGGTGGTCTCGGCAGAACGAGACTCTGGAAGGATGGTCTCGGTGGAAAGAGACTCTGGAAGGGTGGTCTCGGCGGGAAGAGACTTTGGAAGGGTGGTCTCGGTGGGAAGAGACTCTGGAAGGGTGGTCTCGGTGGGAAGAGACTCTGGAAGGGTGGTCTCGGCGGGAAGAGACTCTGGAAGGGTGGTCTCGGCTGGAAGAGACTCTGGAAAGGTGGTCTCGGCGGGAAGAGACTCTGGAAGGGTGGTCTCGGCGGGAAGAGACTCTGGAAGGGTGGTCTCGGCGGGAAGAGACTCTGGAAGGGTGGCCTCGGCAGCTGCTGGTGATGGCGGGAAGAGACTCTGGATCGGGACGCGGCGCTCACCAAACAGCCATCGACCTTTGGGAGGTCGATGGCCTGGTGGAAATTGATCCAGAAAAGCAGTTTGAGGGTTTCATCGTTGAGGGGGCTAGTGACGGCTCGACGAACAAAGTTCTCCACAAAGGAGAAAAATTCCCTGCTCTCTTGAGCTATGGCGACAAATAAAACCCTGTCGTCCATACGGGCTGGTCCGATCTTCTGTCACGGTGGGTTGCGGGAAGGCAGACGGCGACAAGGACGTATTTCCAAAACAAATGTTTATTTGTAAATAAACATAGGACGTCAGAACAGGTAGCAACACACTAAATAAGACGGAGATCAGACAAATTAAATACAACTTAAATACAAACATAGATGACACTGATTAATAGAACACAGGTTATACAGATGACGATGATGACTAAAGAGGTGACACAACTGAACTGATAATGACAGTAACCATGGATACGAAGGAGTGGCGGGAAAAGAACAAAGGAGAACAGGAAACAATCAAAACACAAACTGAAAGTCCAAACAAACACTGACACGTGACAAATATAAGAACAGACGGGGAGAGAGAGGGAAAAATAAGGATAAAGAAAGAAAAGTAAAAAAAGAAAAGAAAAGAAAGACCTTATCATTTAAAACATATCCTTTGGGGATGTTGAATGTTTTAAGGTATTCAGTCATTTAACATCTTTTACCCTTTCTCTCGTCCACCCGCTCTCCTCTCCTCCCAATCCTCCAAACAATAATAATCAAGTAATATGACTTTATGATTAATATGGCTATCTGCACATCCCCGGGTGAAGGAAGGTGCACCTCGCACAGGGCAGTCCCGCCCAGAAGCCCACACACACCCTACACCTGGACAGCATACCCGCTATAACTCATAATTCCTTTCCTCCCCCATTGTATGCAGCGCACACAACAGCGTTTTTTTTTTCTCTCCTCATCATGATTTTGCAGTTGCACAACTCTTCTGAGTGACTGTAACATGTTTTTACTGTAACCTTTTTGACTTTTGCAGTTGGTGCTGAATATATAAACATTCAATACTATAAAATATTTAGTTTTTTATATTTTTTATATAGTAAATTATATTATAATTGCAGTGCATACAGTATACAATTTATTCACCTTACTGTAAGTTGTCATTACTATACTTTTTACGTAATTGCGAAATTTGTTTACTTTGTTACAATATACTTAAAAAAAAGGCAGCTACACTTACTACATTTACTTTTATCCAAAGCGACTTACAAATGAGAACAATATAAGCAGTTAACAAGTTTGTTTGCCCATAAAATCTTTAAGATATTAGGTTAAACTTATTTGGCTTACTGTCCACTGAAGATGGGCTCGATGAAGCAGCTTCGACTTGAGCACTGATATACATCCATTTTCACAAGATATAAAATAAATGTCCCCAGAGTGTGTGTGTGAAGTTTTAGCACAAAATACCCCACAGATATTTTATATAGCATGTTAAAGTTGTCACTTTTTGAGGGTTTGCCAAAACGCACCGTTTTGTGCCTGTCCCTTTAAATGCAAATGAGCTGCTGCAGAGGGCGGGGTTTCAAGTGTGTGTTAGCAGCTGCGATTACCTCACGCAGACACACTAAAATGACAGAAACTGTTCTGCCTTTAATGTTAAAACGGAGTCAGACAAAGATGGAGAGAATCAAGAAGTGACAACATGTAGAATGCAACAGGACGTCTCTGAAAGGTTAGTTGATGAATTTATGTTGCTGATGTGGAGTTAACTATCTTCAATTAGGATATTCTGTCATGGTAATCTATAAATCGCTCGTATAGGAACTGTTGTGAGATGCACACAGAGTGACTTTCTATTGCATGTGAAAAGATGGATGCTAAAGCTTGAGCTGACGCACAAATGTACTCTTATACAACAACTTTTCCTCTTCTCAACATGGACTGCATGTTCCCAGGGGCGGGGCTTATGTACATTTTAGACTTGCTGATGTCACTAACCCTGGAGGAATGTCGTGTAGTCCCTACCAGCCATTTGTTGTAGTCCTTTTCTTTAAAAGCAAATATGTTCCTTTGCTTTGAACTTTGAGCGTTGTAACTTTGCAGATGTTGTTTATGCTCAAACAGCAACATTTCACACTAACTAAAGTTAGAAAAGTGAAATCGTACTTAACCACTCCTTTAAACTAACAGTAGGTCAACAATATTCAAGTGATATGAACCCTCTTAGTTAAATCTAACGCAGTATATGTGATTTTAAATTTTATTGTATAAAAAATAGAATAGAAGAGGTAGTGTTAGTATTACTGGATCAAGTGCTGCCGAAAAAGATGCGTCTTCAGCCGTTTCTTGAAAGTGGCTACGGACTCAGCAGCTCTGGTTGAGATAGGCAGATCATTCCACCAGCAGGGAACAGTCATGGTAAAGGTCCGTGAAAGAGATTCTGTGCCTCTTTGAGATGGTACCACAAGATGACGTTCGCTTGCAGATCGTTTGCAAGTTTCTGGATGGCACATAAGTCTGAGGGTAATATCTGAGGGTAAAGCTAGAGAGTAATATTGCTAAAAGGCTTTATATGCTTTATATAAAATGTGTTTTCATATGCAAACACTTCTCATTTAATAACATTCAAGTAATCAACATATGTCAAGCTTTAGTGCTTTTATAGTCTCAAAACATTTTAATCTAAGAGTATCTAAGTAAAATACAGTATAAAAAAAGTATATTATATATTGGGGTTATAGGATATATGAGCAGACATAAAAAGACAAAGAAGATGGGGAGAAACAAATAAAGACACATTTTTAAATTCTCTTCAATTTGACAAGTGAGTGAGGGATTGTTTTACAAGGGGGCAAATAAATGAAAAATATATTCCCTCTATTGCACCAAAACTCCATTTTATTCATCCCTGGAAGAAATTTTTGATAACACAATTCATATGCAAATAGGCTTAATCCATTTTTAATCTGTGTCAAAATTGTTAGTGTGGTGTGGGAATTGTGTGTTTGTGGGTGAATGCTCTTCCAGGGTTGCTCTTTATCAGTCATATCACTGTATAGCGGCTGTCATTTCTGTTTATCATTGACTTTGACAAATTCAGAGGAGAAGGCCAGTATGATGTAGACATAAACTCCTGCACATAGCCTACAAAATCATTTTATACAATGCAGCCTTTCATGAAGGATACAAATTCAAGAATCATAGCAAAATATAAAATACGAGGGACATTTTTTTTTATGATAAACTCTGTTTAAACTAGTTAACAGAGCATAGAACAATTATACAATATTGAGTTATAAAGCCAAATGATCTGTGGTTAATTCTTCTCATGCTTCTGACACATTGAGCCACATGTGCCACGTATGTAATGAGGGATCGAGTCAGGACTGCAATATGCCCTGACCCCATTTCTCTTTCCTCAATAATTTAATCTCTGTCTCGACTGTCCAATCACCCTCTGGATTACTTAACAGTTTTTTTTTTCAACTGCACTTTCAAAACTTTGCCTCTTATTTTTCCAAACTTTCCACACAAAATGCAAAATGGCTCATGCAAACATTTGTCATATACGTTATTCAAATTTAAATTAAAGAGTTATTCAAAACCTAAAGCTCGTCTTTCATAAGCTCCTATGTACATTTCTGTTCAATATTAAAAGTTGGCAGAGGATGTTGAAAATTTTACGGTAAACAGGAAAGCAAGATTGAAACCAAAGTTTTTTTGTTTGTTTTTTACTGTAAGCATTTGTGGTTGTGAATACAGTATTACACAGTCTAAAAAACCTATAACTTGACCTTTGGCCTGTTCTAAAGCCATGATTGGTTGGTGTTAAGTAAAGGAATGAGTGTTTGCACATGTGAGGAGTTAGTGAGAGGCACTGATGAATTAGTGTGGCATTTTGATATAGGTTGTTTTTGAAAAAGGAAATAAAGATACTTCCTGTTAGATATTTGTGTCACGTAGAGAATTGTGTGTTGTGGTTTGCAAAAGAGTCGAAGGCCGAGAATTAGTTTATGTTTTTGCAGATTTGGTCTGTGGTTCTGGTATTTGAGTGTCAGTCAGGTTTCAGAACTTGTGTGACAAGTAAGGATTTTGTGTGTAAGCAGATGAAAAAAAACTGTAATAATAAGTATAATATTTAATCCACAATTAATGTATGAAGTAACTATTAAAAATATATGAAATATTAGTGCAACTTTATGTGAGTCAAGTAACTTAAGTGTGACTTAAAATAAAACATAAATAAATAAATCACCCCCTTCTTTCTTATAATAAAGTTTACATTGTAGTGAATGTGACAGACATAATTCACCTTTGTTATTAAGTCTGTACACTGTGTTTCTACATAACTGTTCAGGGATCGCGGTCCCTTTAAATGTTCGGAAGGCGTGATGACATGGGACGCTGGTCAGCGCCATTGATCTGTTGTTTTGTTTACCTTCGAAAATAAAGGACACACATACTTGTGTGCTCAAAGTGAGAAGTTGTCTCTTGCAAATTACTGCAATTTCCACAACATAATATTTAATCCATGATGGATGTATTTACAGTGTCCCAAAAAATATTTAGACTCTTAGGTCACTTTTTTAAATAGTTGTTTTGTGAATAGTTCATATATTATTTAAATGTGACTGAAGTGTACGTTACATAAATAAATAAAAATGTAACTCCTAGAAAATCAATATTAGTGTCACTGATATTCAGAGGCACATTCATAAACTGCCCTGCCTTTAAAAAAAAAAATTATATAGTGTGTTTCCTGAGTGTGTGTGTGTGTGTGTGTCCGTGTTTATTGGCCTCTAGAAGTCAACGGCACTGAGTCTAGAGGCAAACTTTATTACCACTGTCTAGTGTGTGTGGGAGAGAGAGAAATATTCTCCCTTGGGGTACCAGAGATCCCAGTGGCTCTCATTATCTGCCTATTTGGTGTCACTTGTGGTCAAGCATAAATATGTATAGAAAGATCAATGTTTGTGAGAGTGTGTGGGTGTGGGTGTGTGTTTGCTCAGTCCCAACATCACTGCTGGGCCTTTATGCTCATCGAGACACTAGCCAGACTCTGTTTACTTCAAAGAGACCCTTGTTCACAGCCAAGAATTATGTCTATTAGTGTCATATTCATTTACAAAAAAGACCATTACAATCTAAACACCCTCTCAAGCCACAAACAAGAGCCACAGACCCACACTACAAATTACGTTATTCCTTCATGATGAAAATTATTTTGACCTGCTTAGTGGACAAATTGTATTAGGTGCATATGTTTTCATTCAGGATCAAAGACATATCTTTCACATGGGTGCACACTTAAAAAAAAAGAACATTTATTAAAGCCTTCTGTAAATTTCAGCATCTTTTTTTCAGTCTGTAAATGGCTGTGTCTTGTTTTTTTTTTAAATAACTTGCTCGATTGAGAGCCTAACCAACCGTATTTCCCTTGGGAGAGGTGGAGAAGGCAGAAAGAAGGAAAAGGAGTTGGAAACGGAGAAGAGGCAGTGAACTGTGTCTTTCTTGGGCCCCATGCAGTCTTCTGGGAGCTGGAGGGAGTGTCTGGTCATCAAAAAGGGGCGTGGCTGCATCCAACCATCAAAAAGATCTCCAATCCCCTGGGTCGAGGCCCCCTGTCCAATTCATTCCAGGAGCTGTCAGTCAAATGAATCACCTCACTTTCAAACATTGAAGTGCAGCATTTCTGTTCCCAATTAAATGATGGACTCTCTCTTCAAGTACAACATATACATAAATGCAGCTGGTCCACAAAAGGGTATTCATTAGTCTACTTTCCCCTGCCCTCTGGGATTTTAGAGTTGTCGAACTTCATAGCCCTCGGCCATATTCAATGAGGTAATCAAATTTTAGATTTTTACTTTTTTTTTTTTATCCACTGATGATGCAATACATCAGGAGGCAAAAACAGAAAGAAGAGACAAACAAAATCTATCTAGATGGAAAGTCTGAAAATTCAGTTGATGATGCTTTTACAGTCATTCATGTAAGTACCTGCTGAAATGCAAAGTTTCCCCGGGATTAGTCAGTGACTTTGCAGGTTACATTGTTACGCTAGTAGTGATGTGACATTTTGTGTATTATGAGTAAATCAATGATTCTTTCACTCAGCCAATTCTTTCAAAAACACTGATTCGTTCAGGAACAAAACAAGTATTGCCCCCAAATGACACCCTAAAAACACTCATGGGGCCCTATTTTAACGATCTGAGAGTAACCTTGTGGGCGGATGTCGGGTTGGTCTTGGTAAAATGGGTTGGTCTGAAGTAGCTTCATTACTCATAGTTGTGGTTTGGGAGTAACGTGCAATAAACCAATCAGAGCGTCATCTCACATTTCCTTTAAGAGCAGGCACGCTTGTTCCACGGCGGATTTGCCAGGCGCACGCAACTTACATGATGGTAAAGGTGATTTCGCAATCTTCAGAATTTTGTTTCCTGGTTCTTGACGGACAACCCACTTTGTCAGATGTCCTTATACCTGTGTGTCTTGCCACTGATTCGTCATACAATAAGCCTGAATAATTTGGGTAAATGTGTATGCTAGATTTATGCCTATTTTTTTATATCTTCATGGACAATCCATGTTTGGTAATATTTCCCTCGTGTGGTCATATTTTTCCTTGTAATTATGTATGGTTTGCAAAAATATGAACTGCTGCGTCTGTGTAGATGAGAGAAGCAAAGTGAATGCGCGTTGTGCACACGGCACACGCTACTTTGTGGCCAAGCATGCGCCCTTAAAATAGCATCTGAATAACGCGCCACTGACTTTAGACTAGGTTTTTTCCTGGTCTGTGGCGGAATTGTTTTCTCAAACTGCAAAATAGCACCAGGGAACACTTGCGCCGGTACACACCTCCTCTTTTTGCTGATTCACTCAGGAACTAAACTACACGTGTTGTTCGGAAACATCCAAGGTTTGACTCTTAAAAAAATCTTAATTGGCAGAGCAAAAATACTTGCAATATTTACTCAATACTTGCGTATTGTTAATGGAACTGTTCTATAAAAGCTATGTGCTATAAAAACAATATCCCACTTGCAATCTGGTTTGGGATGGGCTGTTTTAGCTTGAGCCAGCATGCAATACTATAGCAACCACCCAGAACACCTTAGCAACCACATGGCAATGTGCTAAAATACTCAGAACACCTTAGGAAAATTGACTTTATATGCAGTTTGACTTTTTATTAATGCATGTCAAACAAGCTCAAGACATGGCAGATATGAAATACTTCACGTATGTTAAGGTGTGTTACTCATGCAGATTCCTTCACGTAGGATTTTAAATTGAGCTTTCATAAGCAATAGAGATTTCACTGGAGACTGAGGGATTGTCAATCACAATGATCTCTGCTGTGAGAAACGCACATTGTTTTTGCTCTCTCACACAGACACACACTCAAACATATCAGAGCTGCTTATTAGAGCAGATAGGGGAGTCTGGGAGGTCATCGGGGTCAAGAGATCATAGGTCACCGTTTGATTTCCCTGTGCACTGTCATGGATTTGGGGGGGTGTGGCTTACGTTAAACCTGCCTCTGGCACTAAGTCTGAGAATCACTCCCAGTAAAGCATGATTGACACTGCCGCTGCCTCCAGCCTAGTGTGAGGGTTGTGAAGGTCATATATACAGTATGTTTCAGAGAATCAATGCACACACACACACACACGCACGCACACACACACACACACACACACTGCTCAAGGCCTGTTTATGTGAGGTGAAAATGAATAAGGAATCTGAATATCAATTACATAATAAGGAATCTGCATATTTGCATGTTTGATTAAGTCTTTATATATGAGATAGCTGTGAAATACACGCAATAAACCGGTTCTTACTTTATCTAGGAAAAATCCTCTTTGTGCTACTGTGCACCAAAAGACAGGTGATATTCTTGTCTCACTTCTCTGAGGACCCTTTCAGCTGTCTAACTGCAACTTGCCCCCATTTTCTTTTCCTTCATTTCAGTGCAACAAAGAGTCCACTGAACAGATAATTACAGCCCAAAGCTCAGAGAGATTAAGAGACAGGAGAAAGAAAGAGAGAACTGAAATTGAGATTTTCCTAGTGACTTCAATCTATTTTTTGATCAAGACTATATATATATATATATATATATATATATCCTTATCAGATTATTATTATTAAATATGCTTTATTTGACCCTGAAAGGAAAATTTCACTGCTTAAAAGTTGTTCCTTAGCTCAGACGTAATTGAGTGCCCCATCATGCCTCATGTTTGTCTCACGTATCCTAAAATTCCTTATTGAATAGGCCTGATTAAATGCTCACAAAAAAGAATTGACAACACAATAACAATATATAAAGCTATACAAGCTATCGTCAAACTATTGCAGATATTTTCTTTGAATGTGTAAGACTTCCAATTCACCTGACAAACCAGTGTTTTTATGATTATGATAGCAGTTTGCAGTAAAAGCAGCATAACAGACTGCTTTAAAATAACTGGAAGAATGGCACCAGAAGCCTTGCACATTCAATTTACAAATGGTCACACCCGCTCTTATGCGTTAAAAAGAAGGTGGATACAGTTTACATATTTAACCAGATAATTTGTTCCTGGAATACGCTGAAATATTCAAGTTTGAATCAAAATGAATCACAATCTCTAACTTTTTATCATAGACTTTGGTATCTTGACAAATATAAATACAGTTTGAGTCATTGTTGAGATCTCTTCTTTCCCTCCAGAGGTACATTTGAGATTACCAAAGTCATTTTTCTCAAATCTTAGAAGGACAAGCCTTCATTTGCTTCCAATTTTATAATTAATCTCATCGCTGCCGTAAGAGAAATATTGCAGAGATCCTCTTTCCTGTTAGTTGGTACTGGAGCGCTGACATCATTGATTAACAACATCATACACTGCCTCATATGATCTCTCTATCTCTCTTTGCACATATAATGAAGCTTCTCTCCTCTCACTCTTAACTAAACCGCTTGTACATTAGCAGAAAACTCAGTGTATCTGGGTTTATCTCTCAGTTCATCTCTTTTATCTGAGTAAAAAGCAGGCTTTCATCTTCCTGTTTCAAGTGTGTCTGTCCCCACCCAGCCTCTCCGCTCAACCAACAGACACCTGCACACACACACACGCGTGAGTGAGTGGCTAAGAGCCTCTCCTGCCATAAACCCCCTGGTTGCCAGGCAACAGGCCCCTTGCTCTTTTCAGAGAGGATGAATAAGCATGCCTCTCTCTCTCTCTCTCTCTCTCTCTCTCTCTCTCTCTCTCTCTCTCTCTCTCTCTCTCTCGCGCGTTTGCGTTTTCGCTCTCGTGTGTTTATTATGGGGCTTCCCGACCTTTTAAACATTGCAAGCAAATACTTAAACTGCAAACGAATGGTGAATCAGCCATTGCTGGGATTGTTGTGTCAGCTAATCACTCATGACAGCCCTGCTGTATCTTGAAGATTGTTAGAAAATACAGTAACACTTTACAATAAGGTTAATTTATTAAACATTAGTTAATGTATTAACTAACATGAAACTGTTTTTGTTCATCTTTGTTAATGTTAGTTAATAAAAATGCAGCTGTTTGTTTGTTCATGTTAGCTCACAGTGCATTAACTAATGTTAACAAGATTTTAATAAAGTAGGCTATTAGTAAATGTTGAAATTAACATTAACAAAGATTAACAAATGCTGTAGTTGCAGTTCATTATTAGTTCATGTTAACTAATGTAGTTAACTAATGTTAACTAATGAACCTTATTGTTAAGGGTTACTGAAAAAACTTTTCTATGGTGTTTAAATTGGTGTATTAGAGATTTCCTAAGAGAATAGCTCTTTATTAAACATTATTTTGTGGTGATAATGTGAGGGATATTTCCAGTGCAAAACTGGCTGGCACAAGATGGGTTCCAGGGTATTACTATGTGGTTGCTAGTTCTGGGAGGTTGCTATATGGGTTACTTACTGGCCCAAGTAAAAAACAACAACTCTATTATTATGTTCCCTAGATATGGCTTAAGCCGGGTGTACACTGAAATTATTTTTAATAGTCCTTTATGACTGTTGCTTGTCAAACGGTACGAACATGATCCCCGCTGCAATGCAGCTTCAGAGGGCTCTCGATCCCAGCCGTGGGATAAGGGTCTTATCTAGTGAAATAATCGGTAATTTGCTAAAAAAATAAACATTTATACTTTTTAACCACAAATGGTCGTCTTGCACTAGCTCTGCAATGCGAGTCCATGACTTCAAGCATTACGTAATCATGTTGGAAAGGTCACACGGAAGGCAGAAGTACCGACCCAGTATTTACAAAGCAAACGTGCAAAGACTAAGTCAAAAAAAGAAAGTAAAACCACGATGTCGGACAATTTTAACTTCCGGTACTTCCCCCTACATCACGTGTGACCTTTCCAACATGACTATGTGACATGCAGAACAACCTAGACCGTAAGTGCACATGAAGTGTAACATTTGGGACAAGGTCTAACTTATGAGGCTGTTTCGTGAATCTTTTTGACTGATGATTCCCTGCTGAAAAAAAAACCCTGCTAAAACAAGCTGGTTGCTTTTAACGGGTCTCCCAGGCTGGTTTTAGAGGGGTTTTGGACACTTTTTTAGTTGACCAGGATGGTCTTAGCTGGTAAAGCTAAGCTTAATACTTTAGTATGAGTATTGTAAAAGCAACAGTGATGTAGCCTTCTGCTCACAGAACAAAAATATTAAGATAACTAACGATAATAACTACATAAGCGTCCACACCAACACACAATATTGTTCTGTTTTTTTTGTAAGTCCAGTTATGTCTCTTCCAATTTTAAATGCTCAAGCTCTTTGAAGTTGAATGGATTTTGGAACAGCTGAAAAAAAAAAATCTGAAAGTGATTCATATCGTTCCTCTGTTCCATTATGGTTAATGTTGTAATGTGTACTCTGCTGTTCTTTTACATTAAAAACAATATTTAAATTTATATAATTATCTTTAGTTTTAGTTATCATCCTTACAGTTGTTTTAATGACTATTGCACTCTAGTGAATTCAGTAATAATAATATTGAACGTGCCTCCCACACCTCATATAGCTGCAGAGAAAGAAATATGAACTGCAGTAAACTATTCTCTACTCTGACACTTCCCATCTTCACAGCGCAGGGACTGACAGACACTAGATCATGATCCGTCTATGAGCTTTGATCTCGTTGACTGTCTCTTTCAAACACACAGACGTCCTCACAGGTGTGTTGCCTCGAGGTAAGAGAATATGTGGGAGGGAAGGTCAGAGAGTTCTTGTGTTGTCTGTCTCTCTCTCCAGGGCAGCCGAAATATTCTGTCTCACCTTCTCTTTCCGGGATCTGACGATGTGACCTCTAAGAAAATATTTTACTATGCATTTCTGTGTGAGTCTATGTGTTTTTCTTCAAATATGGCCAGTTTTTTCCTTACTCAATCTCACTCAAAACACACAATGTCAAATAGTGGAAATCCATCGCAGGATGTTATTTTGTGTCCTTTTTCAAAAACTTTATTTCCACTACAATATCATTATAGGCCTTTGATAGCATTGTCTGATGAAAATGACAAAATTACATTTGAAACATTTCTGGATTAAAATGGCCCCTCGCTCTTGTTTAGGCTAATTTTATAGGCTATATATACTTTTAGGCTATGCTTTAAATACACAATATGACACACTTTATTAATCAAAAATATATTAAAATAGAAAACAGTCATTTTAAATTCTGTTTTGTGTTTTACTGTATTTTTGATCAAATCAATGCAAAATTCTTAAAAATAAAAAAGAAACATTAAAAATAATCTGACCCAAACGATGAAATGGTAGTGTACTTTTATTTTCTTCACACATCTCATATTTCATTTCAAGTTCTGTGTATATAAATAAATGTTCACTTTATTAGAGGCAAAAATGTTTATTAGAGGAAAAAAATTAACCATCAATATTTCTATGATGGATTCTGACATGTTAAAATAAAAAAATTGAGCCTGGGACAAGGGTAAAACAGCAAAAACATAACATGCATTTGAAAAGTAAAATAAAACTTTTTTTATAAACAATAAACATAGTTAAAAAAAAGCTTAAAATACCTTTTATGTGATAAATATTAAATCATATAACAGAAACAAAAAAAAGTTTCAATCTATTTGAATAAACAAATCAACCCCATGACACAGTGAAGTTGAAGAAATGTTTCTGGTTTGTGTACTTTCCAGGCTCACATAAGTCCAATGTATAGACATGTTGCCCTGCCCCCTGTCCAAACTGGGCAAACCCCAGATCCCCCCCCCCCCCCCCTCTCTTTTTCTATCTGAAGAGGGGGATGTGTGTGTTTTTGTGGAGGCGGTGAGGGCTGCTCAGCACAAAGCGCTCTGGCAACACTTCAAACTGCAGCCGCCGTTTGGCAAGGCCTCAGTGAAATTCCTCTCCTGACGAAAAAAAAGGAGGTGGAGGCAGAAAATGGAAACGTTCATAAAACTTTCCAAGCACACACTAAAATGCTGGTTCTAAACAGCTCATTTACTGGTAAAACAATCAATATTTATATATAATATATACATAAAATATAATATATTTTCGTGAAAACAACAATTATGCAGAGCCATTCAACCTCAAATTTAAAAATGACTGTATTGGGGACAACTGACATGTGACTTCAACAAATCAATTGCAAAGCATGCCAAACATGTGATTAATGATTCATATCAGAACTGCTGCCTGTTTGAGTTAAACCCAACTGACTTGAATCAGCCGATCTCAAGACATCCGTTAAGATAAACCCGCTGCCTGATCAGAGGCTCATGTGGATCCGATTTAGAAAAAGGGGGTAGCTAAGCTAACACACCCCTATAGTGCACAAGTGTAGATTTTCATCGCCTGCGCTCGTCTCTACATTCAGATAAGAAAAAGGAAATCTTCACCCTTCCAAGGCTGATTTATTGATAATGATCCATAAACTTTGAGTTCACACAGACATAAAGATGTGGCCCCCAGAGGAGTGGAAAAGAACGACAGGCAGCAGAGAAAATAAATTATTTGACATAACTGCATAGTCACGTAAAACCAGTTAAAGGTAGGGTAGGCAATTTCAGACTCGGAGAGGCTAGCAACAGCAAGCTAGCTTTGAAAGCATTAGATTCCTCTCTCCCGTCAGAACGTCTCCAAAGACACGTCTCTTTCAAAACAAATGAACGCACGCAGCCAGGGTGGTATTTCAGAAATAGCTTATCATTTAATGAATTGACTGCTTGTTCGCAAATCTCAGTGCCGCCACTCCCACCACACGCATCACGCGCTGTGCGTAGGGCACCAAGAGCTGAGGGGGCACCCAAAAAATAGCCTCCTGGAAGTTCCGGGGGTCTCCCGCATATTGATAGCGGCTCACTGATGCCCATGAATTAGTTAAAATCTCCGGAATCTAGAGCGAGCGCGCCCGCGAGACAGAGACTGTGCTCCAAACCGCGTAGCGCGTTTACGGCAGAGAGGGATAGAGAGCAAGAGACCGCGCGCGCGTGCCTCATGAAGAGCATGTAATAGGCTGTCACTGTTTTTATTGTTCATCCTGGATAAAATCGTTCTGAAAGTGATTCTAACGATATTGTTTCTCTGTGCCATTATCGTTAAAGCTGTGGTGTGAACTCTGCTATTCTTTAATATTGCGAATGATTTTTGTATTACAACAGCAGTTGAACCATAGTGCTGTACAAATAAGATAAAACAATGAAAGGAAGGAAACAAAAAATTAAAGGAAACAATACAAAATAAAATCAGCAAATTTAACATACAAAATTTAAAAAGCCAGAGAAAAATAATAATAATAAGATTTCAATTTAGATTTAAACTCATAAACAGAATTTGATTTTTTTTCACAGATGGGAGACTGTTCCATAGCACATTGTCTAACCGTGATCTAGACAAAGAGCTGTTTTTTGTGGACCTGAGACATCTTGTTGGCTTATTTTCTTTTAATAAGTCAGACAAATAAGAGGGTGACAGATCATTTAGGGATTTAAAAACAAATACCAATATCTTAAAATCAATTTTATAACACACTGGCAGCCAGTTTAAAGATTTTAAGATCGGAGTGATATGCTCTCGCTTACAATTCGCAGTTAAAAACCTGGCTGTAGCATGTTGGACCATCTGGAGTCATGATATTGAAGACTGAGGTAGACCAACATATAAAGAGTTACAGTAATCCAGTCGCGATAAAACAAAGGCATGCGTGACTCTCGTGTGACTTTCATTCACATTCCTTTTCAAACATTGTAGTGAAGTCCTCAGCAGCCGAAGGGCTGAAAAGGCCCACTCGTTACCATTTGACAAGTTTCCTATAGTTTGACAGTGCAATAGTCAATAGTAAATACAACAGGCCTGTGGTCAGAAAAACTTAACTCCTCAATTTGAAAACTTAAAATGGATTGACTATGAGATAGAACCAGGTCTAAAGTGTGACTGTGTATATGTGTTGGTTCCTTAATCCATTGAACAATATCACATGCATCAATGAGATTAGCTAAATCTTTAGCTAAAACAGTAGAATTACAGCAAACATGAATATTAAAATCACCAACAATTAAGAGCCTGTCATAGGAGGAATAACTCCTAAAAGGTCAGAGAATTCATTTATAAAAGATTTGTTAGATTTTGGTGGCACTGCTACTAGAGTTTATCTGGTCCAATAAAAAATAGTTTCCTAAAAAAGGCGGTCTGGTTGAGAAACGACCACTCCCCGAGAACACCTTTCTCGAAATTAACATTTGACTCTCTCTTGAGAAACTAGCATCCCCGAGTCAATCGCCTTCCCCCTGTTGTCTCTCTCTCACGCTGAGACCACCAGATATTCACCCCAAAATCTATATGGTTTAATGTGATGTGAATAATTATCATACAGTATTATACATGTTTGGTATCATTTGAAATGTCTCAGTGCGACTGGTACAACTGTCTCATTCCCAAAGAAGTCAACCAAAAGGTAATAAAGTTCTCAAGAGTTTAGAGATAACTTGCACACAGAGGAGGGTGTGTCTTCCAGGCAAATGGCATTCTGCTCCCAAAGGGTGTAAACCCTAATTGCAAATTCCCATTGTTAGCAAATGTTTCCAAAGAAGTTTCTGTCTAAAGAAATGCAACAGGAGGCTCAGGGCGATTCTGTAACTCAGATCAGCCCATAATGTTGAAGGACCTCAAAGACTTCAGCATTATGTATTTTTCTAAATGTCGGGTTTAGCCTACATCTTTTTACACTATATCTTTGAGCATTTGATGTTATTATAACTGATTATGAAAAATGATACATTTACCTGACATAATAAATTGCTACATTTGATTTTATTCTGAATGACTCTGAAATTGTTTTCCCAAGAAGATTAAACGGATTCGTATGTTACCACAAAATCTGCGTCAGATTAGTGACGACTATTATTTGGTATTAATTCAAGTGTACTTGGTTCACAAAGACAAGAAGTGAATTTCCGTTTAGAACAGTAAAAATGTATGAGGGAAACCACGGCATGGCCAATCCAAAACTATTATAAGAGTAGTTATATGTAGTGGCCATACCTCTGCCTGAAGTAAACGTTGCGTTAAATTCAAGTATATGTGAAACCACGGTGGCTATACCAAAGTATCTTTGATTGTGTAAGCGTGAATTGCGACCATCTCTGGTATATAGCCAATTACTTCTCTTTAATGACCAAAACTGACGACCTTGTGATCGAGACCCGTGTTAAGCAGAAGGCGCGAGGACCTCAGAGCGACATGGCTTCCTAATATGAACGGGTAAAATATAAGAGTTCAAAAGAATAATCAAACATTCGCTCACATTTAATGTTGCTCAGATATCATTAAAACCTTTTTCATTTATGGAATAACGAGGTAATACATATGAGAAAATGCATTTAATTTAAATTATCTTGATGGACAAAACGTGTTAAAATCATAAACTTTCGTTGATCACAGAGCTTGTTTTTGTTGTTGTTGTGATAATCCAAAAGCCTATGGAAAAATCCTTTATTTTTCTAGCTCAACTGTCACAGAACGGAAAGCACAGGATTGTGGGATATCAAAGGCAGCGAAGGATACATCTATGGTGCCTTCAAAAATCGATCAGATGAAGGTATTTTAGGAGACAGGAAGTGAAACTAACATTGCATTCAGCCTTGATGCCTTCCAACCTTGAAATTTGTCCTAGTACTACGGCAGCATATGAGTTTTTGGACACAGCCAAACTCTGGTAAAAGCACGCCATACTCTTTCCTCTTCTTTTGTTTATTGGTGGTTTATATACTTAGTGCATATCGCCACCTATTTGGTGGTTGTGCAAGCATTTTTCAAACTTTTCTTTTAATAATCTTTATTCATTGTGAATATGAACTATATTGTGAATATCACCAATATTGTTTGTTTGATGCTAATTATATATTAAAAATAAAGACTGATTAACTAAATAACAGTCTGTGCTTGCAAAGATATTGTTAATTTTTAGTAGTCATATTGCTTCCACAGTATATTAATTTGAAGGTATGTTTTTATTATTATAGAAATACATTAGCATAGAATATAGATATTACCTTGTGCTATGGCTACTTACCCTAAAGTTACCTCAGTTTGTGGAACCGAGTGTTGAGGTTATCTGCTTGCTTACCCTTAACACATAACCTGCTTTCTGGAATAACCTCCAGAGCAGATTCTGCAAAGCGCCACGAGAGACGACGTTAAATTACCTCATGTCTCAAAGCACATAATATTAATGAACGTGACTTAAAGCTCAGACTTGTACCACATGCAGATTCATTTCATGGCGTGAACAGAAGTTTGTTTTGATTCAGGAAAAACTGTAAAAGGTGGCTGATGTGTGTTTGCAGTGCTCAGTGACTGTCTGACAAATGCTGCCTCCCAATTCAGAGACTGCATCCTTCGAAGGCCAATTGCATCACCACTTTGCGACGACGGCCGTCCCAATTCAGACTCCTTCAAATGTGGCCTCCAAATGCATTTTGTTTCTTGTGAAATGGAGGATACAACAGATGAATCCTTTGCGGCCTTGCCTACACCCAAATTAATTTTGCACCAGTGATAATATTTTGAGAGAAATTGCCAAAATACACTTTTAAACGAAAGTATTGGGTTTCCACTTACTCAAATATCTAATGATACACAATCATTATATTGAAAGCAGTTTAAATGTTGACATATCTTACTAAGATGTGATTAGTTTATACTCTTTATTATACAGAAATGGATCACTGAACATATTTGCAGTTTGCAATCTGGGTTTTGTTTTCAGACACTAATATAACTTTCACGCTGCCTTCGAATTGGGACAGCCTAAAACTCTGTATGGCCTCATGGAACGAGCTGATGTGTGCGCAGAGGGATGCAAATACAAAGGTTGACAGTCAGGCAAGACATTCTCATTGCATTTGGATCAGCCACTTCTATTATTGATTGGTATCAGGATTTGATGTTTCAACCAGAATAACAAAAACTAAGAAAAAAAATAGCCTACCTTAAAACATTTTATATATACATTTATTTTTAGGGCTATTAAAATGTTCTTGCATTATGAAAAGTAAAAAATACTGACTAAACATCAAGATAACAGGAGTAGGGTGAAAAGTGCTAAATAATGCATTACTTGTAGCACTTTGAGAGCAAGGAAGGTGCATTAGAATTAACGTATTGAATTGTGTAGTAATGTGACCTAAACATGTTTTAAAATTCAAAATAAGTGCCTTACACATTTATGTAATCACAAACACAAAATGGAATAAAAGTCTTTTATTGATTAGCCATGTCATTATCCATGTTCCCAAAAAAGAGCCACACAGGCTAACAATGACGTTGTTTCAATAGAGACTACCTCCAGATAGCATAGAAAAGATTTCTGTCTCTGTGTATACCTCATAAACCCCAATCTACAACCCCCCCATCCCCCCTTGCTGCACCCACACCCTTTTTGGAACAATCGTGACATTGAAAACTGCTTCTCCTTGCTTAACATTAAGCATTTTGTAAGAATGCATATAATTTTTTGAACTCCCAACAACCACCAGTTTAATTCATCATAAAAAAGCTACACATTGTTACACTTTCAGTCAGATTACATAGAAACTGAGATTAGTGTTGTTTACTAGCATGTGATAAAGATCCAGAAACCAATGAGGCAAGTCCACTACAACTTAACACTATAGAAGACATTAAAAAAAAGTCGAATAAAAATTTATGGCAGAAAAAAAAAGCCAGGTTTAAAACCAAGCTAGGGGTCAGTACCATGAAAAGGTTAAGGAAAAAGATAAAAAAAAAAAAAGATAAGAGTTCCATCTTAAAAGATCCTTTTCATGTGCACTCGTCAGTATCCACGTCACAATCCCTCTTGTACTTGCACTTTCCATCCAGGGCAAAAATAATAAAGGGGTCATAGCAATTAAGGAGACCGACATCCAAAATTTCCTGTTAGACATCTCCCTTTCCTCTGTGACAAGTGTGTTGTGCATCAGGCACTTTCTGAAACACTGGCCCACCCTCTTGCAAACCTTCCACGACTCTTCAAATCACAATGCAGATTCATTCAACATACATCTGTGGAAAAACAGAAGTACATTAACATTTATATTAAAACCCAAGCAGAATGCAATGAGTTTTTGAAAGTCATCTTACCTTCAATACTTAGACCATTAGAGGTCCGTGTCAAACCACGCCAGCTGATTGGAGTCTGTAGGGGGCAGGCCATCCATCAGGTCCTGAGCATGGCCCAAGTCGGGCAGTCCCTCTACTGGGTACTCTGCTCCAGGATGGTGGCCTGCCATCTCATGCTCCAGCATGCCATCCATACCGAGACCATCCTGACCATAGCCAGAGTGGAAAGAACGATAGCTGGGGTCTAAAAGGGATACGAGAAAACCATGAGTAAATGTGTTCAAGTGTTTAAGGATGTATTCACACCTGCCTTGTTTGGTTTGATTGAATGGAACTCTAGTTCTTTTCACCCCCTGGTGCGGATCATTTGGGCAGGTGTGAATACAGCAATCGCAGTCTGGTGCGGACCAAACAACCGAACCCCAGCTGAAGAGGTGGTCTCGGTACGGTTCCAAACAAACTCTGGTACGGTTCGTTCACGATGTGAACATGAACCAACCCAATTGCAGAAAGCACTGCATCTTTTTTGACGGTCAAATTTTTAATATGTAATTTGGGGTGATGAAATGGCTATATATTAGTGTTGCTATTAGTGTTTAACCATTATAGACTCAACGTTTATCATTCGAATGCTTTTTGTCGAACCAATTTACACAAACAATTTTAAAACGCAGAAGAGGCAAAAATCGGGATTTGCGCGTTGTGACCACAGCCGCACGCAGAGAGAGAGAGGCGCGTTATAGCACTCGAACACCAAATTGATTTCTCTTTTGCGTTTCCTTAAAACGGACTCGTCTTAAATTCTCTTCAAGTATTCTCTCGGTTATGTCATAGTTGAAAAAGAAACCAGATGTTTGTCATTTTTTCTCGGTCTGAGCGGGAAACCCAATATTCCTACTATTGTCTGTGTCATTAATGTTCATAAAACTATAAAATACAGCTTTAAAGATTAAACTATACATTTAATTTCCACAGTGAACAGTGTTATTTTACATTTAGACTTAATTATTCATTTCTGTACCAGAATAAGACTTTGTAACTTTGATATTTCGTAATTATCTCTGCTTGTAATTTGTGTATTTGTTCTTATTTTATTATTGATTGTTCACTTGTTTTTAATAATGTTAGAACTTTATCAGTTAAGAGCATGCTTTCTCAGCCAGAACTGTCTTGCAGCACATCTTCGCAAAATCCTAATTACAACATCGTATAGATTACATTGTATCATATGATGCTCATAAGTTTCTTCATATTGCATTAGTAGCTGATAATACCAAATCAGTAAAAGAATAAAAATTGTACTATAAGATCTCCATAAATTACCCGTTTTTGCACTTTCTGCTTTTCCCTGCTTGAGAATGTCTGTCCAATGAATGGATGACTTTAGCACACGTGGTTTTGTTTACAAATTTTGGTCTACTAACATGTTCAAATAAAGTTGATAAAAAAGGTTTTATAAAAAGATAACCCTCACATATTTCAGCCTTAATTTTTTACCAACATTTTTTTTTTTAGAAAATAAAATAAAATTACTGACATTTACAATGCACATTAGCTTATCTATTATAAATCGTAAAATTCGTTCCGATTTTCCCGTTGTGTCTGTCGTTGGTATGCAACCATGAACTGCGCTCTCCACAGCAACAAAGAGGTTTTAGTAGCTAATGGATTTCCACCACCTATAAACGCTTGCTGTAGCTCTGCGACAAGATTTATTTACGGAGAAAAGAAAAACACCCGTAGTATTTGGGTGCACCCCATCCTTCATGTTGACAGCTTTCAATGTTGTTACGGAAAGGGTGAATCTGATTGGTTGGTTCTTGTCACATGCCCTGTGGTGTGCTTGTGGAATTCTGAAAAGTTGAGTCATCTGGAAAAAAACGGCCGCTTTTTTGCTACTTTGTAAAAACTTTCTGCGGCCAGCGTTTCTGGATATGAACGAGGGCAAAACCTTTAGACCTGACTAAATTAAAGACCTCGGATGAAAATCTGGCGTTTTTTTAAGACGTTTTAAGGCCTTAAGTAAAAAATTCTGAACTTTAAATTTAAGACCCCAATAAATTTAAATAAAGTGGCATGAAAAATGTCTTACCATCTGGTCTGTATCCAAGAGGCTCTCCCTGAGCACCAATATCAAGACCTAGGTCACCAGTCTAAGACAAAATAATAATAAAAAAGTCCATAAATATGGATGCATAGAGTGATTGAGACCATTTCTCCATCAGTGTGCAGATGAAAGTTCGTACCTCATTCCAGGACATGGGCTCCGTTCTGAAAAGAGAGCTGGTAAGTTCCACAGAAAGACGTTTCTTGTAGTCCTGAGGCTTATCCTCAGACATGCGGAACAGCACTGCTGCAGCATATGTGGCTATATAGAGAAAAGTACATGAGTCTAGATTAAATGGAAAGCTTTTGTGTCTTAGACGCCCTTCCACCCTTTAGCTTGTAGCACAATCCACAACAAAGGAAGAAATTGTAAAAGATGTGCCCACTGAAATAAAAAGCGTTTTTTATTTGCTGTAATGTATGGTATTTGATAGTCAATTGGGGGCAGTCACTCACCCACTCCCTCATTTCTGGAGTGTAACAGCTCTGTGAGAGGAGCCGTGGCTCCTTCTGCTTCAATGGCCTCTGCTGCCTCCTTATCCTGAGCCAGCTCACACAACACTCCTGCTGCTACCCGCTGGATATTCTCAATGGGCGAATAAAGCAGCTACAGAGCAAGAGAAACACTTTAGAAACGCATAAATCATCGGGCTTACTAGATTAAAGATGACAGCCATCTTGTGTTAATTTTGTAGGGAAGTAATAAGGTGGTGAATGTGTGCACATGAAGACAATGAGCAAGTCAAGTCATACTTGTACAAATAAGGGGATGGTGTTGAGCCCCCTGATGACGATTCTGTTGTGCACATCTCTGGCCAGGATGTGAAGTGCTCCAGTGCAGCCTTCCACAATCTCCTCCATACGAACTCCCTCCTGAATATTACAAATCAGACAATTAGTAAAAATTTGTTTTTCAAAATGCCTTCCCACTATAAAAAATAAAATAAAAATAAACCTCACCACAAACTGTTGCTGTGTGCCACCCATAGAAGTGCGTCTCTGGGTGTCTTGGTGTGCCCTCACCAGCAGTTGGACCAATCGAGGAATTGCACCCTGCTCACGGAGTGGTGCATGATTGGCTGGGCATAGTGCCAGATTACGGATCAGACCGACCGTGGCCTACAAGTATGTGGAAAGAATTATTAGAATGTGCAATCATATCAGAAAATGCAGAAAAACTAGACGCTAGCTAGCACGCTCACCTTAATTAACGGCCAGTGTGAGGGTGGGTGCAGCAGTTTGACCACTACAGGTAGGCCATAGTGAAGACGAACAGCATTCTGGGCCATCTCGGCATCTTGGTGTCTGGAGGTAAGATGGCGTAGCGCGCATACGGCAGGCTCAGTGATGTCCTCTCGGTCACCAGCCCTGAGAACAGTGCGGACCAGGGCCTCGATTCCACCAACTTGGCAAACCATCATCTTATTCTTGTAATTGTTACATGTGAGGTTGGATAGTATGCCGGCAGCACAGGTGACCACATTGATGTCATCAGAAGCAAGAAGCTGAACTAGAGTGCCAAGAAGTCCTTCCATCCCTTCCTACAACCCATGAGAAATTTAAAAATAAGTGCCAGCAGTTCCAAAAAAAACTAGTCTACACATTTTATTAGCGCTTTAGTCCAAGCAGTTACCTGTTTTGTGGCAGCATCTGACAAGTTTCTGAGGGTCCAGAGGCAGTTTTGAACCAGACGCTGACTGGTATCTGTCAAGTGAAGGCCGAGAGCCTGCATACCACCTGAACCACACAAGGAAGCAAAAGATAAGACACTGACATCACACATGAATTCACACTTTAATGGCACCACTATGCAAGTACGTACCAGCCTCGACAATGGCAGGTTTGTTGCTGGAGCAGACGGACAACACTTTGAGCACACGACTTGTGGTCCAGAGCAGTTTCTCATACGTGTATGTTCTCATGATGTTGACCAGAGCCTGAGGTCCTCCACTGGCCAGGATGATCAACTGTGGCGGTAAGAGTTTAGATAAGAACATAAATAAGGTGTATTTATTCCCCATTTAGCAAGACCAATGCAATACTTGCCTTGCTCTCCTGGTTGCCATATGCTAGTATCTGTAAGCAGTCTGTGGTGATGGCAAGGAATTTGACATTGGTTTTGTTGAGTAGGGCAACCATCTTCTGAAGTCCTCCAGCTAAACGGACAGCCATTTTAGCACCTTCCTGATGGAGTAGGAGGTTGTGCAGGGTTGTGATGGCATAGAACAGCACACTGTCCACGGGGGACCTGGAAACACAAATCATGTAATCAATCTCAAGACTTAAGTGCATTGTTTTGGATCTTCAGAGTCTCAGAAGTTTCCATTGAGCTCTACTCAAGGCTTTCTAAAACCTGGCTTCTTTGGTCTTACCCCAGCATTTTGACGAGTGCAGGAATTCCTCCTGACTTAAAGATGGCGAGAAGACCCTCTCTGTGGTGGGACAGGTTGTGCAAGGTGCCGGCAGTGCAACGGGCAGTCTCCACATCATTGGTGTTCTGCATGGTCCTCACGATGGCCGACACCATCTGGGGGGAGCGCATAATGGCGTGGCGAGAAGCCTCTTTCTTGGAGAGCTGGTGCACCATCACTGCGGCTTTGTTCACCACCACCTGGACAGCAAGTGTGAGCGTTTAAGGGAATTTAGCAACTTGTCATTTATCAGTGAGCTTTAATAGAAAAACTGCAGACACCAATCAACCAGAGAAACCTGGATTGAAGCGACTGATTTGCTTGTCAAATGCAAAAACTTTCAAGGGTCGCCTCAAACTAGTGACTCGCTCTTCCAACCTCACATCCACAAATAGGCAAACATTACCTTATGAAATTGACAACGACAACATCCAAAAGCAAAACTTTAGGTGATCCAGAAAGCATTGTCACTGCTTCAAATTTTCACTATATGGCTAAAAATAATCTTAATGAAGGCTCTTGCTAAAAGAGCTTCCATATTTAGCTTCAGCTGCAAATAAACATTCCCCGGAGCAGAAATGTCTTGTCAAAGGAAATTGCAATTCTGATGGCTTAAGAACACCGTAGGAAACAAACATTAAGTATTGGAACATTCCTAACCTGGTCCTCATCATTGAGAAGTTTGGTGAGCTCAGGAATGGCTCTGGTGGCCAGTTCAGCATCATCCTGGTAGTTAATGAGATTGACAACAGCATGTTTAAGCATTTGGGAAGGCTCAGCCAGCCGCTGCACGTTGGTAGGGTGGGCAGAGTCAAACTGGGTAGAAGCGATCTGCATGCCCTCATCAAGAGTCTCAGGAAACATGGCTGCACGGACACGCTGTGCACGGGTCATGGCATACTGCCCATCCAGGTCTAAGAGAGGAAGTTTGTGATTTAGCCAGAAAGGAGGCAGGTAGGAAAATGGCAAGACTGAAAATATCCAGGCAGAAGGGCTTCCATGTTTATTTTTAGACTACAGGAATCATAGGGTGTTGGAAGCAAATACAGCAACATACCTGTCACCTGCTCAGGTGTGAAGGGCTGGTTGAAGCCCTGCTCCCATTCATAGAGCACCTGGTTGTCCAGATCCTCCTCTTCAGGGTTGCCTTTGCCTGAGAGAGATGGCGCTGTGGTGGTGGCCCCAGAGTGAATACCTGAATCCAGGTAGGACTGCTGCTGCCAGTGACTCACAGCAACTTTACGATCCTGCTCCATGGCCATATCAAGCTCCATAAGGTCAGCTACAGGAGATCAATACAAAGACATCATTCAATTTAATGTTGTTCCACATACATTTTTAGATGGGTTCTCAGCAGCCTGCTGCTACAGTATAGGACTTTTAAATTAAAATACGAATTTAGAATAGAATGTCAAATTTAAAGTAAAATCCAAAAGTTTTAAGTGAGCGTCATGCACAACGATGTAAGTCGTTGTTGCGTTTTAATGTTTTTGTTAGCCTAGACTAGATGTTAGCCTAGACTAGATGTGGCGCTGCTGCATTGTTCATTTAAAATATTGCAGAAAAAAAATAGAGAAGCTCCATGCAGCAAAGATACTGGTTACGTCAAAACCACAACCAAGCCATTCACAGAGTGATGCTTTTCTATTGTTTTCCAAGTAAACATGCGCTAGACGGACATCTTTAACCACTCGTTTCACAAATGACAGCTGCATGTTTAGCATGTAAAGTTAAGTTAGACTTAAAAAACTATGTATACATGCGGTTTGTTCATAATTGTTTTTAATGCAATTTATGAAACCATATCTGACTTATAAAGGAAAATACAGTTAAAACAAAGACAATCTGTAGAAAAAAATCCTTTTAAAATTTGAATAGAATTCAAATATTAGTAATATTCAAGTACAAATTCGAATTTAGTTTAAACCATTTTGACTGCCCTACTACACTAAAGATTCAGGAGCACACAATAGTCTTACATCTCATTAAACTGCCAGTAGAGTATGTGCATTTTTCTGCTACTTTACCATACCTGCAAAGCCTACGAGCAAAAAACGAGCAACATAACAGTAACTACATATAACCTTTAAGTAAGAAAATTGTAATTTAATTTTTAATTTGTTATTTGCTGTATGATATATTTGCATAGTTCTATGACTTAAGTTTAAAAAAATAATTGTTTGAATTTTGCATTTGAATACCATCACTAAATTTGATACAATTAGTACATTCAATAAAAAGGGGCATTTACTTTGCGTTTGATATATTGGCTCTCTGAGGTTTAACTGAAACATTAAGTAAATAAACCAATTCTTTATCAGCTTATCTGTGTTTGTGTGTCTGCGTCAAGAAGCACAGTCATCGGGCAAGCATGCTGATAAACTAACTGGTTACTTTGGAAAACTACTCACACTGGGTAGCCATCGTTGTCTCAATCCCTCAGCCTGAGCGACTTCCAAACCTGTAGACAAAAGAAAAAGAAAAAGCTAATTAGGATAGGAATAAAACTACATAACAGAACAGGTCAAGCATTTAAAGGGTCAAGAAAATGCTCCATTTTACAAACTAACATTAACATTTGGCTATTCCCTCCGACACAGCTGCTTTTTTACAAGCGAGAAAGAGGCTTCAGTCTACATTACAGACTGTAAAGGTAGTGTAAACGGTGGGGAAACTCCCCTAATTTAGACTGTAGGGTGTCACGCGAGAAGTTGAGAGTAGGAGACGGGACGGTGAGTCATCTTGGCAATACCAGTAAAAACACGCCGAGAGGGTTAGTCAGCTTCATTCATCCAAAGCTGATGAGAACAATACAGCATAAAGCATCACAAATTATGTGATTATAAAGACCCAGAGGACATGAAATAAACACTGTTGCTTATTAGGATCTTAACCTAATGAAATCAGATTTACTTGTTCCCCTGCTAGGGTGGCAAATTTGACTATAGGTTGCAGGCTATTATTCTAGGATAGTTAGACCCAAACAACAAAACAAGCATTAAGTAGGATTTCTTTTGTTACACATTTTATTGACATTTTTAGGTTATAAATAGTCAGCCATTCATTTATAGGTGACTCAAGCTAAATATCTTCAACCGGGTTTAGATAACTACAGAAACTAGTATCTGTTTCTGTAGTGATCTAAACCAGGTTGAAGATATTTAGCTTGAGTCACCTATAAATGAATGGCTGACTATTTATAACCTAAAAAAAAAATTTGTCAACAACAAAATGTGTAACAATTGTAATAACTAGCAAGAGACTGAAAAATAATGGCTGCTCCTTAATGTGGTTACGATAAAGTGATGACACCAATGTCATTAAATGATAAATGTGACCATCAACATGCCAAAAAGACAAATGCAGTTAAATAATACAAACTTGACAAAAATCACCTAAATCATGATTTAAAAAAAATTGCAACCTCTCTACACTGCAGAAACAGATGATCTGTAAACAAAGACAAACAAGTAAGCTGCCGTTTAGCGATCTCCATTTGAGATACCGTATTCTGCTTGGAGTCTAGACCGACTGAATGACACTTTCATATGCGTTCTGCCACAAGACACTTGTGCTGTTTGCGGTGACTAAATCTGCGATCAAACCTTCTCAGCGATGAACTAATAAATCCAAACATGGATCTCTTGACTATTTGCGATTGTGGATGCTGAATAAATTCACTCTGTGTGGCTATAAAGTCTTTCGCTGTTGTTTTAAAACATTAAAGTAATTTGGAATGATTGGAATGGATTACTAGGAATTTCACTATTTTAAACTATTTTAAGTTTCTTGTTTTACCAGTAGGCCTATGATAAACATCCTACAGTAAATCAGAAAACTAGGTGAGATAAAAACCATGTGTATGGGTTGACATTCTCTTTGATTTGTTCTCATAGGTGAAAGTGCAACAATTCTGATGAAACTTTTAAAAATACATCTCAAATGACAATCGTTGATTATAATTGAGCAAAATAATGATGATCAATTTAACCATTATGCAGCATGATGAAAATTTAACTTTTCATTGACGAAACTGCTCAGACAGTTCAGGATCAGGATACAGTTGCCTAAATATGATAAAACTAAAAAGTTTCAGACAGAACTAAGACTAGTAGCCTGTATAAAAAAAACCCTGACAAAACACTAACCTTTAAGTAGCCTACACATTTTATGGGTACTCAAAGACACATTCTTGTTCAAAAGTTAAAAGCAGCTGGATGGAGTGCAACAGAATGGAACAATGCAGGGAACTCAAGACAGGTTATTAAAGAAAAGTTGGACTATTTTTAACTGGCCCTGTCCCAAATGGCACCCTAAACGCTTGCGTTCTTCCTACGAGTCTGCACTTTCGTGACGTAACGCAGCTTTGACTGTCGCGAAGTCAAAGCTCGCTTCAGTGCGGCTCGGCAAAAGTGCGCATGAAGGGCACATTGACAGCAAAGGGGGTGTTCGCGAGCACCCTTCTGAAACCTAAAATGACAAATGGGACACCACACAATCTCATGGACTAAGTGGACACTTAGCCCGTGTGTCCACCAATGCGTTTTTAGCCACCTGAAAACGCTAGGCGCTCTGCTGAAAACGCCGAGCTGCGGGCGCTTGAGAGCGTTTTGGCAGCGCAGTTTTTTTTTCAGTTGAGACGCATCGTTGCTATGATACAGAATATCCGTTGGTCCGTGTGGTATTAGTCCCGCCCCTCCTCCACTGTGATTGGACGGTTGGCTAAAAAGTGACAGTGATGAGCGCTGCGTTTTATCCAAAGTTGAACACTCTTCAACTCTCGGCGACCTATAAAAAACGCCGAGCGCTCAGCACTTGAGTGTTAAATACTCGATCAGCGCCTCGTTACGCTCCTGGCGTTCTAAAAACGCGGCGTTCCCATTGACAACAATTGAAAAATAAAGCCAGCCGCGTGAAAAAACGCTTTGGTGGACACACGGCCTTAGTCCACAAGACCAAAAGTGCAACCTTATTTGCAAGATACTTAAGCGTGCAAATAATGGCAACATATAACGTAAAAAAATCTTACTGACCACAAACTTTTAAATGGTAGTGTGTATAAATCATATTTACAAACAGTAGGTTATGCATTTGCTAGAGTGTATGCAAGTGTTTGAAGTTAAGTCACAGTGCTGTAATGACCTCTGTAAACCTTAGTCTTGCGCAGAGCCTCAGGCTAGTGATGCCAGTTCATGGGGAAGGACATATTTGGCGTGAAAAGATGCCGCAACGAAAGGAAAGCTGTTAAGCATTGATGTGAAAAGTTTCCTCACACTGGCCTCAAACCAGAGAGGTCGAGTTATATTTCCATAGGAAACTGCTCACGTCTGCTTCAGGGCCAGTCTTCCTTCCTGCACAAGTCTTCAATGCACCAAGCAGTAATTAAACCAATGAAATGAGTCTAACATCCCTCCTCGGCTCAAAGAAAATAAACTAATAAAATATGTCTCAAAAAATCTTAAGTATAAATCAGCATCAAATTAAACTTCTGTATAAACAGGTTGGTGAATAGCCTCAATAGTTAATAGCGGACATTTTCACATAGCATCAAGGAAGCGGACAAGCATTGGAAACTGACACGTTGACACAATCTGGCTTCCTGCTGCAGTGAAGAACATCAGCTCACATCTTGCAGGCTTTAAAATATCTGATATGCGTCATGATATCGGGGTTAAATGCTAAAGTACAACATGGCAAGCAACCGACAGCTTCATTTCCAACTAAACTAGACATTCAGCAACAATCAATGTGGTTAATCCGACCGCAAGCAAACGTCATCTAAGCACTGATTTGGTGCCATGGAAAGGAAGAGCATCATGTGGCAGGGGAGATCAGAGGAAGACCGCATACAATTTGAACTTAAAAGAATGTGCATTAAACATTCCAACATCACTAAATTTAGGGGTCAATGATGACTAACTGTAAAATAAATGTATATGCACTTAAATATGGTAATTAGTACATTTATGATCAATTAAACAAGTATATTTAATAGGAATGCGCCAATACAATTTATTCAGTACTTATCCGATCCCGATACATTGATATTAATAATCCATAAAACCGTAATGCCATTTTTAAACAGTATTTTAAATAGAATAGTTATGGCTTCGAAAATGCGCAGGGATGCCTAGAATCACTTTATAAGTAGATGAAAATAGTTAAATGCAAGATGTGCAGCGCCAATCTGCTATTTTGGCTACATACCATTATAATGAGAATAGACAATCACATCTATAGAATGTTAATTTCAGCACGTTGATATGGGAAGAGTGCACACAACAGAAGAAATAACACTTTCCCAAGCACGTAACTTGGGTCAAGTTCACTTGCATTTGTGTCCTTTGTGCAGACGATGGTAAAGTAACGTTTATGTTGTATAGGAAATTTAACACCATGTAGAATGCATCACATAGAACGGTCTCTGTTTACTGGTGTTCATTCACTCTTCAACTTCACACAGCCATTCCTTTTAGAGGTTTCTTTTTCAAAAACATTCCTGCCAGATTATCAAAGATGCATCTGTGCTATTTTTCTAGTCATTTTCATATTTTGATAGACATTTTTTATTTGTCAACTTTAATTTTTGTAATGGTTAATTAAAAATATCTTCATTATCGGACACACCCCATCCTGCCCCCAAGTAGGCCTACTTGATATTGAGAGCTATCAGTAGCCTACTTGGAGAAAAAAAAAAAAAAAAAAAAAAAAAAAAAAGTACATCCCTAACCTACGGTTGTTAACAGTATGAGACGGATATCACGGTTTCTCAGTATTAAACAATCAAGTATTATTCTCAGTTTTATGGAAGACCGCAAAAAAGAAAACATGTTTTTTGTTGAACAAATGCTTTTACAAACTTTAAACCATTTGTTTGTGATATCGGCATACCGATAGCCTATACCGTTATTTAAAATGTAAAAATCGGACAGTTGAGGACGTTGCAGGTATCCAAAATGAACACTTGTCAAAAGAACTGAACTTCTACAGCTGTTCCATGGTCATGGGTGAAGAGAGACTGTGAATGAGAACACTGCTCAAGTCACATGCACTCCAGAGCTCTTCAGCTAAATTGCAAACCTGTGCATCTAGGTTAAGTGTTGGTTCTCAGCTGGGTGAGCATCCAGGCTGTCTGAGAACATAAGGCCGAGTGAGAACAGCTCTCAATGATGGGGAAGCTGTAGAATCACAATGTCAGCCTTCACCCAGCCACAAAAAAAGAGAGAGAAGAACACATACACCAATCTATAGCACTACTAGTGTAGCAGATTTTTTCAACATGACCTCCAAAATATAACATCAACACAAGAGCTGCTTTCACATACAGGCATTAATGGGAAACCTTATGACAACATCCTGGAGTCAGCACTGGACATTCCTCTCCTGTCTGTGTATGTCTGCATGACACAAGATACAGCATTTCAAATAGAGGGCTTCACTGAAAGACCCCGCCAGCAGGAAATACAGTGCTGTGAAGCCGTGCCAATGTTAATAAATTAGGCTTTTTAAGGGTGCGTGTGAAGGGAGATGGTTTGATTCGAGAGCAAACAGAGGTAGCTGTAGTAGTTTATGCAACATGCATCGTCCTCCACAGTGGTGAGACAGACCTGGAATTAATTTACCAGACAATAAACAAAAAAGGAAGTCAGATGCAAACTCAGGGTTTTCCTTGCGGCACCAGTCAGCATTCCACACAGGCGCACGGGAGGCGGACGTGCAGACGAATCACTGTGTTATTACGGGACGGATTTGGAAACTGAACCTTCAAAGTAACGGAAGGCTGCCTGATTAGCACTTTTAATGGGCTTGTTTAAAGTTTATTCACTGTATCCTGTTAACACAAGCAGAGATGTTGCTGCGGCACAGGCACAAAGCAAACAAAGCAAGTATAGGTTAGCTAGTCAAAAAGCTATACTATGAATAAATTAGTCTTTCAAGTTGCTCCAAATGCGTAGGCTATGTAGCCTATTGTTTGATGATAGAAATTAAGGGATTTTAGGCAAAACTGAGAACGCAAGAACGATAACTACCGGTAGCTATAAAGTTTTAATATTCATTCTAATTGTGAGAATAGGCAAGCCCATACTACGGCTGCACGATTTGGGGGATGGGTGGGGGGCAGGGTTTCTACACCTTGGTTAACTTCAAATTCAAGGACCTTTCCAGGTCCAATACCCTGAAATTCAAGGACTTCATTGGAGACACATTTGTTGTGTCCAACAACAAAGGTTGAGGTACCATTGTAGTAGTTGAGGAAAAAAAACTAAGGATTTATTATAAAAATCTGTGACAATTTCTTCATTTTTCCCAGGAGGTATGCAAAATCACAAATAAGTCCATGTCCATTTTAATATGGAATATGAGCCTCTTATGCATTCATTGTGGAAGAAAAAAACCTTCTGTACACTGGAGAAAAAACATGGATTCTTATCAAACTTTTTTTTGAAAGAGG
The DNA here is from genome assembly GCF_949152265.1 of Phoxinus phoxinus. Classification (NCBI taxonomy): domain Eukaryota; kingdom Metazoa; phylum Chordata; class Actinopteri; order Cypriniformes; family Leuciscidae; genus Phoxinus; species Phoxinus phoxinus. The sequence goes on along the minus strand of NC_136894.1, from coordinate 20,958,617 downwards.
TTTTATTTTTCATACCCAAAATCGGATGAAGCAAGCATTAACTGAGCGCCAAACACACGTCTGTTTGATTCATACTGGAAGCCAGAGGGCACCCTCACGCAGAAACTCCACATATGTGTTAGAGAAGTAATATAACATATGAAGTACCGGGAAATCTTTAGTGTGATACCTAGGCCCTGTCCCAAAAGGCACTCTCGGTCTTCCTGAGAGTCCACATTTCCATGACGTAACATCTGTCTGTCGGGAAGAAGTCTGCTGAGGAGCTCGCCTCAAGTGCGGCTCTGCAAGTGCACATCAAGGGCGCATATCAACCGCATAGGGGCGCTCGCGTGCACCCTTCTGAAACTTAAAATGACAAATGGGACAACCTACGGTCTCATGGACACGCACGCAACAGCAGTCCACAAGACCAAAATTGCATATGAAGTGTGCCATTTGGGACACGGCACACTTCATATTAAATGTCAAAAGAAAAAGTAGCCTTTGGGATTAAAAAAAAAAAAAAAAAAAAAGCACTACGCCAAAAATCGCGATTTTGGTTTAATTTAAATTAATCGTGCAGCCCTAGACCATACCACAAAAATAACGATAACAGACAAATGATATTGGAAGACTCACTTTAGAACTTTTTTTTTTTTCAGCTGATGAACGATAAACAAAAACATTGACAGCCAATCAAAATCAACCCAACTTTAAAAGAGTGAGCGTTTAAAGGGTCCTAACCCTTTAGCCAAAAATTTCTATTTCAGCCAAAAAAATTATCCCATAATTTACTCACCCTCAAGCCATCCTAGGTGTATATGACTTCTCTCAGCCAAACACAATCGGAGTTATATAAAAAAAGTAAAAAAACATCCTGGCTCATCCAAGCTTTAAAGAGTGAATATTACCCGAGCTTTTGAAGGCCAAAAAAAAAGCACATTCATCCATCATCATAAAAGTAATCCATATGGCTCAATCTCAGGTACTACTCACTCCCATTATTTTATTTAGCCTATCCTTTATTTAACCTGGAAGATCCTATTGAGATAATCACAATCTCTTCTTCCAGGGAGACCTGGTCAAGACGGCAGCACAGAGATTATGAAGCTTGGAAGAGCCAGGATATTTTAATATAACTCCGATTGTGTTTGGCTGGCTGAAAAAAGAAAGTCATGGGACATTGTTTTGGGTGAACTATTAAATGATGCAGACAACATAGCAGCGCACGCTTATAAACAGAAACTTTAGCCATCATTCAGCTTCACTGAATCTTTTCAATAAAATGAAACTGATCATCCTACTTTTGTCAACATCATACACATATGAAGATGAGAAGTGACAACTTAGATTTTTGGTTAAACTATATCCTTAAATGATGTTTTGTTGAAGGAAAGTGATTATAATGTACAAAAGCAAACCCGAGTCAAATAAAAAAACTATTAGAACTATTTTTGCAACAATAAATAGTCTACGTCCAAAGTCAAATTATTTTCAAAGACCATTTCCACAGGTTTTTCCATAAAACCACCATTGTCTGCGTGTTATGAGAAACCTAGGTTGTTTTTAAACAGACTACTGCGGGTATTTCCCGGACAGGTACGAAACCCGAGATTCGTTCTCCACTAGACAAAGCGACCACACACGCGCAATCGTGGAAAAGTTTCGACCTCTTCAGTTTCCACAGCGCACGCTGCCGATAGACTTTAGCCCCGCCCACACTTCCTCCAGCGGAGACGCGCACGGTGGCTGATCTAAGGTCAGTTCTGCCGTGCCTCTCAAGGTGGGTACGTCTAACTAAAGTGTGAGAAACAGCTGTTCCGGGCTCTGGGAGCCGAGAAACCCGAGCCCCTCCTAAAAGCACGCAGGAATTCGGCCATCGGTGCCTTTGTTTCGAGAAAGAGCAATGAACCCTGAAATGTTTTGACTCAGTTTCCCATTCGCAAACTTGCCTATCGGATGACACCGAACTATGACCAACTATAACATCACAACACATTGAAGACAAAACCACGATAGTTATTGTAGCCAAAACTCCTTTCCCCCCGACAAGTCCATCGTGGATATCCACGTAAGTTACACATAACGTTACGTAAGTTACGTGTTGCTGGATGGGTTGTCAAGACAGCAATTTTAATGAACAATTAAATTCAACCAAACAATCCACTTTTTAATAAAAATGCCCAGCAATCTCAGATTTAAGTTTTACACGGCACTTCTTCAAACTGAATAAGCGCTAATTGAGGTGTGCGATAGAGCAAAAAAAGAAAAGAAAATGAATAGTAATAAAATAAATAAAAATACTGGAGAAAAAAAAACAATCTCAACTGATAAAACAAACGCATTTCTATCTGACACACGTTTTCCCGACTGCCTTAATCTTAAATCTTACAAACTATAACATAACGTATCGGCTCAGTTTGTACTAATTTGAAAATATTCACAAAACAAGTAAAAACTCCCCGGTATGCCTTACGACATGGGTTAAACCGTTGAAGGAGAGGAAACTAAAATCATGATGTGGTTAAGAAAAAATGGGTAACGTTAGAATATGTGCATGGAAAAACAACATGTGGAGTCCCTGTTGAAATCATTTACGTAACGTTACTATTTATTAATTCTAGTTTATCGATTGAGATCTGCTGGTTTGCTGTTAGCTCGCTGCTCGAGCCATAATACTGAATGAAGCTAACGTTAGCCAGTGTTTGCGAAGCTACCGTAAACAAACACAAGAGTAAATGTGCGTCGTGCATAAACCTGCAAATTCCTGCTAAAACCAGTATAAAACAAAAAGTAAAAATCTAAACCAAGCGTTTTTAAATGCCCAGGTCACGGAAGGTAAATCCAACCCCAAGTCTCGCATGGAAAAACCTGGGAAGATCCTCCCGCTCCTCCAATCAAACTACTTAGAGTTTAATCAATCCTCATTTAAAAAGCTTACCTGAAATTAAACCGACGAACCCCTTGTTTTGGCCGGCGAAGGATGACCAACGTGTTGTTATTCAAATAGGTAACGAAACAGCCAAGCCAGCCGGTGAAATTCCCGGACGGGTAGCTGTTCTCCTGCGTTAGAGGTGCTGCAAACCTTCCGCGCTGATGTAAATCTAGACCTTAAAATGGCGTCGCTAAGACGCAGCTCTTATACAAGGAATGCAGTTCATGTATCCTACCGCACGCGAAAAACTAGGGCGCAGCAGTGGCTCGTCCAGTATGAAACTAAGCGTTAGTATTATATGTATACGTTGACAGGTGATAATCAATAAATACTATATCATATTCAGAGTACATTGTCTGAGGTCTGGATGTTTTTAAGTCGACACCAGGAATGTGGTATGCGCGGAGTAATATAGCAGCTACAGGAAGGGCGAGGTGCGTCCATTAGGTTGGAATGTGGGTGTTTTGAATGGGATGTCGGGAGCAGCTATACAAAGGTAACATTTGTATTAGGGATACAGGAAACACTACTGCTGCAGGATGGTTAACTGAAGTTACATAGATTTCTCTTTTCTTTTTTTGTATTATTCCTAAATAGTTTTTAACTTTTTTTGTATGGCTTTATCTTTTAGACTATAATGTCTTAAATCATATACCTAACAACCATATGACCTAAAATAATAATTTTGCTGATTCCCTTCAGGTTGTCACTGTATATTTTTTTATTTAACTGGAATAATCATAAATTATTAAAATTATGTTATGTAAAAAAACAGTATTTTACAGTAGTTTTGACACTTATTATTTCCTTTCTTGGTTTTGCTTAAAAATATTAATCAAAATAATGTGATTTACTGTTTATAAATAAATCCATTTAACACTTCATATCCAAATATATCCAAATAGCACAACATACATTCATATCCAAACAGCACAACACAAATAAAGACAAAAAGAAACCTGTAAATATTACATAAATTTTTTATTGTAACGATCAAAGATAAAACATCAATTAAAGTCTATCTAAAATTCATGTATCATAAATTACAATGTCAGATGATTTCAATATGATTGGTGTACAATAAGAAAGACATACAGCAGTAGATTCCATGATGAGACATAAACATTAAATCAGATAATAATTGACACATATACAGCAGTTGTCAATGTTGAACAGTGATGAGGGGAACAGTAATTCTGCAGATGTTAGGGTCGTGTGTGTGTGTGTGTGTGATCCTCATTCATGTCAGTATGCATTCAATAGTCAGAATGTTTAAAAAAAATAACAAAGGAAAAATAAGCCATAATTTGTTAAGCACTCCAGACAAGCGAGCATCAATGTCTCTTAATATAAATGTTAAACATTATCAGGTGAAATCGAAAACAAACATTTGACAGCAAAAAAAAAAAGTAAACATGTTATTCATCATTTTAATTTGCTGATACAAACTTATAAAAAAGCATTAACCACTGTTTACATACATGATTCAGGAATGATGCCATTTACCAGATCACACAGTTTTAGATACACTTCATTTGTGTTAGCACAACATTATTCTTGAATTTGGTGTAACAAAACATGTTGAAATGTTGTAACAAAACATCATCAGTTTATTATTAAAGCCATTTGACATCCAGAATGGGTGTTTATAAGTGCTAGTGCGTGTGTTTCCATATCACCCTCCAATGGTAATTGTGTGTGCACATTTTGGGCAGTGGCCACAAAGCTTCTGAATGGTGGGAGTGTCCTTAACAAATTTAAGTGCTTTATGCCTTTCATCAGGCCAACCCCCATGACCCACACCAAAAGAGATAGGATCTTAAATAAAAATAACATGTTATGATTGAGAGAAAAAAGGAGTCAAGAAAATCAATTCACTTTAAAAATGAAATCATTACCACCCATTTTTATTTATTTATATTTCTGTTATATAATAGAATGTAAATTATATAAAAAAAAATCCATGCAGTCTATAATAAAAAAAGAATGAACAGAAATCTACCAATTTGTCTTTTATTTAACCCGTTTTTTTCTTTTGGCAAGAGGTACACCTCGCTTTGAGTTCATGCTGCGAGCTACCAGGTGTGAGGTAGTCAACCAAAACTCAAACAGTCATATTTTAATAACCTCCTCCTGTTCCTTATTTTGTTCCTCGCCACATTTACCACGGCCAGCAGAATCTGTCTGCCATGTTTGTCTTCATCCTACTTTCACAGGCAGATTTAAAACAATACCTTAAAAATATTGATTTTGTTACATCTTACAATTTTGCTTTGAGCATTTTAGGGAAATAATATTGTTTTTGGTTTTATATTAGAGTGGATCTGTTGCCTTCTTTAGCATAAATTGTTTTAGCATTAAAGGACAATTATAAAATGAGTTCTGGAGTCTGAAAAATATTTTAAAAACCTAATCAAACATATACATTTAAATGTAAAAATGTAAATATAAACCAAATAACCATGTGACAAATAATAACCCTTTTCATTTTTAAGTAAAAAAATTATGATGGCTGCAAACACATTTATTTTCTATAACTTAATAGGTGATAATAAAACAGTAAAAAACATAATTTGTTCTTTATTTTTTAATAAAGAATTAAAAAATACATTTAAAATGTACTCTATTTTGGCTTGTTAAAGAAATATTGAACAAAAATGATCAAAAGGAGGCTGATATTTTTGTTATCTTTATTCTCATCACATTCTTTTTTTATGTAATATGACACAGTCGCACATTGACATGTGTATCCTGAGGAAATCAGTGAGACTGAGGCCTTTGTACCGAAGATTAGCAAGCACAGATCGATTGCAGACGGTATAGAATAAAAGGAGAGAAATTATCCATATTGATGCCCATGTTAAGTTTCTCCGTATATCCCATTTTCATTTACATTGTAAATGCCACAAAAACAGAGGGAATGCTTCTTGAGTCATCTTAATACAGACTCCATATCTTATTCTGCTTTCACAGAACTGTTTGTCTTTCACCTTTTTTGAGGGATCTTCTTAAAAACCAGAGCACACCTTAAACCAAGCAGAAAATCAATCAACTCTCATCTCCTTGCCTTAAAAGTGTGTGTGTGTGTGTGTGTGTGTGTAAATAGCCGAACAGATGTAAGGAATAGGCCTCGTGATACAGCTTTGACAATACTCTGCTTTAAATAAACTCTCATGTACGGTTGCTTCAAATATTATTAATGTAATATTATGTTGCACTTGTTAACATAACATAGGGTATTTAAATTAACAAATAAATACAGCTTGGATTAAAAATCTCTCGTATTATCTCACCTTTTTTGTCATGTATTCTTTTGTCAAGGATTCCTGATGGAAGTGCACTATATCAATACATTTACCATTGTTTATTTGTCCTCTCATCCTCTCCAATGATCAAATCCTCTCCTTCTGCTCATGCTCTTGCAGGCGTTCACATACTCATATGCACATTTATTGTTCTGTCATGATGGGGACTTCCATTGATTACTATTGTTTTTATATTGAGCTAAATACATTTTCTGCCTTCTTTAACAAAATCAAATCCTTGCATTAACCTAAATGTTGTACATTTGAATTAAAACATGCATTCGTTTGTTTATTGAGATTTTCTCGTGGGAAACACAAGCTAAAAATTAACACAATGTAATTAATTTCAGGTTTTATTGCCACCGGTTCCATTTGAGCAACAAGGCAGGCAAAATATGACCCATGTGAAAATATGAATTCAAAAACAGTGATAAACCTGCATAAACACTCAAAATAATCAACCGAATTGCTCTCTTTATAATCCATTTCATTACATTACATACACTGTCAGTATCCATTATCATCATAGTACAACTATGTTTACCATCTTGTTTTCGACAGTATACTGCATTCCTTTCACTGTCATCTCTTGAACACTGTAATGAGCCTGAATAATATGTCTTCATCATTCATTTCTACTCCAAACCCACAATAGGAAAACATTAGCATAGTCAAATGAATTCAAGCTAAATCTTACCCATATAAAATGCAACTTCCTCCACTCCTGATGGGGCAGATTTGCATATTAACCCAGATATTCACCTGCGGTATAAAAAAGCAAGTTTCTATTTAAATTGACTTTACAGTATATGGCCCCCCAAAAAAGAGAGAATCTGAGAGTGACTGAGATTTCTTGCTTTCAACGTTCGCATCCATTTCTGAGTACATCTCTCGTTTCTCCTGGGATAGAAGGGGCATATGCTCGCTCCAGGAGGGGTGGGTTGGCGGGGGTGGCACCCTGAAATTTTAAGCCTAGTTTTCTAAGCTCTTTTTGTGGGGAAAAGACGCTGCAATCTGGGCCTCTTCTCCCCAGGAGCCATTAGGCATGGTTTGGTGGCCAGCATGAAAAGAGTACGAGGACTTGGCTCAAAAGAAAAAAAACGTTTGCCTTTTTTTTTTTTTTTTATATAAAAAAGAGGGCTTCGGATATATATATATTCTTTTTTTTTTGCTTTTCGGCAAATGACACAACCCTGGATTTTTGGTAATGTGTGAGATGAGAAGTGAGGGGGCGCGGTTGGCATCTCAGCTCTTCAAACGAACAGCGGGACGTTTGGCCAGAAAAGGATGCAGGATTTTGCCTGGTGCTACATTACTTCTATTCAGCAGTCTCTTTTCATTATGTTTATCTATTATTCTCTATCCATATTTTGCCTACACACAAATGTGCACTCTTTCCTAGACTGGATTCATGATATTATAGGCCTCTTAGGGGTTTGTTAACACAGAGTGTTGCATTTAAAAACGTAAAAGGTCACAATTTTGAAACGTGTTCTCAGCGGTGCTCATGCGTGAGACGCTGAGAAAGCGGAGCAATGGTTCAAATTTCATCCAGTGGATGTTTACATAAAAATAGCATTTCAAAACATGCAGCAAAATAAAACGTAAAAACGCCTTTTGAGCGAATCGGCGAATTTTTTGTTGATTTAAAAATGCTCCATGCCACACAATAGCATTCAACTGCAGAACCGCAGCATTGATAAATGGCATGTTTTTAAGATTTGAACTTCATAGGGATAGTTCACCCTAAACTGAAAGTTAATCCATCATTTACTCACCCTGGTGTTGTTCTAATGCCATCTGCCCTTCTTTCTTTTATGGACCACAAAAGAGATAAAAAAAAAAAAAAAAAGTCCCACTCTTGTTGGTCCATAATGGCAGTGAATAGCGACCAGCATCAAGCTTTTTTAAAAAGACAAAAAAGTATCACAGTATGATCCCATGCGACACATGCCTTATATTTCCAAGTGTTCTGGGGTATAAGGTTTATCAAGAATAACAAAAACGTAACATGAAATATATCCCATGTAGGCTACCTTCTTCTCTGAGGTGAATATATTTGTGTTCGTTGTAACAAGAAGTTATGGCTTTCACATCAGTCGACATTAATTTTGAGCATCACCAGACAAATGGAGTTCCTAGTTCTCTCTTTCTTTTATTAAAGGGTTAGTTCACCCCAAAAATGAAATTCTCCAACCCAGTAAGACTTTCGTTCATCTTCGGAACACAAATTAAGATGTTTTTCATATATTTTTCAATTAAGATCATTTCATTCTGCCGGGCCAGAAAAGTTAGTTAAGATATCGTTAAAACAATCCAAGTGACTACAGTGGCTCAACCTTAAGTTAATCAAGCGATGAGAATACTTTTTGTGCGCAAAAACAAACAAAAATAACAACTTTATTAAACTATTCATTTTCTTCTGTGTGGGCCTCTGACGTGAGTTCGAGAGAGCGCCACGACGCATGTGCGAGAACTGAGAAGATGACGCTCACACTCATTTGATGGAAAAGTGAAAGGTACGCCATTCATTTTTCGGCATTGGTAAGCCACTTTTACACTTTCTCGTTGTTTTCTCACGATTTGGACATCCAGGAAATGCACACTTTAGAACCATTTTAAACACTACATCGATACCCATTTGCGTCGTGGCGTTCTCGTGAACTCACGTCAGAGGCCCACACAGAAGAAAATGAATAGTTGAAGAAAGTCGTCATTTTAGGGGGGTGGGGGGTGGGGGGGGGGTGTGAATACAAAAAGTATTCTCATCGCTTGATAAACTTAAGGTTGAGCCTCTATAGTCACTTGGACTATTTTAACGATGTCTTTACTAACTTTTCTGGGCTGGCAGATTAAATTACCTTACAGCCAATGAAGAAGTGAGACAGCTCTCAGATCTCAAATATCTTAATTTCTGTTCCGAAGATAAACGAAAGTCTTACGAGGTTGGAACAACATGAGGGTGAGTAATTACTGACATAATTTTCATTTTTGTGTGAACTAACCCTTTAATCAAAACAAACAAAAAAGTATTAGATTCTGTACCCTTTTTCTTTTTTAATAGATCACTAAAACCCAATTATGGTAGAATTCATAGTAAAGTGTTAAGAAGAATAGAAATAAAAACAGGTTTGAACAACAGAAAGCAAAGGCACAGATTTTCAGAGAAACCAGATATGGGCCAATATATCTGACACATTGTGTGCAGCTCCATGTCTTAGAAAGGACGCATAATTAGGTGTGTTGGCTTTATGCAATTTACAGTAAACTGTATCGTCATGCACTGCGGTTTTATGAAATATATTTTTTACCAGTGTCAGTATGAATTTGACACATTTGCCTGTTTTAATTTCCCTGCAATAAGCCATAAACAGTTATGTTGGTAATTAAAAGCATACAGTGGCACTAATTCATTTCCTGGAATAGACTTTATGTGTTTGAGATTGAGAGAGGGCGAATGTGCATTGTGAAAGCTATGCGTTTCCAACAACATATTACTGAAACCGAATACATTTTTGGGAGTCTAATTTCTCTTCATTTCACATCTTCCTCCTTATCCCCAACTATAATCATATCCAGAATTAGATTTAAAATGTGCATATTCTGTCTGAGAGAGTGATACAATACAAGAGAAGCTAATGTTTGTAATGTCCAGTTTGCTTCACTACAGCATAACTAGATTTTCTCCCTCCGATCAGCATCATTCACACCATCACTGTCGGTTTTCTCAACTTGTATATGTGTGACTGTCCGTCAAGAAATAGGACATCATCCTGTGACAGATGCTGCACTTTGCATTATTTATAGACTCTAATAAAGGACAGATACATTTTTTCACCTTTTTTATAGTTAAGGCAAATAAAATGACACACACACGCATGCATGCGCACACACACACACACACACACACACACACACACACACACACACACATTTACCATCAATGTGAGTATCTAAAGGCTTCTTTTAGAGATCAGGCACTCATCGTGAGCTTCCATGGAATGCTAAACAGATTATATTGGAAATTATCCTTCTCTAATGTGAGTATTGATTGAAGACGTACAAGGTGAAACTAAAAACACATATTCATGGACACATACACTCCTCACTCACACACTTATATATGCTGTCAGCAGAACCTTGACATCAAGACATGCCTATAAAACCCAATATACACGTATCTTCAACATACACAAGCATTCTTAGCCGCTGCTGGAATAATGACCTTCATAGCGTCAACATGCTCAGAAAAAAAGGGGTGGAAAATATGTGGAAATTTATGTCTATATACCTTTTATACCCTACAAGAATATCACATATAGCCCATCACTTCAAGATGCCCTTGGACACAACAGCCTTTGAAATGGTGGCCTCATTTTATATCAAAGGAGACATAAATTCCATTTTGCTGCCAGACTTTATATATCGACAAACATATTATTCTGTGAGAAAATGTACAGGACAATAGCAATGTACACTGAGGATAAATTTGGATGGATAGTTTCCCCTGTACAGCAGGACTCTACTTTTAGAATAAATAAGCTGTTTGGACTGGTATTATTCAATTAGAGCTGTTTTTTCTTAATCTTAAATTGTATGTTTCAAATGGGTTGCATAACCTGTGGTACAAAACAAGCTAAGTTGTTTTAATTACTCTGCTGGTAATTATATTTCAAATTGCACCTCTTACAAGCCAGCACAGTTTCAGTCGCCCTTCATCATCTGTGATTGGGCAGTACATCACATTCACACAAAATAACTGTTTCTGATTCGCTACAACATTGGTTTGAGAAACGAATGCATGATTCAGAGCTGTAGGCGAAGTACACTGTGTGCTTTAAAATGAGAAAATTGCAGAGATCAAAGTTGTGATCTTTTTAAATGTAAAATCACAGACTCCCAGTATAACGATGTCTATTTTCATATGCGGCAATGTAATTACATTTATTTTTATTAGTAGTAATTCAGTCAATGCTCTGGCTGTTTTTGAGTTTTGCATTAGGGGGAAAAAACCTAAAGAAATTATGAAGAACATTTCAGTGTGCTCTTTGTCACACAGAAATAGAGGACTTCAATTGTGAGATAAAGCCATATCTTACGAGAAACATCATAAAGTTATTCCATGAAAAATCTACTATGTACTAATATTATTACACACTTCTGTACATGCCTTGACAATGTTCAGGTTTTTTCTCATAAATAGTTGTATAGCAACTAGGTCTTAGCAATAGAACAATGCACAGTTTTAAACAGGCAAATAAAATGAGCCAGAAAAATATATATGAAAAATTGTTATTTTAAACACTAAATATACAGTATAATGCAGAGTTACCCTAAATGTTCGAATTTATTGTGCTTTCAAACAGCTTTTTACATTTATAATAACAGTCCACGATAATCTCATAAGGAATTACAGGTGATGGATGTAATAGGAATTTGAAAATTAAAGATATATTGCAGTACATTTTCTATTTAGCGTGTAAACAGTGTAAAATTAATACAAAATATTATTATAAAACCCTAAAGGGTGAAGGGGTTTTAAACATGTTTTAAGGCATTTTCTTCCACAGAACAACACATTTTGATTTGATTAGTCAATAAGCAGATTACATCAAGATGGTAATCAGTTATGTTAAAATGGTTTACATTACACAAAATAAAGACATATTGTTCTGAAAGAGATATGCGACAATTTACAGTTTAATACCCGTAGAGCTCCATTTTAGGCATGCGTTTCATGTGAATCTGTCTAATACCAGTGTTCTTACGTTCCTTCTGGATGGATATAAGGGATTATAAATTGTCTTTCATCTAATAACAGTTTGCACTTTTCACCTCATCTACTAAGGCCTTGTAATCATCCTAAGCAAAACAGCCCATTTCAAGCCTTCGCTCGAGTTAAATCTAACAGCACAAACACACTGAAATGACTTACATGTACACGTTGAGTATATTGCAAACAGGAGGATGACATTTTTCATGTCTTTTTCATGTTTCCATTTTATACAGTTCATCCACCTGAGGAAAGTGTGCTGTTGTTTTTTAATCACAGATTTAGACTAGAGAAATTTCAATAGATATTATTCACATGTTCCGAATAGGTTGCAAGTTTAGTTGCTGCTAGGCCCGCAGTAACTATTATGGCATTTTCAGGATTGGCTTCCCACCAAACCAAACATCCCGGACTCTCCGCTATGGCAAGCATTTGAAAACTAGCCAATATTACCACAGAGCAGAGTCTGAAAATATGAGCATATGCTGACTTTAAATGATATTTGACCGCAAATCTGCTCTTATACTGCATACCCGGAGAGGTGAGCCAAATATTGATCCGCTCCTAAAAGTTGTAGGATTCTACCTCAGGTACCGTATCGATCGAATTATGACACATCTCCTCAAACCTCCCATTAAATCATAACCTGTTTATCAAGCCACCATTATGCTTCTATAGTGAGTGTGAATGGGAATATTCAAGCATTAGCAACTCAGTGTCTTGCTAGAATAGCGTTCAATTACACAGAACTGTATGACCAAATATAACCCTAACTTTTACATACCTCAGATCTTTTCCTTCTGATCAGAACTATATATTATTCCCAGCTAGCTGTCAAATGGCTGGAATTTTTGCAGGTCGATTAACCCGATAAACTGGAATCTCCTCATCCAGGGTCGAAGTCTGGGTCCAGAAAGACATAAAATGGTGTAAAAAAAAGAAAATTAAGGTAAATTAATATGGAGACCAAGTCGGTGTTCAGTCCTCTGTGGCTTTGTAAGAAGAAAGTGAAGATGGAACACTGAAGATTTCGCTTTTCTTTCCCTAAAGATGTGGCTGCTGGAGCTTCAGGCCCCCCAACTGTGCACAGCATGGGCCTGGAGCTGGGAAAGCCAGAAACAGACCCACTTAGCACAGAGAACGATATATGTGTAAAGAGAGAATTAATATCAGAATACCTTAGAAATATTTAGGACTTATATTGGAGCAATCTTAAAAGATAAAGACGCATAATATTTCACACACTATATTTTACATCACATTACTTTATAATTGAATTAAATGACCCAAAGGCATGTGAACACAAACACCTGCATTAATGCATTTTAAGTATGAAACAGTGTAGCGTTTTGAGGTGACAAACAGTAGGACTTATGTGTGTAATGTTTTAAAAAAAATCAATTTGACTTTTATCAACCTACACATTTGATGTAGTTTATGCGTTTTCTGTCGTTTAATAGATATTTACAAGTCATTGTAACAGTTAAGATGTGTTGTTAGGGCTAGAAACACATTTTATTTATTTATGTATGCTCGGTATTGCTTTACTGCACTTCCACACAATATATTAGCAAAGTATCTCCCCGCTACATGCAGTCAGTCTGTCACATTCGGTCTCTTCAGACTGAGAGGGCAATGAAAGGACCAGTGCAGCTTACACACTGGCTAAACCAACACGAACACAAACACACAAACACACACTCTCTAGTCTGTCTGGAACCTAATATCATGTTAATGACCCTGTGCCTAAAGGCTGCCTTGCATCATGGGGCTTGCGAGTAGCTGGTCGGTCGCTTTAGTGCGGGTGGATTAGGGAAATGCTGTGGTCCCTGTGCAGAGCGGGGTCGCAGGACTAAAGGGTTTAGCCCGCGCACACACAGACCCAGACTGACACTCTCTCATTCGGCTGTCACTTTGACTCACCTCTGCGAAGCTCCGCACCCTCTCCTCACAAAAGAGTCTTTCTTGTTTTCTTTCTCTCTGCAGCCGGACGCTCCTGCCTTTGTCCACCTCCAGCTTCCTTTTTGTTTTTGTCATCGAATCTCTATTTTTTTGTCTTTCTTGTTTGCTTCGTATTTATCGATGTTTTCTCCTTTATCGTATAGCCTGTAACGATATTCATTGCAATGTCACCAAAAACTTTGTTAAAATTCTTAAAGCAATATTGTTTTAAAGATTAGTACATTTTGTAATTCATATTAGAATCAAAGGATATATTCATAAAAAATAAAACAATAAAACATAGAATATATAATTGAACTTACGAAATACAACAGTAACTATATACAATTCTTCAGTTCAATATTTGAGAGAGTTTACATTTTAAAATTTGAGTGCAGAGCAAATACACCAGTTTTAAGTTAACCCCTCATGGATTCATGTTATTTATTTATTTTTTGCAACCCATAAAGCTGACTGGCTAGTTTCATGTCATTAATTTTATATATAAATGGAAAAAATATTTTTATTTATGTATTTATTAGCCTATAATACAGATACAGATTTACTAAAGGGATGCAATAGGAGGCACAGGGACTGCAGCACACAGTTCCGTGGCTTGCTGCTTTGCCATATGTTTTTACATAACAGGCTGTTTTCCAAAAATAGCATGGCCAGAAACATCTCATTTGTTGGTCATTTGCAAAACTATACAGAAGGCCTAAATGAGCAATACAGCTTGAAATGAGGTACTGTACAAAGTAATATATGGCTTGGCTTACTATAGCAGGCCCATTGGTGACCTCTTCCATATGATTTCAAACTGCTTCAAAGCTTATTCTACGGGTTCAAGGCCTACTGTTTTACATATGGATTGTGTTTTAAGATATCTATATGGAGATCAGAAAACTGTAGTGATCACTCAGGCTATTGAACTGCAATTAATCACTCTCCACATAAGTTTGGATACTTATTTTTAATATTAATGCGACAACAAACTAACACACAAAGAATAGAATCTAACAGATGCTGCCATGGAAATGTTCATTCAAAATAAACCAAACACATTGTATTAATTCAATTAAGCTCAACAGACAGATGTTTACTTGTAAGGCAGTTCAAGTTTAAATTCAAATCAATAATTTATCATTTTATGGTAATAATCCAATAGCAATTGGATGGTAGGCCTAATCAGTTACGTTGTTTCTGTTTTGACCCTAGCACAAATATTGGGTCTGAGATCCCAAACATATGTAACATGAGAGTGGTGAATTGCAAAAACAAATACATGTTGAAATTTTGCTTATAATCAGTTTTCAAAACTAATGAGATATTTGACAATTATGTTATCATTAATCACCCTCATGAAGTTCCAAACCTATAAGCATTTCTTTATTTTGTGGAACACAAATGAAGATATTTTGTCCATAAAATGAATATAAATAGGGTCCAATATTAGCCATTATATGGACAAAATCAATTGAAATATTCTTCAAAATATCTTCTTTTGTGCTCTACAGAAGCAAGTCAGTAAAATTACAACAAAATTGAACCATCCCTTCAAGCATCAGCAACCTGATATTTCAACATATTTTGTGCTATTAAAACAAACTCTGCGAGACACCAAACAGAATATGATAAGCCATAAAGACAACATGATACCTTGCATACTGCAAAATTTGCACATTGCAACTTCATTGTAAAATCTTTCGCATTTGCAACCTTGGCCTGCACATCCACAACACAATTTCTACTCGGCTGTTCGAGAGATGTCTAAACTAGATATTTGAGTGTGTGTGTGCGCATGTGTGCGCATGATAGACAGGGACACCGTCTCTTATGTTTCATTATCATTCCTGTTGCAGACCCTCCATGAAAGAGCAAAAATCCAGAGATTTATGAGGCGGCTTACCCCCCGCAGAGCACATCATCAATGCCCAGCGCTAACCAGACTAACTCACACAACACGCACATATATATTTGCCCTCATCTATGCCCAAACCTTCATATGAGCACATACACAGATGCTTCATGACGTTTGCACACTGACAGACAGACGCTGTATAGGGAGTGCTGAATTAAGGCTTAAAATAGTCCAAGTGCGAACTGTCAATGGATTGTCGCATTGTGACAATTGCATGTTTTGCACGTACAATTGTTAGTTTTTTTTTTCAAATAAGAGACATATCAAAGCACGATTCCTGCTGTGCATAGTTAGAGCGAGCAGACAAGGGAATGATTTTTTCACAGGCTAGCCTCTCTTTCCCAGCACACACACACATATACATTCACATTCTACTTTTAAGTCTTTTTCATAAATAATTGTGTGTGCAATTTGAGTGACAGTGTGGGCACAGGCAGTACAAATACTAATTAAGTTTCACAGCAGGGGGCGGAGCTGTAAGAACGATTACTTTTGACAAAGAGGAAATTAAACTCGCCGCACAATAACATCATTTGCATATTTATTCACAGAGATGTGCTATAGATGATTTGGACTGGACTGTTAAGCGAGAGCTTAGTTCTGTCTGCAAAACATTTCCTTTTCAAAACATTTTTATTTCCTGAAAGATATCTCAAACTTTGCTATAAAACTAGTATTTGAAATCACTCAGTGGGTAACTTGGATTTTCACTTGAGTATAGATGTCTTCAGACTGCTTTTCCTATTAAAATTAATTTTTCTTTGGCAACCTCATGAATGCTGTTTAATCCCAGCAAATTAGACATCTCAAGTAAGACATGTAAGAAAAAAAATCATGCTTTGGTGAATCCTATTGATGACAAAAAGTCACAATTATGACACGTCGAAATTATGACATTTGATTTAAGTTCAAATTATGACTGAGATAAAAATCATTATGACGATATTGAATTTTGTCATAATGGATTTTTCTGTCATAATTATGACATACTAAAGTCGTAATGTGATTATAAAGTTAAAAATGTCATAATTTTGACTTTTTATTTCATAATTGACTTTTAATGTCATAATTATGACAAAAAGAAAAAAATATTATAGCCTACTAAGTGATAATTCTGACATACTAAATCATAATTATGAGATTGCAACATGCATGTTTATATTATAACATACTTTGAAATTATGACAGAAATTTTGACTTAATTATGATCAAGTCAATAATAATTATTGACTTAAAATTATGAAATAAACTGTTTAAAATATGATATACTCAATCATAATTATGACTAATAGCCTATATGATTATGACTATATCATAATTGAGATTAAAAAGTTAATATTTTGAGATAAAAAGTCGATTTTCTAAATGTCATTTATGACATCATAAGTTGACTTTGTATGTCATAACTTCGACTTTTCATCAAATTCATATAATTTAGTATGACACAATTTCGACTTTTTATGTCATAAATGAGTTAGGCCTACAAAAGCATTTTTTATTTTTTATTATATGACGGAAATGTGTTGCCATATGTGTATTGTTAGATACATAGGCTACACACACCTGGCTGGCAGAGTGGCAGGTGACTCACCTGCCGAAAACACCGAGTGAGGTCATGCAGGAGGTGAGGGAGGGGAGAGAATGTCCTCTTGACTTTGGATAAAAGAATGTATGAGTAAACCCACACGTGCTCTCACTAACACCCACGTAGCCTATACACTCCCGAATTTCCCACGTATCGGGTAAAAATAGCTGAGTTAACTCACTTAAAAAAAAAATCTGTCATTATTTGGTCCAAGAAGTATACTTTATGGAAATACGTGAACACAGACGCGCTTGCACTACCAACGTTTGTACAAACTTGCGTTGTTGATCAGGCCTTAAAAAATTATTCATTCTGCATACTCACTTTACTTTAACTTGCTCAACAATATTTTCTTCAAACTGTTGCTCCACCATGATAGTATTTGAACCGAAAGAAAAATCTCGTCGCAAAACAAAACAGTAGGATCGTCGGATTTCCGTCGCGCCCCGAGAAGTTGGGGCGAGTCAAACATGGTGGAAACAACGGTGCAACGTAGTCTATGGTCAAATAATAATAGCCTAATAATAATGGTTAAAAAAAAGCTAATAGCATTCTTTGTTCTTCATTGAGTTAAAACAATATTTGTAATATATATATATTTTTTCTTTATAAATATTGTTTAGTCTCTAAAACCTTAGGCTATTAGTCCCGCCCCTTTTCAGCGCTGCGCTCGTTGTATTTTGTCTTCCGGTCTGTATTTCCACAGTGATCATGAACGGCTCGTTTTAAAACCTTACCGGTCTACTTACATCTGCTTAAACATGACACACCTCATGATAACTTTCGTTAACTTTACATTAAGTAAATCCACTTTAAAAAGCTAATCACTCCTGGACAGCAATGGAATATAAAAATATAGAGTGACCGCAAAAACGGAAGTTCAAAGACAATATTCTAAAGATGGCTGCGCCCTTGTTTCTCTGGCGCATAAGGTCTTATAGACTTTATACTTATAGTCATAATTATATATATGAAAATACTGTTTTTAGAATCTGTTATTAAAGGTATAGGCTATGTAACTTTTTTTGTTCATATATCATTATATATTAATATACATTATATTAGTATAAATAAAGGTCAGTTGACTTGACAAAAATGATAGGCTAATTTTAAATACTGAATTTTATAGCCTACTTGGTCATCAAGTGATATGTTCAGAATGTTCCTTACACAAAACTATATGGTTTCAGAACGTTGCATGAGTTGTATTCAAAAGTTGTACGTAGCCTACATGAGGGTGAGCAAGTGATGAAATTATTTTCATTTTGTGTGAACTATCCCTTTAATACCACCATGAAAGAAGTTGTGATATTCTTTTCTTCCCTATACTGATGTAGTGAAACAGCTTCTCAAACAAGAAAAAATGTAGAGCGGAACTTGATTTCATGGTGACTTTAAGATGAAACTACCCCTCTGTAGAATGTACTGGCCATTTTTAAATTCTTTCTTTTGTTTATGTGTGTTTCAAGTCTTTCAAAGATGTGCTGTTTCTTGTCTTTAAGTATTACTTAAACATATAGGCCTACATAATAGCCTTCATATACAGTTGTGGTCAGAAAGAATTAATGGCACCCCTGGTATATATGATCAAAAATGGCTGTAAAAAAAAATGCGTTGTTTATCCTTTTGATCTTTTATTATTCCAAATTCCCTTAATCATCCATCCCAATCAATAAAACCAAAGAATATAGTTCTGATGTGCATCACAAAATAGAAAGTTGCTTTAAGAAAATAGCTAAAGAATTGAAAATCCTTTTGACCATCAGGGCAATAATTTAAAAGTTCCAATCAACTAAATATGTTACGAATCTGCCAGGAAGAAGAGGATGTGTGGATTGTCTTAATGCACGGTAAGGAGGAGAGTTTGAGTAGCTAAAGACTCAGGATCACATGAAGAATTGCAGAGATCACTTGAGTCTTGGGGGTCAGAAAGCCTAAAAAAAAAATGTCAAAAAACAACACCTACGTCACCACATGTTGTTTGGGAGGATTTCAAGAAAAATACTCCTCGCTCCTCCAAAAATAAACTCCAGCAAATTCAGTTGTCAGACATGACTGGAACTTCAAAAGGGACAAGATTACGGTCAGATGAAAAAAAAAAAAAAAAAAAAAGCTTTTTGGCAGCAATCCCACCAGTTGTGTAGATGCAGAACAGGGATAAAAAGTACGCCATGCCTACGGTTAAATATTTATGTTGTGGGCCTATTTTTTTTGCTGGAGGTCCTGGACATCTTGTTTAGATACATGGATTCTAGCAAATACCAACAGATAAAAAAAATCAAAAATTGAATGCCTGTGCTAGAAATCTTATGGGCCGTGGTTGGATCGTCCATCAAGACAATGGTCAAAAACAAACATCAAAATCAACACAAAAATGGGTAACTGAGCACAGAATAAAGCTTCTGCCATGCTTCTCCCAGTCCCCTAAGATGAACCCAATAGAAAATGAGTGGGGTGAACTGAAAAGAAGAAGCACCAACATGAACTTGTGAATCTGAAGGATCTGGGGAGATTCGGTATGGAGGAATGGTCTCTGATCTCTTGTCAGTTGTTCTCCAAACTCACCAGGCAGAAGAAAACTCAGAGCTGTTATCTTGGCAAAAGGAGGTTGCAAAAAGTATTTAATAAAAGGGTGCCAATAATTATGGCCAGCGTGTTTTGGAGAAAAGCATTTATTTCACAAAGTGATTTACCCCCCACTTTCAATTATTTTACTTCAATGAAAGTTTAGATTTTTGCGATTTTTTTAAATGAAAGATCAAAAGGATAAACAATGCAGATTTATTTTTTACAGCCATTTTTGATCATATTTATGAGGGGTGCATGCCATTAGTTCTGAATACAACTGTACATAATAAAAACATATACATGCTCTCACATAAAGGGGCTTGTCATGTGATGCTGACTTCCTGCCATTCTACTTTAGCAACAAGAGGGATAAAAAAGAAAGAAAGAAAGAAGCACATGTGTGTGCATATGAGAAGGCCGGTTCAGGTGTTGTCCTAGTAGTGAGAGATGTGCGTGGGTGGATTGTTCACGGCTGTTAGAAATGGGGACAGTATGTTTATGTGAGTCAGTTCAGCCTTGTAAGTCACTGCTGAGTGATGAACAGTTTTTGTGTGAGCAGGTGAGTTTGCTCACATTTGAAAAGAGTGTCCTTGTTGTATGCCAGCTTTTTTTGGCTTTCTGTAAAATAAAATGTCATTGTATTTCAGACAGTTTATGCGTTCATTTCAATATCAATCTTGTATCAAAAGACATGATCCTTCTATTATTTGTAGCACCATCTCCTAGTCTAGTAGAGCTGACCACTGACCACTGTACTGTACTGCCATCTAGTGGCATCTCTGCCGAATTTTCTACGTAAGAGGACGGAGGCGCGGCCAGTGTAACTTGATTGTGTCAAGGTTTCAGTTCTCATATCAGTTATTTTAGCTGTAAAAAAACGGTCCGTTATGCTGCTTGATATAATTTTTTGGGGGGCATTTTGTAATCATATTTGTATTATTATTATTATTATTATTATTATAATCATAAACACACTGGTTTGTAGAAGAGATAAAGAGAGAGAATAACGGTTAACACTTCCACCATTATTATAAAATATATGCTATTAATACGGTGACGTTCACAAGTTGTCACAACGGAAACCTACTTGGTCTCGTTGCAGTTACAATGGACTACAATTCCCAGTGAACATTGCTCGGAGTGTACGGTTACTAAGCAACGCCGTCAGACGAAGATGGACGCTTCCGAGACGCTACGCGATGAAGTTACTTTACAAGGTGAAATAACACTTTTAATGCTTCGTTTTGACACAAAACCATGTTTTTGAGAAACGCGTATTGTTCGTTTGTCGTTTAAACCTAATTCTTATGCAATTTCGATGAAACAACAACAACTAACGTTAGGTTATCAGCAGTAAACAAACTTGACATCTGTTTGCCTAACAGTAACAAACAATGATTGTCATGTAAATAAATATTAAAATTGTTTAGCAGAATTTCATGCAGACATATTAGACCATTCATCATGCATATTTTCTCATTAGTGTGACAAAAACACAATACATCATTTACAGTTTTAATGACATTTTAATTTCAGAGCAGGCAGATGTTTTGGTGGTTGAAGAGTGTGATGGAAACAACGAGGAAGAGCACAAGAAGTTGATCCCACATGATATGTATTACAGCTATGAGGAACTGTGCTCCAGACCCTTCATCACCACAGACTCCAACATCCCACTGAACCTACTGCACCTCTCGTATCCACAGCCATTATCACAAAATAAAATATATACTATATTACCATTTATGTTGCCAGTCAAAAGTTTGAAATAATTAAGATTTTTTTTTAATGTTTTTGAAAAACGTTTCTGCTCACAGAGGCTGCATTAGTTGTTCAAAATACAATACAAACAGCAATATTGTGAAATATTATTTAAAAAATATATACTTTAATGTGTTTTTAAAATGTAATTTTTTTCCTGTCCTGGCAAATCTGAATTTTCAGCATCATTACTCCCGTCTTCAGTATCAAACGGTCCTTCAGAAATCATTCTAAAATGCTGATTTGCTGCTCAAAAAACATTTCTTATCATCAATGCTGAAAACATTGATACTGCTTAATTTTTAGGTGGAAACCGTAGTACACTACCATTCAAAAGTTTGGAGTGAGATACAAAAAAAGTATACTTTTATTCAGCAAGGACAAATTCAATTGATTAAATGTGACTGTAGATAGGCTATTTATAATGTGTTACACAAGATTTTTATTTAAAATAAATGCTATTCATTGAACTTTCTATTCATTGAACATTCTATTCATTCAGTTTCTAAAAAAAACAAATTGGAGTAAAAACTTTTTAATGTTAATAATTATAAGAACCATTAATAATAATTGAGCATGAATAATAGGCTAATTGATCATTTCTGAAGGATCGTGTGACACTAAAGACTATGTAAGTAATGGCTGCTGAAATTTCAACTTTGCCATCACAGGAATAGGATCACATAAATGCAGCCTTGGTGAGTGTAAGAGACTTCTTTAAAACATAAAAAATCTTGATTATTATATATAATAAGTTTGTTGTTTACATTTACATTTATTCATTTAGCAGACGCTTTTATCCAAAGCGACTTACAAATGAGGACAATAGAAACAGTTAAACTAACAGTAGGACAACAATATGTAAGTGCTATGATGTCTTGGGAAGACTATCTGTTCATTTCATTTGCTCCTTAAACTGAGCCCAGACATTCGTTTGGCTATGACTGTGGGCGGAGAGGAAACCTACAGCTATTGGATGAGCATACGTTGGCCTTCATTGCCGGAAATCTGCTCATCCTATTGGATGTGCACACCAAAGAGCAGCGTTATATCCGCTCTAGCAGTGGGGGCGGCATTGGTGCCATCATGGTACATTAATACTGTTATTTTGGTGACTGTATGTGAATAGAAATGCATGGGCAAGTAAAAATATAGCTGCGAGCAGCAATTATAGGGGTTCAATTGCCGGGGTTCAAAAGGCCTTTAATCGTATGCGTAAAAAGGTATTGTTTCATTTAGCAAGCCTGTAACCATCTCAATCATAGATGAAAAATACCATTTACAGCCAATACAGGGAATTTACCATACTAAATATGTTTTTTAAACAGTTATGGCCCCACCTATGGGCTGATCTCCATAAAAGTTAGCATGCTCCTTTAAAATCATGTGCCACATGTGCTCACCTGTTTTCTAAAGGACTTAGCTATAGCTATCCAAAGGCCAAAGTAAACATTTTTTTTATTATTATTGACCTAGACGAGAGTCCCGAAAATTGTGCCGCAGTGGTTTTATCGAGGTCGAGCCAAAAATCTAGGACTAGTTAACGAACATTGTTTTTTGAAATAATCTTCAATATTTAACGAACGATTCTATTGACAGCGGCGCTCCTAGAGGCAAAGTTGCTCAGAATGAGGAGTTCTACCATGCAGTATGAATGTCGTGTGGGTGTGTGCGAAAAATCGCGTGGTATACAATCCTTTACGCACGTGAAAAGCGTAAAGGTGCCCCTCCCAGTGGCCGATTTCTTTCGAGTTTCTTACAGGCCTCTAGGGCCGTGAGCCAAACGGGCCCAGCGAGTTTCATTCCGATCGGCCTCCGTTAACATTGTCTGATAGCTGCTCAAAAGTCATTGGCCGCCGCCGACCGCGTTTTTCGAGATACGCGAATGTCCTCAAAGGCAGTCTTGGCACCTTGGACAAAGACACAACATGACAATTTATAATAAGTCAATCAGACTTAGGGTTGCGTAGTTATTACATTTTTATGTTTTTTCCATGTCATAGCGCCACCAACTACGCGCTTGAACCATTAAATGCCAACAACAACAAAGAATGACCTTGACATAAGAGTGTATGAGCAACATGAAAAAAGTCATAGCTTTTACTTTTAACAGGCTCAGACACATTCACATTTATTCATCCTTCATTTTACACTCTATAGTATTCACATAGATTATTATGCACAATTATGTGGTTATATAGCCTACAGATTTTTGTGGACCTGAAGACCTAATATCTCCTTTTGTCTCTTTAAAGATTCATCCAAATAAGCAATATTTCGCGGTGGCAGAGAAAGGCCATCAGCCTAATATCATCATATATGAGTACCCATCCCTGCGGCCTTACAGAATCCTCAGAGGTAGGACATCAGTGGCAGATCAAATGTCTTACAAAAGTATAACTGAAATTTGAACAAGATGTGATTTGAGACATAATCATACATACATAATTTGAGTTTGTTGTGTTTAATGTGAAGGAGGCACAGGCAGCACATATAGCTATGTGGATTTTAATCGTGATGGCTCTTTACTGGCCAGTGTGGGTGGTGCTCCAGACTACATGCTTACACTCTGGGACTGGAGGCAAGAACAAGTGACGCTGTGCAATAAAGCTTTTGCACAGGACGTCTACAGGGCCACCTTTTCACCCGACTGTGTCGGACAGCTCACTACTTCTGGCTCTGGTCACATCAGGTCTGTATTACTATAATTTATCCACTTATTTGTATTTAAAAACATTTTTTTAAAATATATTTCAAAGATGCTTTTTGTATGTTAAGAAAGAACATTTATACACTACTGTTGTAAAGGTTTGGGGTCAGTACATTTTCAGGATCATTGTTACAGAAATTTTATTTAAAATAATCTCTGTTCTTTTGAACTTTCAACAAAGAATTCTAAAATGAATCATGGTTTCCACAATAATAGTAAGCAGCTGGCTTCAACTGTGAGAAATGTTTCTTGAGCAGCAAATCAGCATATTGATTTTGAGCATATTGAATGATTTCTGAAGGGTCATGTGACACTGAAGACTGGAGTAATGATTTGGTATTTACAGGATAAAAATAAAAATAAATCAGTTATTGTAAAATATAATAGTATTTCACAATATTACTGTTTTTACTGTAGTTCTGATCAAATAAATGCAGCATTGGTGAGCAAAAGAGACTTTTTCAAAAACATGAACAGTATATATGTGCTGAGAGAGTTTTTGGTTTCATTTTTTTTAGATTCTGGAAAATGGCCAATACCTTCACTGGTTTAAAGTTGCAAGGGTTGCTTGGAAGTTTTGGAAAAACAACTGTAACAGATATAGAAGGATATGTGGAGCTTCCTGATGGAAAGGTTTTTCTTCACCACCTTCTTACATTTTGCATATTCACACACACAAACCTACAGATTTTTAAATGAAATATGTTCTTGAAGAAATTGATTCTTTCTCTCTCTCTCCCAGGTTGTGTCAGGATCAGAGTGGGGAAATATGCTCCTTTGGGAGGGGGGTCTGATAAAGGTGGAAATATGCCGTAAAGGTAGACGCACGTGTCATAGCGGAACCATTTACCAGTTTAATCTGGATGAGGGAGAACTAATGACTATAGGATCTGATGGTGTCGTCAGAGTAAGTACAGGTTACTTAGTGAGATTATGCTACTTTACTGGTTTTTGCTGTTGCTAAAATGTGTAAACTTATTTGAAACAAATTAATTTCACGTAGAGGATTTTTTTTTTTTTTTTTAAAGCTTTTAAAGCAATTTCTCCATCTTTTTCCTCAGAGCTGGAATTTGGAGACCATAGACACAGCAGATGCAGTTGATGACAGTGGCCTGTTTGAGACTGAGCCCATGAATGAGATAACAGTAGGCCGTAATGTCAGCTTGTACTCTATGGTCAAGAGCTCCATCCCAGAAACCTCCAATTGGTTTGCTCAGGTATGAAATCTTTTTCTTTTAGATGTGGAATTGCTTTATGTATGTATAATGTATGTGTGTATTTTTTTTTTACAATTACCTTTTTTTTAAAACCATTCTAGTCTGAATATTTGTGTCTGTGTGTGTGTGTGTGTGTGCGGGTTTGATTTTTAACAGGATTCTAAAGGCAGTATTTGGAAACTGGATCTCTCATTCTCCAACATTGTGAGTCAAGTTAAACAGGTTAAAAGAATCATCTTTCTTTTTTTCATGGTGGATCCTATAAGGATTTTTCCTGGCCTTTTGTTTTGCAGACCCAAGATCCAAAGTGTCTCTTTTCATTTCATGCTGGTGCCATTCAGGGCATGGATGTTTCTGAAAGTAGCCACCTCATGGCTACTACAGCCTTGGACTGTATGAAAAAATGTTACATTGACCAAATATATACCCACATACCTATAATATGTGCTTCTGTAAATAATAACAAAAACCTTTTTATCCTACCCAGCCTCTGTCAGGGTGTTTGACTTTCTTTCAAAGAAAGAGCTCACAATAAGTCGCTTCAAACGAGGAGGGACAACGCTCACCTGGGCCTCAGACACGGTAATGTAAATGAACCTCTTAGAAACATGCTTGGAGACTCTCTATGCATCATAGGATTGAGTGCATAGGGATGTCCAATATTGAAATTCTGGAAGATAATATAAGCTGATAATTATTTGAATGTGATGGCCAATAACCAATAAAGAGTCAAGTAAAGTCAAGTCACCTTTATTTATATAGTGTTTTTTTTATATACCTTTTTTATACCTTTATTTATATAGCACAATACAGATTGTTTCAAAGCAGCTTTACAGTGATAACAGGAAAATGATTCAATGATACAAAGAGTTCATTTCGGCTGTACAGCAGCTCTAAAAGAAAATAGTGTCATTGTTCAGCTAAAGTCAGTTCAGTGTTGATTCAGCTCCATTGTAAAGAAAAACAATTGTTAAATTAGTTAATTTAATCTATAAAACAGTTTTGCAGAAAACAGTCATGTTGTTATCCAGCTCAGTTCAGTTCTCATTGTTGAATGAGGGTCACTCATTCCTACTAAGAAAGCCAGAGAGCTCGGGAGCTCCCTACTAAGCAAGCCAGAGGCGACATTGAAACTCAATATTGACATTGAAACTCTTTACAATTTTGTCTAAATAATAAAAAAATACACAAAAAATGTTATACTTGTAATTCTACAGTGTTGTTATTGTACACTAAAACTATTGAAAAACATTGAAATATTGTTTATATTTTATTAATACTTGAAATAAAGCTGAAATAAAAAAAAACACATAAATATTATATGAAAAACTTAAACCTAAAACTTGAAATAGGACTAACTAATATAAATAGGTTTAGGTTGGAGCGCTAAAATTACTAAACAAATACTAAAATAAGAATAAATTAAAGATATATAGAACTATTTCAAATAATAATAATAATAATGACAAATGCACATAACAAAATTACCAAGACCTAAACTAAAATGAAATCATCATCATCATCATCTTCTTCCGCTTATCCTGGGCCGGGTCGTGGGGGCAGCAGTCTAAGCAGAGATGCCCAGACTTCCCTCTCCCTAGACACTTCCTCCAGCTCTTCTGGGGGGACACCGAGGCGTTCCCAGGCCAGCCGGGAGACATAATCCCTCCAGCGTGTCCTAGGCCTTCCCCGGGGTCTCCTCCCGGTGGGACGCGCCCGGAACACCTCCCCGGGAAGGCGTCCAGGAGGCATCCGGAACAGATGTCTGAGCCACCTCAGCTGACCCCTCTCGATGTGGAGGAGCAGCGGCTCTACTCTGAGCTCCTCCCGAGTGACCGAGCTCCTCACCCTATCTCTAAGGGATCGCCCAGCCACCCTGCGGAGAAAGCTCATTTTGACCGCCTGTATCCGGGAGCTTGTCCTTTAGGTCATGACCCAAAGCTCATGACCATAGGTGAGAGTAGGAACGTAGATTGACCGTTAAATCGAGAGCTTCATCTTGCAGCTCAGCTCCTTCTTCACCACGACAGACCGGTACATTGACTGTATTACTGCAGAAGCTGCACCGATCCGTCTGTCAATCTCCCGTTCCATCCTTCCCTCACTCGTGAACAAGACCCCAAGATACTTGAACTCCTCCAGTTGAGGCAGGAACTCTCCACCAACCTGAAGTGGGCAAGCCACCCTTTTCCGACTGAGAACCATGGCCTCGGATTTGGAGGTGCTGATTCTCATCCCAGCCGCTCCACACTCGGCGGCAAACCGTCCCAGTGCATGCTGAAGGTCCTGGTCTGATGGGGCCAGCACAACAACATCATCCGCAAAAAGCAGAGTCGAAATCGTGTGGTCCCCAAACCTGACCACCTCCGGCCCCTGGCTACACCTAGAAATTCTGTCCTTAAAAATTATGAACAGAACCGGTGACAAAGGGCAGCTCTGCCGGAGTCCAACATGCACCGGGAACTTAAAAAGAGAGATCACCACCCCGGTCTACCAGCCCAAAGGTACTGTCCCCGACCGCCACGCGATATTGCAGAGGGGTGTCAGCCAAGACAGCCCCACAACATTGGGAGACTTGAGGAACTCAGGGCGGATCTCATCCACCCCACGCTGCCTTGCCACCGAGGAGCTTCTTGACTACCTCTGTGACTTCCGCTAGGGTGATGGACGAGTCCACCTCCGAGTCCTCTGCCTCTGCTTATTCAATGGTGTCGGTGGGATTGAGGAGATCCTCGAAGTATTCCTTCCACCGTCCGACGATATCCCCAGTTGAGGTCAACAGCTGCCCACCTCCACTGTGAACAGTGTTGATAGGGCACTGCTTCCCACTCCTGAGGGGCCGGACAGTTTGCCAGAATCTCTTCGAGGCCAAACGGTAGTCCTTCTCCATGGCCTGACCGAACTCCTCCCAGGCCCGATTTTTTTCACCACTCGGGTTCAGATCAGGGGGGCCGTTCCTCCCAATCACGCCCCTCTGGGTGTCACAGCCACGTGGGCGTTGAAGTCCCCCAGTAGAACAACGGAGTCCCCAGTTGGAACAATTTCCACTACCCCTCCCAGAGACTCGAAGAGGGCCGGGTACTCTGCACTGCCATTCGGCCTGTAGGCACACGCGACAGTGAGAGACCTATCCCTGACTCGAAGGAGTGAGAGACCTATGCCTGACCCGAGCAGGGAAGCGACCCTCTCGTTCACCGGGGTGAACTCCAACACACGGCGGCTGAGCTGGGGGGCTATAAGCAAACCAAACACCAGCCCGCCTTTCCCTATGGGCAACTCCAGAGTGGTAGTCCATCCTCTCTCAAGGAGTGTGGTTCCAGAGCCCAAGCCGTGCGTGGAGGTGATACCAACTATCTCTAGTCGGTACCTCTCAACCTCACGCACAATCTCAGGCTCTTTCCACGCCAGCGAGGTGACGTTCCATGTCCCTAAAGCTAGTTTTCGTGTCCAGGGATCGGGTTGTCGGGGCCCCCACCTTCGACTGCCGCCCGATTCACTATGCACCGGCCCCTTACGGTCCCTCCTGCAGGTGGTGAGCCCATGGGAGGGCGGCCCCACGTCGCTCCTTCGGGCTGAGCCCG
Source organism: Phoxinus phoxinus (assembly GCF_949152265.1). Taxonomy (NCBI): domain Eukaryota; kingdom Metazoa; phylum Chordata; class Actinopteri; order Cypriniformes; family Leuciscidae; genus Phoxinus; species Phoxinus phoxinus. The sequence continues at coordinate 20,929,341 of NC_136894.1, read as the reverse complement.
GCCGGGCCCCATGGGGGAGGCGCTCGAATGCGAGCCCCAACCCCCGGGCCTGGCTCCAGGGTGAGGCCCCGGCTGCGCCATGCCGGGCGACATCACGGACCTTGTTTTTGCTTGTAACATAAAAAGGGTTTATGGGTTTATGGTTTATAAAGTAGTATGAAAGATGGATATTTATTTTGAGATTAGATAAAGATTACATTTATCAATGTTATAAATTATGAGTGACAGCAAAAGTAACAGAAAATGTTCTTTGATGACAGCAAATGTATCTTATTTGTAAAAATAGGCTTTCACAAATAAATATCCAATATCAAACAATACAGATATATTTAAAAGTCTCTAATAGTCTAGTACCAGGATGTTTGCATATTGGATATTGATGGAGAGTGTGTCTGTCTCCACAGCTGAACAGTGGTGGGGGTCTGCTGGTTGTCGGTTTTGATGATGGTGTGGTACGTCTCTTAGAGCTATATAACCCTCAGAGTCTGCACAGGGTTGCAGGGCGCACACGCTCTGGAGATGCCGAACTTCGCCTTAGACAAGCTCTCAAGCCCCACAATGCACCTGTCACTGCTATCGCTTATGAGAGAAGTAGAAAGATCATGGCTACTGGGGTAAGGGTTGAGTGTGTGAGCATGATTTGTGTCGGAATATTCTGCTGTGTTAATATTATATTCTTTTGCTCTCTTTTTGTCTTTAGAGCGCAGACAGCACTGTTTTCTTCTTTGCGGTGGGAGAAAGATATGAACCAATTGGGTTTGTTACTGTCCCAGGGCCTGTGCAAGGCCTGGAGTGGTCACCTCAGGCACATGTGAGTGATGATGATAGTTAACGGTGCAACTCACTGAGGCTCTTGTTGTGAATGTATCATATGATTTATTGTATCGCACTGAAGCTTTGTATATGTGTTTAAAGGAAAAAAACACTCTGCTGATCTTCTGTCAAAATGGTCACGTGGTGGAAGTTCAATGTCCTGATCCTGGAGCACAGACCGGTGGAAACACCTTCCAGCTTTCAGGACTTCCCACAATACATTTCTGCTTCAGAAGCATCAAGTCCCAAATTATGGTTATCCACCGACTCTCTCTTTGCCATTCTCTCTCTATTTCTCTTTAAGTTTGTATTGTTGTTTTATTTTGTTGTATTCTGCTTTCATTCATATTTTATTTACTTAAATTTATTAATTATTTTATAAACTATTTTTCTACATTTAATTTGAATTCTATTGATTTGGATTTATATGATTAAAATTAATAATTATTTATATGCACAGTGATGATACAAACAAAATTATTCAAATTATAGCAATGGTCTGTAATAATGTCTATGATGTTTAATGTTCTGCTGCTATCATTTTGCATGTGTGTTCGCAGAGAGATGCAGAGGTAGCACTCAGGCAGGCCAGAAACGAGAAGAAAAAGAAAGAGAAGGAGGAACGCTTGAAGAAACTGTTGGAGCAGAAGCCAGATGCCACAGAGGAGGAACTACAGGAGAAAGAGGAAGAAGAAGATGAGGAAGAAGTGGAACTGCCTCCTCTTTACATTCCATCTCAACCCAGTCCTTTACACTGTGGCTTTTACTCAACACCAGGGTCATTCTGGCTTTCTATGGTAAATACATACACTCACAGACATACACTACTGTTCAAAAGTTTGAGGTTAGTAAGATTTTTTTTTTTTTACAGAAAATAATAGTGTTATTCAGTAAGGATGCATTAAATTGATCAAAAAGTGATAGTACTGGTAAATACATCTTTAAAGGGGTCATGACATGTTTTTTTATTTTTATTATTATGTTCCCTTAGGTGCAATTATAGTATTACTATAGTTTTTTTTACAAAAAACTTTTAAAATGTAGTGATTTATGACCTTTTCCCACCCTGTTTCTCATCCTCTGATTCAAACAGTCTGTTTTGGGGGTGTTTCCCCTATAAGAGTTCAGTGTTAACGCCCACTGTTATGATTGGCTAACGTCAGTGCCTATGCATCAATTATTAACGCCCCCAGCCAGAACATTTGCGGATTCAGCGTATTTAAAAAGTAGTTTAAAGTTTTAAATACATTACTTACAGTTTGCGTCGTCGTTGTTGAGCCCAGAATAGTCGGCACGGACTTATCTTTGAGCAACAGTTTTCTGGCAAAGCCATCATCATTTTGGGATTTGTTCTCAAAACAGTCATCCTTCAAATGTATAGAACAAACGCTTAAACTAACACTGCCGTGACTGAGACGTCCGCAAAAAATAAAGTGCATCCATTTTTCCCTGACGACTGGATCTTTCGCAGCGTATTCAAAGATGTTGTTTGTCCACAGCCAGGAACAGCACATCTGCGTGGCATCGTAATTTCCCTGTACACAGACCCACTCGCTGTCCGTCGACTGAACACTTGTGAGGCGCGCAGTGCGCGGGCGCGACAATGATACGAAATGAGCGTAGTTGCCTTGCGCTTTAAGCGTAGTTGTCTTGTGCTGGAGGCGGTCTATATGCAAACGCTGGTATGTCACTTCGTACCATGACGTCACTTCTTACCATGGATCCAGAACGAGCTGTATTTAGAGCTTGATTAAATAAATGATTCGTTTATAATGGGGAGGACGTCTTAAGCTATGAAACTTGCAGGACGTTTTAATGGTACAAAGACCTCTTATATACCAAAAGATCAAGGCAAATTTGGTTTCTCATGTCATGACCCCTTTAATGTTACAAAATATTTATATTTCAAATTAATGCTGAACAGTTATTTTAAACTTTCTATTCATCAAAGAATCCTGTAAAATATATAATTGTTTCCACAAAATTATTAAGGAGCACAATAATAAATGTTGTTTTGAGCAAATCTGCATATTATGATTTGTAATTATAAATCAGCAAATATGATTTCTGAATGATCATGTGACACTGAACATGAAAATTCAGGTGTGCTATCACAGGAATATATTGCTTTTTAAAATAAATTCAAAACAGTTTTTTGAAAACATAATTCAAAACATAAATTGTTATGATATTTCACAATATTTGTACAGACTGCTCCGAGACTTGAAAGGTTGGAGATCCAAACGCAGCTTTTATTAGAGGGACAATCCAGACTGTAATCTAAAATACAGGCAACAGGTCAATAACCAGGCAGGCAATCCAAACAAGCAAACAAGGCAGGAAGCACAGGCAAAAGGGTAATCCAAAAACAGGCAAGAAATCCCCAAACCAAGAGACATGAACCAGGGAAAAGGCTCAGAAGTGCAGAATTTGAAAGTGAATTAACCCTATTCGGACGGTAATTGTTTCTTATGTGGACGTCTGCAAAAAATAAATTTGCATTTGGTGCACATGGTGATTTATTGACGGTGGAGGAGCGAGTTTTGTAATCTCACGAACGCGCTGCTCACATGGTCAGTCACATGATTGTCTGGTGTTAATGTCCATATTTCATTTAATAATAGGAAAATAATATTCTATTTATTATTTATTTAAAACTCATTTAAAAAATAGGAAGCTAGACATATGCTATATTTGAAATGGTTTTCTGTCTTGCATTTTATCTCAAAAGGATGTAATTTAAAAAATATGGAAATTAGCAGAAACAAGTTAATGCAGCCTCTTATTTACGTGAGGTAAAAATAAAGCTGCTTGGTTTGTATTTTTAATGTTGTGCATAAATTTATATTTTTAAATTGTATCATATTTTGCTGCCATAATAACAGCTCTTTTCAAATGTTTCTTCGGGGCTCGGCAGTGAACAAAAAGGATTTAAACAGTGAATTTTGAAGTGATCTCTTCTTGTAAACTCAGAGATGTGGATTTGGACGGCAATTCAATTACCACACAACCTTGGTGTTTGTCAAAAAAACAGTAGGTAATTCAGGTGGGGATTTTTACGCAGGTGGTGGGAGAAAAACACTGACATTCTGGATTTGGATAGCAATAAAATCACCAATTAACCCCTGTAACCATTCAAATAAGGCTAAAGACAGCGTGAACATGGTTTAAATAGGCTGAGAATGACAAGGTAATGAGTAACAGCTCAATGCAATCATTTATGATGAGTCCAGGCAAAGGATTATGGGGAATAAAGTCCATGACTGAGTGGCAATTGTTAGGGGTTGAGTGCCCTCTGGTGGTTATCACTGGCACTCCAACTGGTGATCGTGACAATATTACTTTTTATTTTATTTTACTGTATTTTGCTCAAATAAATGCAGGGTTGTTGAGCATAAGATAATTTTTTATTTTATTTTTTACTTTCATATCCCAGACTAGTAACATCAATGTTACTAATAAATATGCTGTGTGTCATCTCTCTCTTTCTCTCACTCTCTCTATCAGGGTGGCTATGACTCAGGGTATCTGTACCACTGTAAATTCTCTGAAGAGCAGAGTGAAGATCCATTAGAGAGAAAAGACGAGCCCTTCTTCTTCTTACCTGTGCATGACACAGACCATAACCCCATTCTCACCATCACATTCAAGTAAGGTTTTTCTCTCTACACTTGGTGTGTCTATGTGTGCAATCCATGTGTTTCTCTAATAGCCTAGGAACTGAGAAATCATTATTAGTTTCCTTATTGGATTCTATTTATTTTTTTAAATTCAGCAATTAATCAGAAGGATGATGTTTCCCACACCTTACTTCTCACTCTTCCTGTCTTAGTTCCAGCAGGCAGTTATTGTTATGTGGCATGGAGGATGGCAGTATTCGGGCGTACCCTGTACAGGCCTCTGACCATCAGCTCAGCTCCATGCAGGCTTACTGGGCCCTCAGCGTCCATGACAACCAGTACGGCCATGTGTGCCACCTCCGCTTCAGCTTTGATGACATGTTTGTCCTGACCGCAGGAGAGGATGGCAACATCTTTTCTTTCAGCTGTTTGCCAGAGGTGGAGCTCCAGAAAGCCATGCAGCTCAAACATGCCAAAGTGCCCTCTCCACGGGTTAGTGTATATTTATGTTTGTTTGTGGTTAGTGTGTACTTATGTGTTTTAACTTTACCACCTTATTCTGTCATGAAAACAGGTTGGGCTGGAGTTGGAGAAAGCAGCACAGGACATAGAGGATCCATCTGCTTACAGGTGACAATGTGTATATTGTGTATAATGTATATATTATATAGCAAGCAATAGGATCAAGGCTTGTGTTTTTGCTACGTACAAAGACACGAGCAGTGCTTATCTCCGTGCTTTTCTGTGTGCCATAGCACCCAGTGTGCCACAGAGTCAATTGTAAATAATCTTTAAAATGTTTCACACAAAACTAAATAAATTACCATTCAACTCTCTTATGTTCACCAAGGCTGCATTTATTTGATCAAAAATACAGTAAAACAGTAATATTGTAAAATGTTATCACGATTTAAAATAGCTGTTTTTTATTTTAATATATTTTTAAATGTAAGTTATTCCTGTGAAGAAAAGCTTAATTTTCAGCAGCCAATTCTTCAGTCTTCAATGTCACGATCCTTCAGAAATTATTCTGATATGCTCATTTGGTGCTCAAGAAACATGTATTATTATTATCAATGTTGAAAACAGTTGTGCTGGGTAATATTTTTGTGGTAAACGTGTTTTTTGTCTTTACTGTCACTTTTGATCAATTGAATGCATCCTTGCTAAATGAAAGTATTCATTTATTAAACAAAATGAATTGTCTTGTTTTCTTGTGATCATGCATAAAAAAATGCTGCAATAAGACTGTTTACTGTTCTTGATTTTATAAATCCAAATAAAAGGTAAAGCTTTCCTGTTTATTTATTTATTATTCTATATTTACAGTATTATATTTATTTGACGCTAAATTTATTTGGATTTTAGAAATCTTTAGGAAAGGAGAAATCTTGAGAAAACATTTTGTTTTAATCACAAAAACAAGAAAAAAACTAATTTTCTTTATCCATCACATCTTCTGGCTTTAAAAACACTTGTAAATAATGAGTCACAATGACAGAATTTCCATTTTTATTATCATGCATGGTGCTTGTTTAGTTAGCATAAGTGTGTGTGTGCAGCATAGAAACAGCTAAACAGAAGCTGGAGCTGGACCGCATGCATAAGGAAGCTGAAGAGAGGAAACAGGAGCGGCGTAAGAAGCTGGCTGAACTGCAGAGTCGATTTCAAGCTTTACTGGAGCAGAACCAGAGCCTTCCTGAACACATTCGCCTCCATCGCTCGGTGCACAGCTCTCACACTCCTCCTCGCTCACTCACCTATTGCAGTGTAATGATTACATTGACACAATAATCTAACATCATATTTTATGGGTGGTTGTAGGAGTTTGAACTGGACACGCGCTTCCACGAGGAGACTGAAAGACAGACTGAAGAGAGAGTGATGGAGGTCAGGAAAGAACTGTCCTGGGAGGAGGAGAAACACCGGATTGGCCTCAAAAAACTACAGACCATGTACTATACATCCACGCATAACCACTTTTTCTCTATTACTTTACTGTTACATGATTTTTTAACTCTAAATCTCCAAATATGTTACCAAATAAATTCTGTTATCATTTACTCACCCTCATGTTGTTCCAAATCTGTATGACTAACTTATGTGCAACACAAAATAAGATATTTTTAATGTTTCTGGCCATACAATGACAGTCAGTGGGGTCCAAAACAACATTGTACTCTTATGACTTTCACTGAATAGACAAAAACAGTTGAAACAGATCTTATTTTCAGGAAAAATCTTATTTTGTGTTCTACTGAAGAAAGAAAGTCAACAATATGAGGGTGAGTATGATGACGGAACTTTAATTTTTGTTTAATGAGCTCTCCCTTAAGTCTTAGATGTTTCCAATAAAGCTTTTAAAGAAAAAAATAAAAATAGACACAAATGAGACCGCCGTTAAAATACAATATAGGGCTATTAAAATGAACACACAAAAATATAAATCTAAGAAGCTGGACGCTTAAGCAAACGTCTTAATTTGTAAATGTCATTTATTCTCATTGATTTGTAGGAAGAAACAATTGAGTACCACGGCTTTTGTTTATTCTTTCATGTTGCTGTTGTCTCTGTAGGTTCTGGGAGTCGGTGGTGCAGGACACGGTCACGGTGTATGCGTTTAAGAGTGGACATAAGATCTCCAACTACAGACTGTTGGCTCTGCCTGCCGTACAAATGCATCTGCGCCCGCACGGCACAGTGGCCTCTCAGAGCGCAAACGTGGAACAAGAGCATTGGCTGAACAAAGCACAGCCCGGCAAAGAAGCCAGCAACATTTCACGTGAGACAGCATGAGTGTGTTAACTTGACATTTAGACTTATAGGAGTGTACGTGTGCAGTCATCATTCTACTTCTCTCTTTCTAAGCAGTGCAGGATGAGCTGGTAACAGATTCGATGATGCAGTCAGGAAGGATGCAGTCAGGGTCTCGTAAACTGGGCAGCAGAGAGGCAGAGAAACTCCGCAAAGCTGCGGAGAAGGCAGAGAAATCCCGAGCCATGATAGAGAAGAGGAAAAAAGAGTGGGAAGAACTGTGAGTGAATGCCAGTGTGTGAATCTCTTGGTCTCTGTGTTTATGTGTGTAACATTTTTAATGCTTCCTCAGCTATGCCTCAAAGCCCAGTGAGGACTACGAGGACCCTAAGGATGTGGAAGCGATTCGATTGGCTAAAGAGAAAATGGGCGACTTTAAGCTGAAGTCAGCGAAAGACTTTACTGTTCCTGAACACTTGAGGATGAACGTGGACAAAAAGAGAGTGCAGTTAGTGGAACTGGAGAAGAAGGTGAATGGCAAAAACGTATCAGCAAAAATCACACCTTAATAGAAATGTAAAATTTTCACAACGTAAAAATTATATTGTAAACGGAATATAGACAGTGAATCTGATTATACATACACTCAGGGGCGTAGGAGCAATTTTGAACCTGGGGGGGACAGTAAATTCTAGGGGGGTTCGGGGAAAATTTACAATATCCTCCACACACACGTTTGTAAAGCGGCCTCCTGTATTTTTGTCCACATTAGCCCAAATTTTGTCCACCTCCCCCAAACTAATATTGACCCGCACAATCAAAAATCAAAACAGCCAATCTGGCAACACTGCCGTCCACTCAGTCCTCAGACCAGAGTTTTTTTTTTTTTTTTACAAGTTCAAGGATGGTCACAGAAAATTCAAGTTATCGTTAGTTGTCTCATTTGGAGACTCCGAAATCGGCAGAGATGGCAGGCAATACAAAACAAAATCTTACATTGGGAAATAGTTGGGGGGACAAAACTTAGATTTACGTATAATGGTCCTACGCGTATGCATACACTTCTTTGAAAGAAGTCTTTAATGTTTACCCAGGATTTATTTATTTGATTAAAAAACAGTTCAGCACAGCAGTAATATTGTGTAATATTATCACAATTTACAATAACTGTTTTAAATTTCTATATATTTAAATTAAATTTATTCACGTAATAGCAAACCTGCAAAAACCTGTAATAGCAAACCCTAATTAATAACCTGAAATATAAGAACAGCATTTATTTAAAATACAAATCTTAGTCTTTAATATTAATCTTAATCTCTTTAATATTTTGTCCTTAACAATTTAATATGTCCTTGCTGAATTCTTACTTACGGAAGCCCTGAACCGCAACGTAAAAAATAAAATCTAGTATTTCGAGATTAAAGCGAAATATTTTGAGAGTAAAGTCTAAATATTTCTAGAATAAAGTCGAAATATTTTGAGATTAAAGTCGAAACATTTCGAGATTAAAGTCGAAGCGAGAATACAGTCTTCCATAGAAATTGTGTGTGCATTCATAACGGTGCGCGTCCATTGGCGCAGAGCGCGTTTCCAATTCATTGTTTGTGTGTGTGTGTGTGTGTGTGTGTGTGTGTGTGTGTGTGTCTGTGTCTGTGAAGTCGAACTGCCTCGGACATAGATCTACACAAAATAGTAGCTTTTTACTTTTATCTGGTCTTTCAACAAAAGGAAATTCTACACAGGTGCTAATCTACCAACATGCATTACCATGGTGTTGCCTATAGACAAGCTCGTCTATAGTGGAGAACACTTAACAGTAACCGTACTGTCTCCCTCTTCACCGTAAATACGTTCTGGATACATTTTAAGTGCATTATTCTGTATCCAATCATTTGGCCGGATCCCGTGATTTCCTCAGATATAATAACCACTGGTGGTGGTTGAGGAGAGATTCCCTGATATGAGTGTAGGCCTAAGACATATGCAAACGCTATATAAATAAATTAATAAATAAATAAATAAATTAATTCATTCATTCATTCATTCATTCATTTGGATATTTCCATGCACGTCTGAAAAGTGTTTTCGCCTATAGGCTAAAGTCTATTCCGGCACAGTATATTTTATAACGTCCTATAATGATATCCTAATACCATATTGGTATATTGGCACCTGTAGAATTTCCTTTTGTTGAAAGCCCAGATAAAAGTAAAAAGCTATTATTTTGTGTAGATCCATGTCCGAGGCAGTTCGACTTCATAAGCCCAATTCTTTACACACACTTTACACACACATAATATTATTTTTATAAAAAAAATAATTTGTGTGAGTTTTAGATTTTAGTTTAGTTTGAAATTGAAAACTGAAACTGAAATGTGCTTATGGCAAAATAAAAGAAGAAGCTTTACTTGCAGTGTAAGTTATGAGCGCATTACGCGTAATAAATTGGAAATACTCGCTCTGCGCCAGTGGACGCGCACCGTTATGAATGCCTGTGACAATGTGAAACAACGGCAAGCACACGCGTAATTTCTACGGAAGACTGTATTCTCAAAATGTTTCGACTTTAATCTCAAAATGTTTCGACTTTAATCTCAAAATGTTTCGACTTTAATCTCAAAATGTTTCGACTTTAATCTCAAAATGTTTCGACTTTAATCTCAAAATGTTTCGACTTTAATCTCAAAATGTTTCGACTTTAATCTCAAAATGTTTCGACTTTATTCTCAAAATGTTTCGACTTTATTCTAAAAATGTTTCGACTTTATTCTAAAAATGTTTCGACTTTATTCTCAAAATGTTTCGACTTTAATCTCGAAATATTTCCGTACTTACTAGTCCAAAACCTTTGAAACATTTTCTCCATTTTGCATATTATTGTCAATGGAAATATTATTTTTATAAAAAAAAAAAAATGTAGTGTGAGTTTTAGATTTTAGTTGATTGATTTGGTGATTTGGTGTCTTTTTAACTAAAATAAATCTTAGTATGACAATAAGCTCTTATGATCTACTAAATGGTTTGTTTTAACCGATATATGCATGTGGTGGTCTACGTATTTTCATGTATGCTACAGATCTTTGAGAAGAAGTCTGAGATGAACTCCCATGTGATGGCTCTTCGAGACAGTAAGGTGGAGATCGTGTCTCAGCTCCATGCCAAGTTGGAGCAGCTACAGGCGATCCAGCAGCACCTGCCACCTGAGAAGCGTCTTCCACTGCCAGCTGTGCCTGTCTTAATGCCAGAAGAGATGCCCGAGAGGAAACACAGATACACCCGGACAACCTTGGAGCGTTACGCCACTCTTAGGGCCAAGATGGCTTCCACTGGCTTGGATGAACAACATAATGGGGAGAACATTCTAGAGCTGCTTGAACAAGAGATTCAAGACACACACACTGAGGCTCAGAACCCGCACATGGAGGACGAAGGTGCGGAAACAGTCTCTCAGAAGCAGGAAGAGGAGCTCACAGAGCTAGAGAAAGAGAAGAGAGAAGTCGAGGAGACCAAAAACCTGTACCAGCAGGACAAACTTCTTAAACAGGCGAGTTTGGTGTGCATTAGGAAAATCGAGGCGAATTGTATTTATCCCAATCCTTCAAATGTCTTTCTCTCTTTCTGCAGATGGAGGAGGCAGTGTGGCGTTTCGACGCTGAGTTACGTGTGTTGCGTCACGAGAAGCAAGAGTTGGATGTGTACATGAAACTGGCTGATCTGAGACATGTGACCCTGTTTGAGGAGCTGCTGCTTTTGAAGGAGTTCGAGAAGAGAGAGGACATACTACAGGAGCGACTGAGCACCTATATACAGGAAGAGCAAGAGATCAGGGTGGGTGTTTTTTTATTTGTGCATGGGACATAGAAATGATGTGTGTGTGTGTGTGTCCAGTACAGAACAGTTTCCATATTCATTGTTTTGTGTGTCAGGCCAAGATGCACGAATGTAAGAAGCAGATGGAGCAGAAGAAGAGAGACATCCTGAGACTCCAAGGGAAGGAGAAAACTCTCACCGCCACCTTTCAGGCCTCATTGGGGGAGAACAACAAGTTTGAGGAGTTCCTAACCAGAGTGTTTAAGAAAAAGATCAAGCGTACGAAGAAGAAAGAAACACGTGGAGGTGAAGGTGAGCTGTAAGAGTGTGTTCTGTGTATTTCACCTGGTGAATCTCAAAATGTCACATTTCACCCTGAAAAGGAAATATATTTTAAAAATATTTTATCGTAGTATCTAAAATATACATATTTTAATGATGATTCTCATTACTGTTTTGCAGTTATTTTTTTAATTAAATAAATTAAAGGCAGTTCATGCTATCATGATGACCAAGTACTTTAAATATATATTCATATATTTTTAATGTCTCTCGGTAATGAGTACAGGTAATCTTTGTATTTCACAATGCAGTAATGAGAACTGGTAAAATGAGCTCAATGGTCTTTATTTTTAAGTTTGCAATATATAATTTAATTTTTTGGGTAAACTGTAATGCAATGACAGGAACAGTTAGAATATACATAGAATTGTCAGAGATTGCCATCATCAGAGTCATGTTGAAATATAGAACACGTGATTTAAATGTAATATTTGTTTTGTTTATTACTCCTTCCATCAGGTGGTGATGTGACAGATGATGAAGATGACAGCGATGAAGACTCTGATGAAGAGTCAGACAGGGATAATGATGAGGATTATGATGACTCTGAGACTGGAGCTCCCCTGGACGACAGTGTGTGCCCACCAAGTAAGATCAAATTTGTTTAGACGTTTTCCAAGATGTGAGTTCCAGACCGTCAGCGGCCGTTCAGTGCTCATGTACCCACCGAGAACCGCTTTATCTTGGTCAGTCCTTCTGCAATTTGCCACCGTCTCTTATGTAGATAATGTTTAAACAGGAGGTATAATTAATTTTGGATATATCAAACGAGCAATCTTTGCTCTTATTAATCTACTTTATGAGCGAGTCAGTAGCAAAGATTTTATATTGAAAGAGAGAGAGAGGCGTTCAGATAGCGCTCGGACATCGAATTGATTCCTCTTTCGTGTTTCCTTGCCCTTGAACAGTTGAGAAAGAACCCCCCCATATATATATATAATAATTATATAACTTAAATTATATTACATTTTTTTTAGCTGATCCGAAAAATGATCCGTTCCGTGGCTCAAAAACCGTAAATGATCTGAAGACGCAACTTACATTGCATTAACCATGGGAAATCCCAATAGTTCACTTACATTTTTTAATTCTGTTATCATTTACTCACCCTCAAGTTCTTTCAAACCTGTATGAATTTCTTTCTTCTGCTGAAGACAAAGGAAGATATTTTGAAGAATGTTGGTAACCAGAAAGTTGATGTATCCCATTGACTTCCATAGTAGGAAAAAAAAAATACTATGGAAGTCAATAGCACTGCACTGTTTGGTTACCGACATTCTTCAAAATATCGTCTTTTGTGTTCAGCAGAGAAAAATAATTTATACAGGTTTGAAACAAATGAATGATGACAGAATTTCTATTCCTTTTACTGTTAAAAGGACAAAGACAAAGATATCGCTTTCCTCAGCAGATTTTGTGATTATGAATAAAAGAGTATGAATAATATACGAGCAGGTAATGCACTCGCTTAGTCGATCTCTCTCTTATAATAGGCTACCTACTCCACTAGTACTTAGCGTTCCTTCATTGCTAGTTCTAAAGAATTAGTTACGGAGACTTGAGCTCAATTGTTAAACTGTCAGTTTGAGATTTGAATCTGTGGCGGAAGGAAGTAGTTCCGCACAAAAGACACTCCGTTTTTAAAAACACTCCATTGTTGTTTCTTATTTATTTACTCACTTGTACCGTTGAACTAGCTGTGCGATATGGCTGTATATATTAGCACGGCTGTGATTGCCTACTGCCCAATCACAGCCAGCCGTGCTGATATAGAGTGATATTGCACGGCTAAGAGTGTGATATTGCTTAGTTTGGGATCAGTAAGATTAGGGTCAGTTTTTATTCACTTTTAAATTAATACTTTTATTCAGCAAGGACACATTCAACTGATCAAAAGTGACAGTATATATACCGTATATATATATAGGTCCTGTCTCTCTGTTTTTCAGACTGTGATCCCGAGCTCTTTGATAACACACTAAGGTTGCGTGAACATCGTCTGGATGTGGAGGAGCAGCTGCAAGAGGAGATAAAAATGGTTGACAGTTTAAAGAAGGAGTGTGACACACTGGCTAAGAAAGTGAGAGATATTTCTTTCCACTCCCACCTTTCTTTCTGTTTCTTGTTTTTTTAAAAGAACACGCTAAAGAGACAGTGTGTTTGTTTGTGTAGGAGAAGATTGTGCAAATCAATCGCAAGGCAGCAGAGGGCGATCTGGAGCTCATTAATCGAGAAAAGCAGCAAAGGCTGAATGAAGTGGATGTGGTGGTGCCGCTCAGACTTCATCAGGTGTGAACATAATCACACATAATTGCTGATTATCTTATGTTATATTGTACATATATTTACCATCTCAGCCTCTGCTAAAGTGTAACTCACAACCAATACCAAGTCTCTCTTTCTCCTTGTCTGAGCAGATTGAATATGTGAATAATGGTCTCTTGCCGGGTAAGCTTGACTCAGCACTGATCCTGAACACAGCTGATCTACAGCGTTTGCAGAAGCGCATTAAAGAGTTACAGGAGGAGAAGACTGAACAGCGAGAACTTTATAAACAAGCCAAACAACAACACGTACAGCTCAGACATGACCTTAAAGACATGGAGGCCAGAACAAAGGGTCAGAGATGTGCATACATGATGACTATTTCAAATCACACACTTACTTGCCTGATAGGCATTATCTAGGCAATTTTACAATCTATTATAAACTCAATTTCCAGTCTTTTTTACAAACTGAGGGAAAAGACAAAGTTACATTTCTTTAAACTCGAGGTATGAGTTTAAGTGTATAAAGTAATACATTACATACATTTCTTTGCAGAGTCAGAAGTACGTTGCGAGCAGCTGATGCTCATGAAGTTTGGAATGCTGGTTGAACTTGAAGTTCTGCAGACTCTCTCAGGCAACAGGAAGGTAGAGGAGATGAGACAAGAGGTCAGGGAACGGGACGCCAAAAACACACAGGAGCTCAAACACTGGGAGGTACACTGACACAAAGAACATGTGACACTGTTTGGGGGTTGCTTTACACTACCGGTCAAGAGTTTGGGGTCTGTACGTATTTTTAAATACTTTTTGAAAGAAGTCTCTGATCAAAAATTCAATAAAAGCAGTAGTATTGTGAAATATGAATACATTTTAATTTCATAAATTTATTTTAAAATGTCATTTATTCTTGTGATAGCAAATCTGAGTTTTCAGCTGAATTGATTTAGTATTTAATCATTTATTTGAAATATAAATCTTCTATAAATGTATTTATAATCACTTTTGATCAATTTAATGCATCCTTGCTGAAAGTATTCTTTAAAAAAAAAACGTTCTGACTCCAAACTTACATAATAGTGCATGTTATAAGTCAATTATATGGTTAAATGTGGCAATCCAGACCAATTGTTCATTATCATTTGTGTGCGTACCAGACAAAAGTTACTGAAGCAAGAGAGGCATTGACCGAAGTCACGAAACAGAACACAGAGAGACTACGTAACATGAACAGCCTGCTTAGCCAGAAAAAAGCATTGGACGACCAACTCAACTCCCAACAGAGGAAGACGGTATTCTTTTCTTTCATTATTCGCATTTCATCACTTTATTTATTTAGTTTCTTAACATTAATAAAAAACAGATATCTGACATGATTTTGTTTACTACATTTCCGTTTAAATTTCTACAAATTTACTGCAGTTTATTCACAAGTTAAGCAGCACCTGCAGCTGTGAATTGATATGCAGGACACAGACATTCAAAATGTGTGTTTGTTTAAGGTGGGTCAGTTCCAAGGCTGTCTGGTCGAGAAACAGGAACTGCAGAGGCTGCAGCGGCTGGTAGAGGCTCAAGCTCAAGACATTGAGGCTCTCAGTGATGAGATCCGTGCTCTCTCACGCAAAGACGGACACATTCTCCCTCCGCTCGATCCTGTCCCGCCTCCCGTTCCCGCCCCGCCCCACAGACACACAGCAAGCAATTCTGGTGTGCACAGGAAACTCAACCTCAGCAGCAAAGCTGTGAAATAGATCCACATACACACTTTTGCCCAAGTACAAAATCAGCATGTTAGCACACAGACCTCAAACTATCAATCTGTTCCTGTAGACATGTACGACAGGCTAAATGCAATAAATTCTTACCTTGGGGATTTTAAAATGTGTTATGTGTCTTCCTCAAGATTTACCTTCTTAGAAATTGCATGTATAACCTCTGAAATTTCCCACATTATTTTATCATAATAATCAGGCAAGTTTCAAATCCAAATCACAATGTCAAAGCACAACTCAACCATATTAAATAGAAAATTAAACTGTACATGAGCAGTTGACGTGTGACAATATTGTCCTGTAGCGTGATATGCTATATCCAAAACAATTAATTAAACATTTAAATCATTCTGTATGCACTTTTTATGAAATCATATTAAATTTCGAGACTTAACTTGTGCACTTATAACACCACAGGACTATTTCTATGTATACTATTTTTTATTTATAAAATATTGTGTGTGTTAATATTAAGAATAATATAAATAAACAGTTACAGCACCAACATTTTATATAATTAATTTTCTTTAAAAAAAATTAAATTACATTTAAGACGTAGTTTAGAAATCTAGTTTAGGCTACTAGATGTTTGGCATTAAAAATATCTGTCATTAAATATCACGTAAATGAAATCAAATAAGGAAACCTTTAATATTTAGCCCTATAAACAAATACAGATAAATGATGTCACGTCCTTTGTGTGACATTCTGGTGCTGTGAGCTCCTGTAGAACGTTTGACGCGTGACGTCACGAACTTTGCGACGCTCTCAGATTGAGAATGAAAGGAGGTGATACAGGAGAGGATGCTGTACAGGATGTGCAAAATATGAGCACTCAGAGGAACTAAGCATTAAGTCTGGTTGGTTTTGGAGATTCGAGGACTGCTGTTAAAGACGTTATCTCAATTCCGGGTAGTAAAACAATCCGACAATCTAGGTTTTGGGTTCCCTAGAGACAAAAGCACATTTCTAGTTTTTGCTTTATCGTTACCACGTCGTTCATTTGAAGTGGACAGATAATCTGTGGTACGCGCATCATCCGGACGACGATACATGTTTTAAATGATTTCCAAATTTACTGGTGATTCCTCAATTGTAAGTATCCGGAGTTATTTATCTAGACGGTATTCAAGTCATTACATTATCTTGTTTGATAATATAGATTGTTAGCTACAAGGTGGGCTGTAATGAAATATAGATGTTCTATCTTAAATGACTTAATATCAGTTTGTTTGTTTACGCAAGGGTTAGGTACCGCAGAAGATGCGGAGGAACGTCATGACGACACATGCGTAGACACGCCCATTACAAAAACAAACCACGTGATCTCATATGAACCAGTAATGTATGTGTGTGAGGGCCATAGACAGTATATAGAGCATCACAGTCCCGCCCACAGCCCGAGAGAGCTCTGGTGCCGGAAGTAAATTTCCCATTCATTTCTCCCATTGACTTTTGGAAAAATCCGTATCTAAAGAGTTTTAGAGCATGTCTGAGGATAACCAGCTATGGCTGAACTCATAAGCATACAACATATCATTTCGAGTAAAAAAACGAAGAGAAAATCCAAAAAAAGGCAAAGGTACAAGACTGTGTACATATTTTCATTTCCGAGCGAAAGAACTACTCATCCCATAAACCACCGCGCCTCACTGAAGTCGACTCAGCCACAACCGCGAACGAGCCTTTTGAGTGAATTTTATATAGTAAATGTGTAGTTAATAGCAGTTATTTCAGTAATAATCGTGTAAATAAAAATAATAATATATTGTGTGCGTGTGTGAAAGCGGTTAACGATAGCGTTAGCAACATGGTGCAGCTCAGTCATTAACACACGTGTGTTCAGTCAGTGTGTAACGTTAGTTTGTGTGTTTATTTCAAAGCCCTTTATGACACAGGACACTCTGCTGACAGGACAGGTTGAGGTCCATGCTCATTTTCATGATGTTATAGTTCATCCTTAATTGTAATAACATTTAATGTATTTTCTTAATATCCACAAGTGAAAATTAAAAAGTGATGGTCAGCAAACCAGAAAGTGCACAGCGCCACCGGTCTGATGCATGGACCGGTGCATGGTCTGCTCTTGGACCGTCATATTCAGTTTATTAACTTGCCATGAATTATTACACAAATGTTCAGTAACGTTAAATGCATGAAGAGGTATGCCTAGGCTTAATATTGTTTTGACAGTGGCATCATAAAATGCTTGATATGACTCATGCCATATGAAGGCTACAGTAGCCTATCTAAAGTGAACGATAAGTAAGGGATAAAGGCTGATTATGAGCCCGAAGCGAAGCCTGAAGGGAGTTCAACTCGCTATACATTATCCCGCTTATTACATAAATTACATTATCCCGCTTATTACTACCAAATAAATAAATAATTTGACACAAAATATTAATTTAAAAAGGAATGTATTGATTTAAAAAATATTTATATGGCTTCCGCTAAAGAAAACAGTCCGTTCAAGTCTCTACCAGAGAATGTAGACGGGCTCTGGTCTCTACTGTTAGAATCCTGCTTCCATGGCAACGCTCTGACCTTCGCGGGGTTTACACGACATCCACCAATCAGATGCATCACTGTGGGATTGTGGGATTGTTTAGGATTGTGGGTAATGAAGTACTTATCCAAGACATCGCGAATAAAAGGCATTTATCTCAAATCAAGGTTAGTGCCCCATGAACTTTTGGCGTTTATATGAGCATATACAATCGCTTAGTACAGCCGTTGCTGGTTTTAAGTCTACCATGTATGGTTACGTTTTTATGGCTTATACCCCAAATGTCTATGGAGAAATTGTATTGAATTTTTACTTCCGGCACCGGCTGTGGGCGGGACTGTGATGCTCTATGGTGAGGGCTAGTCTCTGTGTTTTATTATAATCTCAATATGTACACAGATACCTTTCCAATACATGTGTAATTCATTATGTAAGATTAGTTTTATTACACTGGATTTGTGTGATCTGTGCAGGTAGGCAAATATCATGGCTATCATTTTAAATGTTGATTTAGGTATGGGATTTTCATCCCAACGTTTTGGTGCCAAGGACTATATGACAATTCCTTTGCAAGGCACTTTCTTAATTATAAAGGCAGCTTTATATTTTCTCTCACATGCACACATGTTTGTTTCACTATTTGCATAGACTTCCATTGATTATTATGTTTTCTATCGCCCGAAATCAGCCCCAACCCCTAAACACAGCCCTCACAGAAACATTCACAAAATAAATCGGTCAAAACAGATTATTATTATTATTATTTTTAAATCTAGTGTTTTGCTAATGTTTCTGTGAGGGTTGTGTTGTCGGTTGTCATAATATTTGAACATGTATATTTGAAAATTTGGTCCTCACAAATATAGCCAAACTTGTACACACACACTCTCACACACACACTCTCTCACACACACTCTCTCACACACAGCTGAATCCTTGTATTTGTGGATACAGTTTTTGGTCCCCATGAGGAAAACGGCTTATAAATCATCCAGAATTATTTTTTTAAATGTAAAAATGCAGAAAGTTTTCTGTGAGGATTAGGGGATAGTGCAGTATATTTGTACAGTATAATATAAAAATAAAACATGAAAAACAAATGTGTGTGTTTGTTGTGTGAGGAATATAGTATGCATGAATGATGTGTTGTTTGCAAAATTCTAAATTAAATAACTTATTTTTTTTATATTGTCATTGATTGTACCAAAGGCAAAGAAAAATGTAAACAATGTTGTATTTTAATGTATATTTATGTCATGGACCGTATCTTTTTTTCTACCCATTATTAGATTAATGAATAAACGTAAAAGGAATCCCCTTGTTACACCTGGTGGTCCTACTTTAGAGTAATGCCTAATGTATCATTAGTTAACAGCAAAACTATCAAGAAGGATGAAACCTGATGCTACAATTTCTCAACACTAAGCCTCGATACCTGTAACAATTACAAACAGGCTTACTTATTTGTGGTTGTTGATGAACCATTCATCCACAAGAACAAGATCCTTAGATCACTCGAATACTGAATCGTGGTGTGTTATGATCTTCAATCTCACTGGTCTTTGTTTGTTTGTTTATAGAGGGCCAAAGCTGGAGATGTTCTAGTATCTCATTAAGAAGTTGCCAAGCTGGAGGAGTCCAGTTCTGAGTTCTCGAGAACAGACCCTACAGAACCCGTGCACCTCGGACCCATCCCAGAAGAGCAGTATGTAGGTGAAGGAACCGAGGAACCAGTGCCTTTAGCAGCACATGCCCGCTACAGGGACGCAGAAACCATCACAGGTCAGAGAACGTGCATCGTTTTATTACAACATGCATAAGATGTACTAGTGTTGATTTTCACATCTTTCTCTGGGTCTGTTTGCAGATGTTTGCAACAGCACAGAGCTCCCTGAGGTGGAGATTATCAGTCTATTGGAGGAGCAGTTGCCGGTCTACAAGCTGAGGGCAGACAGTGTGTTTGGCTATGAACACGACGACTGGATCCACACGCCTCTCATCTCGCCCGACACACGCATAGACCTCACCTCTGAGCAGATTGAGGAGACCCTCAACTATTTTTGTGAGTCAAAGATGTTTGCTATAATTATAAAGAGTTATGACCACTAATTGATTTGAATTGAGTCTGTCTTCTTTAATATTTTGTTTATAATAATAAATGTTTTAAATTCTATACTTCTGATGACTAACTCGATTGTTTGGCCTTAGTTACTATTTACTTATAGAAACAGTGACATGTGGAAAACACGGGTGAGGGTAGAACCACAAAATGGCAACAATATTGTACAGAACATCATACTAAAAGAGTTTAGTTATCATTTTATTAAAATAACTTTTTTAATTAATAATAAAAGTCAGCTCATTAGTAAGCAAAGCCCGCTGCCCTAGGGCCAGTTTAAGAGGGTTTCGGACAGTTGCTCTTATATTCATTGATCTTGTGCATGTGTTTTTATGCCTTGCAAACCAAAACATTTAAAAAAAAATGTTTTATTGTATTGTGCGTTGTTGTTGCAAATTGTGTTTTTTTTTGTGTAAAAGTTTTAACCTAGCTGGCTGACATAAATGCAAATGTAAGAATGACTTGTGCTTTTAAAAAAGAAAAAACAATTAGAATCGAAAATGTCTAAAACCTTTCTTATTCTTTGGTTGAGAAAATGTAACATTTTATGAAAAATGTTATGTCTGGCACATCTAAAAATGCTTTACTAATCAAAATTATAATCTTGTGGTGAAGCCGGCAGAAAATCAAATATTACTTTTGAGCCTTGTGGGTTTTTTTTAGCCTAAATAATTGTTAGATTAGAGTTACTGCTCGTCTTCTGATCCCCTAAATTTTATTTTTAGGTACAGTATGATACAATCTTTTTCCTAGTAATATAATATGATATTGCTGATTTTTCAGTTTTTAACAAGCCTATGTAACACAATATGTAATGAAGATATATCAAGGTCATTGTGAAAATGTAACTGTTGTCACTGACATGGCTCAGCCAGTAGAAGGTGCTGGTTTCTTTCTTTTGCGTCCCCACACTGGTTTTGTACCAATGTGAAGTTACAGATGATTGCAGCCCATATATTATATAAGCTATTAACTAATTTAGCATTAGAGTTATTGCTGTTTTTTTTCTCTTATTGCAATAAGTTATTGCTTTTTCCAGGCCTTATTGTTTTCTCAGGTGCCTGAACTGGCATGTGCCATTGTTACTTGTGAGCTGTTTTGTTGAAAGTTTAGGTATATAAATGTGACATGTTAGTGGAAACATGTTTATAGTACAATATAAATGACTGTTCAAAAGTTTGGGATTGGTAAATTGTTTAATGTTTTTGAAAGAACTCTCTTATTTGACCAATAATACAATCAAAACAATAATATTGTGCAATATTTTTGTATAATCTAAAATAATTGTTTTATTTTATAATTTTATATATTTTAAGTGTAATTTATTGCTGTGATGGCAAAGCAAAGCTCCTTAGAAATCATTTTAATATTTGTATTTATTATTTATTTTTAATCTTCCTGACCTCAAACTTTTGAATTGTAGTCTAAGTTTTTTCCACTTGGAATAGCTATACATTTAGCTTTTTTCCCTAATTGTTTTTGAATACCAACACATGTATCTTTTTTTTTTTTCAATGAACTTCTCTGACTTGTAAACAGTGACACATTTTCATTAGCATTCTGAGAATTAGTCTAATTAACCTTTCTGTAGCCTTTTTTTCAGTGATTCTGGTTACATAATTGTTATAGATCTCCCCTCTGGGGCGTCAGACATGTCGATAAGAGAGTTTGACGCACATGCATCAGTGTTAAAAGGACTTTAACGCACAATTCCTCTGATTGGCTGACTCATGTACAAGTATGTCACTGCAATAATAAGCCATTTTTTAACACTAATTCAGTTCACAAAAAAGGGTGCAGGATTTAGTTTGAAACAATTTCACTCAAAAATAGAATATAATGTGTGTTTTAATCAAAAATTAACCCCATTGCAAATCAGATTTATTGGTTACATTTACAGACTTTCTGCTGTTTGCAATGAACAAATCAAACAAAAGTAATTGAAATAGCTCAACACAACAAATGTGGTTTCCCCAAATTCAACTGAAAATGCAACTTTTAATGACTTCTGCAGTCTCAATATTATTCAACCCCTTCATGTCCAGCATCTTTATTACCTGGTAGAACACCCTTTTGCTGTTATGACATGCTGCAAACGAGACACCAGCTTCTGACATCATGAGCAATGGCCTCTAGTTCTTGTGTTTGCGTGCTGTGATGTGACTGTGATGGCCACTGTAGACTCTTCCAGGACTACTTCTGCAACCAAGCCTTGGTGGAATTTGAGGAATGCTTGGGGTCATTGTCCTGTTGGTAGGTCCAATGATGCCCAAGCTTCAGCTTCCTCACTGACGGCATAGAATTTTCTCATTGGATTTCATACATTTTTTTTCATAGGATTTCCTGATATTTCACTGAATCCATCTTGCCTTCCACACGCTACTGGTTTCCAGTGCCAGAGGATGCAAAGCAGCCCCAGAGCATCACAGAGCCACCACCATGCTTAACTGTAGACAGTGTTCTTCAGCATATGCTTCATTCTTCTTCCTCCAGACATAATGCTGATCCATAGGGCCGAATAGTTCCTGTTTTGTTTCATCGCTCCACAGAACAGAGGCTTATTTATATGATTTGGAGCAAATTGGAACCGACTTTTCTTGTGCTTTTGGGTCAGTAGTGGTGTACGTCTTGAAGTTCTGGCATGCATTTAGTATGTGTCTTACTGTGCAAGCTGAAACCTCAGTGCCTGTTGCCACCAAGTCGTGCGACAGGTCTTTTGCAGTCACTCAAGGGTTTTTCTGAACCTGCCTTCTCAGAAATCTGGTTGCAGCTGTTGATAGCTTTCCTTTTTCTGCCCCGTCCTGGTAGTGTAACCACTTTTCCTTTTAACTTTGAACTTGTAAACTATGCTTCCAACGGTGTGTCTAGAAACCTTGAGTACCTTCGCTATCGTTTTGTATCCTGTTTCTAGTTTGTGAAGGGCGATTGATATCTTCTCTTAACTTTTTGGACCATTCTTTTGACTAAAGGCGGGCGTACACGGTGCGAATTTAGCTGTTTTTACGAGCTCACAGATAATTTTTTCACTCGGGAGAAATCGAGTGGAAATCGGATGTTCGCGGCTCACAGCATGTGAGAGGAATTACGAGCCGAGCACGTTACGAGCACCTCCCGATCATTTTTAAACATGTTTAAAAATCACAACATCATTTTCACCAGCGTATAGGCTGTCCCTATTGCCAAATCATACACAAGCACGTCACAGGCTAGATCGATGGGGCTATACCTCAGTGGCAGCAACCACACAGCGTGCGCATACACTGTTACACGCATTTGTTGCTTTTCAACAAATCATTTGCATACACATTTCTGTAATTTTTCTATCTGAAGCTATTGCCTGCAACATTGAAAGCTCCGGTCTCTGTGTTTAGCGCGAAAGCTCACGTGATTGCCGCCGACTCGGGATAAAATTCGTGCAGGAGGACAGTCTGCCGTGTACCAGCTGCTTTGATGTGATTATCAGTTTAACTGACTCGTAACCTGTGCAATATCTCACAACCTCCCGAGTGTCCGAACTCGCACCGTGTAAGCCCGCCTTTAGCCATATTTCTAACATGCAGTCAAATGTGACACTCAACAAACCTAGCCCGTTCAGGTATTTCTTGTGTCCTAGCTCAAGCGCACCTGGTGCAACTAATGAAGCCCTTGAGTAGTTGCATCAGTTGTGCTTGAGACAACACCTGTTTTGCAGATTTTTGCTGTTGTGAGCAATTCTATTCAGGGGGATAAATACTTTTGAGACTGTCGAAGTCATCAAAAGTGTTTTTTTGTTGAATTTGCGGAAACCACTTGAAACATTTGTTGCGTTGAGCCATTTCAATTACTTTTGTTTATTGCAAACAGCTGAAAGTCTGTACATTTTAAATGAAGTCATATATACAAAATAAGAAGGGCGCACTAATTACATTGTGTAATTTGTGCAGTAAATTTCGAAACACTTCTTGCAGCATTTTGGAAATTTTTTATTTAATGTAACATTTTTCAAACATGTTCAGTTGGATATTTGTATACAGCGCTTGACTCAACCCCCTCTGAATAGCTCCGTACTGAGTCATGTTTACCATCTGAATTATGCTTCATATCAGCTTTCTGTCCTGGCAGAATATACTGACAAAGAAAGATAAATCAGCTGTGCCTGGGCCATAAATAATGATAATGTACTAAGTAGTTAATTTTATTCGCAACCATATTATATTTAATTTACTGGATGGTTAATGAATTATTCCAGTCATGTTAATCTTTAGTTCTCTTTTTGTCGGTCACTTGCGACATTGTGTTGAAATACTGACACTAGGTGTATCCTAACTCTTGGGAGCCCCAAACATCTGACGTATTTAGTAAAGGCCAATGGAATAGGCATATGGAATATGTATGCTTGGCCATACCCCTGAACATTCATGGTATATAAGGCAGCTAGCGTGCATCACACACTTTAGCTTTGTTCTTCTGAGCCTTAGCACAGCATCTCTTCATGATAAGAGAAGCGAATTTCCATTCACCTCGCAACCGCTGCTGGATTCAGAACACACATCAACGGTCTCTCTCCGAGTTTTGCACAGAAAAGTGCAGGGAGTTCCCCTGGGTGCATCAGTGGTCGTGACTCTCATACATCTTCAAGAGGCTGAGAGTCTCCTTAATTGCTTCCCGTCCTGGTCATTATACCTCCGGGTATGAGGCTTCGGCGACGAATGCTGAGGGCGATATGGGGGTTACAATGGGAGAGTTTCCGCTAGATACTGTACTCCAATTTATTTAAAATATATTGACAAATCGGTTACAATTTCTTATTAGATGGACACATTCCAACTCAGATTTTGATGCATGGATCGATTTAGAACAAAATGAATGTAATAATATTAAATTACTAAGTGAATTACCTTTTACAAGAAAAAAAAAAAAAAGCTTTAAAAAACACACTCACAATTGTTTCAATAATATACTTATTTTCTCAACTCTTACAACCTGGTGGAAAATGTAAGAAAATAAATAATAAATTATTAAATAGACAAATTCCAAGATTGACCCCTATGCAATCTGGCATAACCATGACTTCTATTTTAATAAAAAGCCTCTTTAATTTTGCAAATGTAGTCAAAAGGGGCAATACTCTCCTTCATCATGTATTTCATGATAACACGTTTATTTTTTTTTAAAGATTTCACATCTAAATTTGATAATGCTAAAGGAAAATTCATTCACTACTTGCACATAAAAAGGCAATTTAAAACATAATAAACATGAATTATAATACACCATAATACACTATATATAATACACAAAATATTATATTTACAAACTACAATACAAAACTATTCATTAAATTCAAAATGGGTTCCCTTTCAAAGTAAAACTTCAACACTGTCTTGGATTGATGCTGTGAGTGTTTGAAGCATGTGGAGAAACATGACTAATTTTATTGGCTGACAACAGTCCATGACGTCATTAGCAGAGTGCCCCTGAGTATAAGACGGTGCCTGTAATACACATCATCAGCTTTTTTGTCTTCAGGAGTTGTTTGTATCTAAAATAGCACGTGGTGAAGGCGAACTAGAAATCCATTTCAGGAGCGTTTCATGAAGTGTATGCCTCTGTGTCTCAGACACCTGTGGGCACACAATCTGTGCGTTTTGTGCTTGGGTGAGGAGCACACGCTTTCAGTATACTCAAGGTTTCTGAAGTCGTGAGGATCGCAGGTAGATCTGGCTGAGAATTTCGAAAAAGCTATGGCTCTTTCACGTTCCTCAGATACTGGCTCGAGCGATCTGCTGGATCAAGGTGTGCTGTATGTAGCATAATCTAATCCAACAGATATCATTGTTGCTTGCACCATCCAGCCAGGAAGAGGTGAATGTGGTTTAGAAGCATGGAAGATGTATATGTACTGAACCCTCTCATCCTGCCAGCCCTGCATACGGGGAGCTGTTAGATGTTATGGCCCGCACCACAACCAGATTTGATCTGGTATGGTGGCGTGAGAAACAGGAAGATGTTCGTGGCAGACTTGACAACAATTCCTGTCAGGCCATAATTGTCCCTCCCCATGAGCCTTCCCTTTATTCCCGAACGCCACACAGAGGTGAAGAAGTCGTGGAAGAAACCATATTCAGCTCACATTTATCCATTCCAAATGAATTCCATTCGAATGATACAAATGTGAAGAGGTAGATCGAGTGAGGATATGTGCAAATGCCCCCTGTCGAAGTGATGCTTGCTAGTTATCTCTCACAGGGTGAATCATCCCTGCCATCTAAGCTGCTACAAACCACTTCACTAAATGGCAGGGCATATGCGGCAGGGGGTCAGGCCGGTGGTGTCTTGCACACTATGGCTGTATTGCAGGCCTTCCAGGTGGATCTTCATTATTCATGTTAAGAACCTAACAAATAGAGGTAGTTTGCCTAATAAGCATTCCTCCTTATTTTGATCCCGGAGTGGTTGAGTTTGATGGTGAGAATCATTGGCAACTATATTTGCTGTTCTTGTATTTGTAACCTTTCATATGAAATTTAGGGTTGCAGTCTCCCCCTGGAAGTAGTGGTAATATCCAAGGTCGTAGTTGAAAATATTCTCCCTTTGGCGAATACTCCCTAAGCAAAAGAAACGGACATAGCTGAGCCATTTATTCCTTAGAGCTTTGCTTTTGCGGCTGATGGCCTGCACGGGAGGGGGGGAAGGTTGTAAAGGCTGGGACATCCCTTGTTATAAGACCATAGAAATGTGGATCTCTTATATTATTGGAAGATAGTGGCTTAGGGAGTATTACCACAAGACCGTCTAAATGAGTCTTTGTATATGCGCCCTTAATTGATACTCTGACTCCGGCTAAATAATCAGTAGAGTAAACCTATGCTGTGCCAAATATGTTTGTGCATATTCACAGCTTAATGAGGCAGACATTCCCACAGCATGGTGCAGGTGCAGTGGATATTTGTTTCCCATAGTGTCAATCCAAGATGCAGTGTTGAAGTTCCACTTCAAAAGGGAATGTCTCAGGTTATGACTATAACCATGGTTACTGAGAAGGGGAACTAAACACTGTGTCTGGTGCATGCCTTGGGCCTGCCTGCGTGTCTTCATTAGACATTACAGTGTATTAAAAAGCATATAAACATATTGCATTTAGAGTCTGGTATGGAAACTGTTCAACGGCTGAAAGAGCTGCACTGCAGAGGGTCATAAAAACCTCACAAAACATCATCGGAGTTCCACTGCCGCCCCTTGAGGACATTTACAGGCTTCGCTGTTGCAGCAGAGCTTCTACTATCTTTATGGACAGTACTCATCCTTTTCATGATCTGTTTGCACTACTGCCATCTGGAAGACGCTACAGAGCGCTAAAGACTCGTACTTCCATATTCCGAAACAGCTTTTACCCAACAGCCATTTTTTATCTGAATTCCCTCTCCCCTTCCTCTATCCTCCCACAGCTGCTTCGATAGTTTGAATGGACGTGTATGCCATATTGTTGCAATAACATGCACAAGACACTTTAAGCAATTTTTATGGTTTTTATTGTTTTAACTTATTGTTTTGTCATTGTTTATTAACTAATGTGTGTTGGTATATGTGGGTAATACGGATGAATACAGTTTGTTTTCTATGAGAGATGTGAAATTTAGTTGTATACCATGCAATGACAATAAAGGTAAAACTATAAAAAACTAAAACTATTACAGGCACCCTCTTATACTCACAGGCACTCCGCTAATGACATCATTGACTGTCATCAGCCAATAAAATTTGGCATGTTTTCACACATGCTTCAGACACCAGTCACACTGATGCTGTTCCCCATGTCAATCTAAGGCATTAATCTACATTAATCCGGATATATTTAACAACGCTCTCCGTCCAAACTAGTGTTTTTAGCAAATGTGAGTACATTTTCTGTCATCTTTGCAGGACTGTGATATAAAGAGTGTGCAAAGTAACATTTTAGCAACAGTGTGAAAGTGAATATCACATAACAGGCACAAAACCGGTATAAACATGAATATCTATTGGGACAATATGCGTCACAGTCCTCACTACAACGCGAAAACTGCGTTTTCAAATTTATCCACTTTGGAGAGCGTTTTCAAAAAGCTTTGTTTTCATTATTAAAAACGCCTGCTCAGTGTGGATGGAAGGCCAAAACTGAGAGATAAATATGCATTTTCAAACGAAAACGTATTAGTGAGGACATGGCCACACACACACACACACACGCTCTTGAAGCTCTGCCCTTTGTGCCGGGAGCATATTTGCATTTAAAGGGACCCACACAAAACGGGGTGTTTGTTGCTCACCCTCAAAAAGTGAAAATTTTAACATGCTGTAAAAAATGTCCTGTAGGGTATTTTGAGCTAAACCTTCACATACACAATCTGTGGACATCAGAGACTTATTTTACATCTTGTAAAAAGGGGCATTGTTGATTACGATTTCACTTTTCTAATGTTAGTTAGTGTGTAATGTTGCTGTTTGAGCATAAACAACATCTGCAAAGTTACAACACTCAAAGTTCAAAGCAAAGGAAGATATTTGCTTTTAAATAAATAATTTAAGGACTACAACAAACGGCTGGTAGTAACTACACGACAATCCTCCTGGGTTAGTGACATCACCAACCCTAAAATTGACATAAACCCCGCCCCCGGGAACACACAGTCCATGTTGAGAAGAGGAAGAGTTGTTATAGTAGATCACATTTGTGAGTCTGCTCAAGCTGTCCCATTCGTCTTTTCACATGCAATACAGAATGTAACACAAATGCAATAGCGTTTCACTCTGTAGGCATTTTACAACAGTTCCCACACGAGCGATTTTATAGATTATCATGACATAATATGCTAATTAAAGATGGTTAACTCCACATCAGCAACATAAATTAATCAACTAACCATTCAGAAACATCCTGTTGCATTCTACAAGTTGTCACTTCTTATTGAGTCTCTCCGTCATTGTCGGACTCCAGTTTAAACATAAAAAAACGTTAGATTAATTAGCTGCGCAGTACTTGGTTACCCTGGAAATCCAGAGTTCTCGCGAGAACACAATTTGAATTTGCTCAGCGAGTAGCTCTGGTGTCGAGTAATAATGCTCATTAAACATGCCCCTCTATCTGAGCTGCACCAATCACATCGGGTTATCTGATATAGGTGGGCCAGAGCCGAGATGACATTACCGGTAGTCATTAGTAAACATTGCAAGATGGCTATGGATGAACATCAATTGTTTGAAAGGGCTTTGGGCGCTACAATGAAAGATTTAGACTTGCCTTTTTCCCTAAAAGAGGAACAGAAGACGGCGCTCGAATCATTCCTTTGCAAAAAAGAAGTTGTTGCTGTTTTGCCGACCGGATACGGCAAAGGTATAATCTACCAGTTAGCTCCGCTCAAGTTCGAACCCGAAGACAGACACGAGAGGTGGGGAACAGAGTAGACGTGATCAATTTGAAGTTTGCAAAAGAAAGAACGCCGTGGATCAGGAGGTGAGGTGAATTGGCTTTATGCCCAGCTGCACTATTTCCTGAACTTCACCCAGCTCCTTTGTTTCCTGTCTGCTATTATTGGACAAACTGATTAATCCAGGTGTGTCTGATTATTGTTACTGAGGTCAGGCACACCTGGATTAATCAGTTTGTCCAATAATGGCAGACGGGAAACAAAGGAGCTGGCTGAAGTTCAGGAAGTAGTGCAGCTGAGCATAAAGCCAATTAACAGACTGCAATAGCCTGAACTTAAGTTGGACCCAACTTTTCAAATGTGATCAACATTTTCCTAAGTACTAGATGTGTTGGGCTATTTAACATGACATTTTAATTATATTATGCTGAAATGAACGAAATTACTCAAAAAAAAGATTAATTAATTTTGCTGAACGAGATTCAAAGATCTGAGTCAGTAAAATGATCCGAACTTCCCACTACTACTCTGCTGGTAGTGCATGGGGCTTAGTGATGCGTGATTGGTCGTAGTGTTAGCCAATTGCGTGCAGTGAGATTTATAAATGCATGCTTGGTGCCGCCCCTCGAGCTGGCCGATTTTCATCAATCGACACCAGACCATAAATCTTTCAGATTTAGGTCTGGATTTCCAGGCTAGTACTTGGTAGCCTTGTCCGCCTAAATTAATTATAAATACATAAAAAACTAGTAGGCTATTTGCAGTATATTAAATCGTTTTTGACCTAATTATTTTGCACTGAAATGACACACTCGAGTCTGTCGGCTCTGTCACCGTTGCATCACGTGCACCCGCGCAATAATCATAAAACTAGTACTATGTCAACTAGTGATATCAGCAAAGAACTGTTGAGGAATGTGCAACATAATTTAGACAACTGTTTTTGTCATGTTATAATAACTGACACTATTATTTCAGCCACTCTGTGCATGTCCTTGCACAGAGCGAGGCTGAACATAGTCATCTTCATTTATATAGTGCTTTTAACAATGTAGATTGTTTCAAAGCTGCTTTACAGAGATAAACTTATCTAAGGTAACAGATTGTTTTGGCTTTATAGCGGTTCTTGAATAATGTTATTTTCCAGCTAAAGTTAGTTTTGATTGATTCACTTCCGTCGAAAGGATAATTTGTTATTAAATTAGGGGCCGCTAAGACGACACCGTTCTCTCTACACAGACTTTAAACGTGAACCTGTGATAAACACTGATGGCACTCACGAGCGCATCAATAATTAATTCTATAGTTATGTGCATTTGAATATATGTGCGCATGTTTGTAATTCTCTACAAACCAAACCTTAAACTACTTGTCCTGCCTATAAATTTGATACAGAATTTAATTTTATTTTATCACTACGGGGAAGATACGCAAATTTCTCACAATGCTTTATCTGTAGAGTAGTAAAGGGATCCTCCATAGGGAGAGGCTAGTTGGCACTTCAGCACTGCGTTGTCATCGGGTCCAGGCGAAGGTCCTTCGTCAGATCTGGATCCGGCAGGCTGCGGGAAAACCTCGGGATAAACAAAGACACTAAAATTAGCGTAGATGCCATTCTTCTTATGATGTAACGAGTACATCAGGATTTAAGGGAAGTGTTCCCAGTTCCGGCTGACCTAATCTATGCAGCCTTACATTGAGTTATAGAAGTCTATAATGCATTATGTGAATGATAGGTCAAAGAGATGTGTCTTTAATCTAGCTTTGAACTGACAGAGTGTGTCTGCTTCCTGGACAATGGTAGGAAGACTGTTCCAAAGTTTTGGTGCTAAATAGGAAAAGCATCTACCGGCAGCAGTCGATTTTGATATTCTAGGTATTATTAACTGGCCGGAGTTTTGAGATCACAATAGACTTGAAGGACTATAAATGCGTTAAAGGGATACTCCACTTTTTTTGGAAATAGGCTCATTTTACAACTCCCCCAGAGTTAAACAGTTGAGTTTTACCGTTTTCGAATCCATTCAGCCGAACTCCGGTTCTGACGGTACCAGTTTTAGCATAGCTTAGCATAGATCATTGATTCTGATGGGTCCAGTAGCATTTCTTTCAAAATGACCAACGAGTTTCAATATTTTTCCTATTTAAAACTTGACTCTTCTGTAGTTAAACCGTGTACAAAGATCGACGGAAATGAAAAGTTGCGTTTTTACAAGCCTATATGGCTAGGAACTACTCTCATTCCGGCGTAAGAATCAAAGAACTGTGCGCCCGTACCATGGGTGCAGCAGGCGTAATGATATGAACTGATCATCTCTTCCTTCTAGTTAATTTATAGCAGCAAATAAACATGAATGAACATAAGAAGGAATGTTGTTTTCCTTCTTATGCGGAAAGGCGTCAGTACACTCTGTTTCTCAAGTTCAAATCCTCACATGTTAATCTCCTGACTGCTTTGTCGGACAAAATGGTGGATGGCGAAGTATGATTGGGCAGATCGCCTGTCAATCAAGCTCTCTGCGAAGGGTCAAATGCCCTCCAGTGGGTTGGGCTAATCCAAAAAAAGTGAAAACAAGGCGGGTGTTCTGAAGACAGACTGTTACCTGTGAAACAGGGGTGCTCTGAAAACACCCCCATTAGCAATTAGTGCTTTCCAGCTGATGAAATTAACACGGCAAAAAATCAACAAATCAGATTTTTGGTCGAGCCAGAACATATCGACCAATAAATCGACTAGTCGACTGGGACATTACAGCCCTAAAAAAGGGACAACTTTAACATGCTGTACAAAATGATCTGTGGGGTATTTTGAGCTAAAACGGCACATACACACTCTGGGGACAACAGAGACTTATTTTACATATTGTAAAAAGGGGCATTATACCACCCCTTTAGTTGATCATCACCATCAGTGATGTATAGTGACTCTATAAAAGCAAAAATGTTTTGCCAAATAGAGCATTCAGGTGTGTGTTAATACAATGCCAAGGAGGAAAGACATTAGCAATGATCTTAAGGCTGGTTCACACGGCAGGATAATTAGGCCGTTTTTAGCCCCGATTCACCCCTTCCAACAATCTTAAGGATGCTCTGATTATCGTAAAATGATCTATTCAGATATTCCTGCCGTGGTATACTGCGCTCGTCTGCTCGGAAGGACGCCGGGATCGCTCCGACTTCAAATCGGGGATATCCAACAATTGGATTTTTTTGGAACGATTTCTTTTCGTGTGTGGTGTCCCCCGGGGACAAACGAGCACACAGCCTGTGGACTGTGGCGTGTAGCCAATCAGAAAGCGAGGCGGCGAAACAAAATCAAAACAGCCGGCGGCATGGCGCACCAGAAAGTCCGGTGGACGTCGGAGATGGAGGATAATTTTTTTTTCTTCAAACAAACAATTTTAAAATCGTCCTGTGTGAACCAGGTTTTAGAAAAGCAACTGCTGCTGCCCTTCAATCTAGAACGGGTTACAAGGCCATTTCCACACAATTTGAAGTCTATCATTTTAAATTATATTATTCACAAGTGGACACTGTCACATTCAAGACAGTTGCCAATCTTCCCAGGAGTGGACGTCCCAGCAAATTCACCCCAAGGTCAGACTGTGCACTGCTAAGAGAAACTGCAATTAAACCAAGAGCTACATCTCAGACATTTCAGGCCTCAGTTTGCATGTTAAAAGTTAAAGTTCATGACAGTACAATTAGAAAAAGACTGAACAAGAATGGCTTGTTTGGAAGGGTTGCCAGGAGATAGCCTCTTCTCAAGAACATGGCAGTGGTGGTCAAGCGCAGTGGTGAAGGGGTGATGATTTGGGCTTGTTTTGCAGCCATAGGACCTGGGCACCTTGCAGTAGGGGTCTTAATAGGAACCAAGACCCTAGGACCCAGGACCCGTACTGGTTTGGATCTATATTTTAAATGGTCAGCCGGGTCCGGTCCCAATCTATTACTTTATTTCCCAGGTCTGTTAAACATTGTGTAATATACCCGAGTCAATCGGGGAACAACCGGCCGTGATCAGAGTCAGCCAGCGCTGTGCGTGTGTTTTGACACAATGACTATACCAATTGACAATTGGCTCTTTTATGAATGAACTGTCTCATAAAATGTTTGGTCAGACTCTTCTCAGAGAGCACAGAGATGATGGCAAAGAAGTTCTAACGTCAGCGGCCGCGGCCATGGCACTGAGCGAAAAATCATTATTATAGTTAAAAAGAGCAAGCAGTCGAAGTTATCTTATTATGAGTTGACTCGAGATATAAAAAAAAATGCAAAACTGAAGAGTCGCATTTGTCATCCGTCACCGTGACAGCTATTGGACATTTGGACTTTTGAAGCTGGAATAATGAGTGGATTAATCATGCTCTTTCATTCGGCAAGAGAGGAATAACCTGGATAGAATTTTTTGGCCTAGTAGGATTGTATGCATCACAGTCAGGTAGGGAGAAGGCTACTAACATTAAGTAAGACAACTTGTTTATTGACTTGTTCATTCATAGCAATTTGCTGTAGAATATGTTCCGATCGCGTCCAGTCAGTTTGGGTTCAACTTTAAAATAATATACGGGTCCGCGTCAGTTCGGGGTAGTACATTTATGGCATTTCTTGGTTCTGCACTGGTCCGGGTCCAACTTTTAAATAAAAGACAGGTCCATGTCGTTTTTTTCGATGAAAAAAAGAATAGAATCAGTGTGTTACACTGGCCCAGTCAAAGTCCAGGCCTCAACCCGATTGAAATGTTGTGGCAGGACCTTAAGAGTGCTTTGTGTAAATAGACGTCCACAAACCTCCAAGAAATTAAGCAACGTTGTAAAGAACAGTGAGTCAAAATTCCTCCACGACGATGTGAGAGACTTATAAAGTCATATAGAAAATGATTACTTCAAATTATTGCTGCTAAAGGTGGTTCTACAAGCAATTAAATAATAGGGTGTACTTAGTTTGTCACACATGGCTTCTCCATTTTGGCTTTATTTTGTTAAATAAATAATGACAGTGTAATGTCATGTGTTGTT
Source organism: Phoxinus phoxinus (assembly GCF_949152265.1). Lineage (NCBI taxonomy): Eukaryota > Metazoa > Chordata > Actinopteri > Cypriniformes > Leuciscidae > Phoxinus > Phoxinus phoxinus. The sequence goes on along the minus strand of NC_136894.1, from coordinate 20,894,928 downwards.
GTTCATCAGAGGTATTTACCTAATTTAAAGACCTGCTAAAGACCAGATAATTTTTTTTGTCCTGACATGTAAAACCATAGAATTAAAAAAAAGTGTACTTTCTTTTTTCTGTATGTATCAGTCTTGTTCTATATCAGTTTATATATTGTTACTTTAGATTCTTAAAATATAATACAATGTGATAAAACTTTCCCTTTAATTTGACTGAACTGAAGTAGCCTACATCATATTAATCTCCATGCATGTTCAGAATTGCAATGCACCAGCCATATAGTAGAACTCATTTATTTCAGGTATTAATTTCTATATTTTTGGATCTGTAAAATGGCAGATTACTTTAGTAATGGCAGTATTTTTTCCACATTGTATTGTTGTAAAATACTTTATTTGCGTTATTTTGTGTAGTAAAAACAGCATTCAAAAATGTATTTACTGTCATATTTGATCAAATTAATGAATTTTTGCTGATTAAAAGTATTCACTCCTTTCATAATATAGATAAAACTATAAATTATTATTACTAAATAAATTATTCCAAAATAATGTCTATGTTAACTTAATTGTCATACTGAAGGAAACAAAGTAATATGAATTACAAATGATCAGTATAATATTTTATTGGATAATATTATGATATGGTTATCATGGATAATATTTGGGAAAGAAAATATACTACATAGTGTTAATGGCACACTAGTTTACATTATAGATTAGGCCTATAGTCTAGTGTGTAACCTTTACATTTGACCTTGTGATATCAACCCTACTGTCATGTCCCTCATCCCACACCAGCGCTCTCTCTCTCTCTCTCTCTCTCTCTCTCTCTCTCTCTCTCTCTCTCTCTCTCTCTCTCTCTCTCTCTCTCTCTCCATCCCTCCATCCCTCCCACTGTATCTCTATCTCACCATAGTGTTAAATATAGTTACTCTACTCTTGTTGCTGTAACTGACCAGACTCCGCATCACTCAATACCTTTACGGTAGTAAGGAAGTGTAGCGCTCATGTTTGGTCTGGTCCTCTCTCTGCTGAGTTGAGAGAGAGTGGAAGGATGCACACGATCATGGGAGCAGAGGACTTTGAGCTGGAGTGGTGCTATGAGCAGTATGCCAATGGTAAAGCCTCTGTGTGTGTGTGTGGGTTTTGTGTTTTATGCACTTTTAGCATCTCTTTGATTAGTTTCTGTTTTCATTTCTCATTGTTATGTGTTTTTGTTGATTTTGAGGTTTAGATTGTTTGTTGTGGGCTACTTTTATCTGTAAAGGATTTGAGAGGTTTGGAAGTGCTTTAAAGCTATCGCATTTTCTTTTTTACTCTCTCTTTCCTTTTTGAGTATAGCCTGAGGCCTCTGGATTTCCGTGTGTGTGTGTGTGTGTGAGAGAGAGAGGGAGAAAGTATGGCATGGTAGTCTTATTGTTTGCTCTGTCAAGAGCCATTTCATTTTCTGGCAGTATAAAACTTCTTTCTCTTTCTCATTTCTGGAAGTCTTTAATATTTTTTTACAGTCAATGTCCTGAGGCTGAGCTCTGAATTTAGATGTATAATGCTCATTAAAGCCATTAGGATCTCAGATGCGTTCAAATACGTGATTTGTTATTCAAATTAATTAAAACCGTATAAAATTCAGTTTTTATCTTTGAAGACATTAATCCATATTCAGTTTTGCATTTCGAAATTAAGATTCTATTGTATGTTTTATATACAGCTCCAAGATGTAGTATGTCTTGTGACAAAAAAAAAAAGTTCCTTCTGCATGCCCACATCCTGTACATTGAATTTAGTTTTAATTGTGTCATTAACAAGTTGTTGCAACGTTTATTATATCAAAATTTTGTGCATACGTTTGTGCATGTGTGTGTGTGTGACTGTAAGAGTGTGATATAACAGTAATTGTGGATGATCTGATTCTGGCTGACTGTGGATGGGGTTGCTGGGTAACAGCACCATGGAAACAGTCGCCGGGACAATCACGCATGATTTGTCATTGATGTTATTGTAAGAGCGTGATGGTACGAGATTCAGCAAGCCATAGCTCCCCCCCCCATTCTTTTTTTTAGGTTAAGTCAATGTAGGATTCTCATTGTGTTGAACTCGGGTCTGATGTATTTAAGTGCTTTGCTAACAGGTTTTTCTACTCTCTTTCTGTCTGTTTCAGTACTATGTGCTGAGCGAGTGGGCCAGATGACTAAGACCTACAATGACATTGATGCGGTCACAAGACTTCTGGAGGAGGTGAAAATTAAAAAGAAATTATGTGCATTTATTATGATGCTAGAGTTTGGGTTCAGTAAGAGTTTTTTATTTTATTCAGGAAGGATGCATAAAATTGATCAAATGTGACAGAAAAGATTTATAATGTTACAAAAATTATATTTCAATTAAATGCTGTTCTTTTGAACATTCAAAGAATCAAAGAATCCTGAAAAAAGTGAATCACAGTTTCCACAAAAATTTTAAGCAGCATAACATTGATAATAATAAGAAATGTTTTTTCACCAAATCAAGATTCAAGATTCAAATAGCTTTATTGGCATGGTGACTTTACATTGCCAAAGAAAATCATCATATTAGAATGATTTCTGAAGCATTATGTTAGTCAGCTTTGCCATCACAGGAATAGTTTAAAAAAAAACATTAAAAAATAGAAACCAATTATTTCAAATTGTAATAATAATGAACAGTATTACTGTTTTTCTTTATTTTTTATCAAATAAATGCATCCTTTCAAAAGCACTTTCAACAACAACAACAAATCTTCCAGACTCCAGACTTTTGAATGGTAGTGTATTTGAGAATCTTTTCTTCGACTCATTCTACAGAAAGAGCGGGATCTGGAGCTCTCTGCCCGCATCGGTCAGTCCCTCCTGAAGAAGAATCGCATACTGTCGGAGCAGAGCGAATACCTGGAGGAACAAGTGGGCACCATCAGGGAAGAGGTACATGAACAGATTCATTACAATGCAACTTTTGAAGTTTCAGCTCAGATAAGTCTGTTAAAATATTAGTAATGATATGAGTAATGACCATTAGCCTATGTTCAACCTGTTAGTAATGATGAAGTCATGAGTAATGAATGTTTGTAGTTTGATTCAGTTTTGTTGATTTGATTGTACCGCAGGTGGCTCAGCTGCACCATGAGTTGAATCTAAAAGACGAGCTCCTGCAGTTCTACACTAATGCAGCGGAGGAGAGTGAAGAGGGGTCTGGATCGCCCACGTCAGTCCACTGTTTTATAACACTGTTCTCATTTGTCTCTCGCTCAAGGCCAGTTCTTTTGGCTTCAGTTAGGATATTTTTAGCCTAGGTGTTTTTCTTCAGGGCTTCTCAGCTATATTTTAATGTATAATGTGCTAAACTAAACAATGTTATAACACTTGTTATTTCTGCTGAATGAGACAGCCCAAAGATCTTCAATAAAAGTAAACAAAAGCAGAATTGTAATATTTCAAAGTGATTTCATATTTATAGTTTTTTTGTTTTGGGTTCAGGGGTCAACAGGGAAGGGCAGGAGTTTCTGCCCGTAGCGGTTCATCTCTGGATATTCTGCAGCAAAAACTTCGAGACCTTGAGGAGGAAAACATTTCTCTCAGATCAGAGGTACATGCACATGCAGAGAAATTATATATATATATATATATATACATGTGAAACTCGAAAAAGTTCAAAAGTTCATTTATTTCAGTAATTCAACTTAAAAGGTGAAACTAATATATTATATAGAACAATTTTGATGATTATGGCTTACAGCTATGAAATCCTTTTCACAATATTCTAATTTTGAATTTGGGGTTTTCATAAGCTGTAAGCCATAATCATCAACATTATAACAAATAAAGGCTTGAAATATCTCACTTTACATGTAATGAGTCTATATAATATATTAGTTTCACCTTTTAAGTTGAATTACTGAAATAAATGAACTTTTGCACGATATTAATCGATATGAATGATATATATTATATAATTCTAAATTTAGAATCTAATAATATATACACGCACACACAGTACTGTTCAATAGTGTGGGGTCGGTAAGATAATTTTTTTGTGATCATGATTTTAATATACTGAAGAAATGTGTTAAAATATGTTCAAGAAACATTTCTCATTATTTATACTGTATATATATATATATTCCTCCGTACAAAGATTGCAAACCACTTTGCTTTTGTTAAATCTTTATTTGATGTATTTCGAAAATATTTGGTTAAAGGTACTTTACAAAATACCAAGAACCGTATGAAACAGTTAATACTTATTTATATTTTAACCTGACACACTTGGTCTTTAAAGGGATACTTCACCAATTAGCATTAAGTTTTGAATCAGTAGAAACCCGGTAGTATTTTCGAATGACCATGCGTCCCTCCCTCATGTCCTCCTGAGATGAGAGATTTATGTATTTTTTGTCTGGAAAAAATCCTCCGATGATGCAAAAATCGTCACTTTTTTTGGCCAGAGGCTAGAGACTACAGCCAGTAGTAGGAGCTAGATCCGCATGTTTTCAACCCGCCCATAGTGGGTGGGATCTTACTCACAGAATGTACAAAGTGTCAGCCATTTTTCACATGTCCGGCTGGGATTTCAGGATCGCCTAAAATGTCCGGGATTCGGCTTTTGCCGTCTACAGTCGCCATTCATTATGTTTACATGCACATCTTTTGTTTCCATCGGACTAAATTCATTCCGATTGGTGAATCTGAATGTAGTGTTTACATGAACGTTAAACAAGTGATTGGTTGATGTGCGTTTTAGCATTGCTAAGAAAGTTTTCGTCTCGCCGGGATCCGTGTGAAGCAGAATGCATGACCTGCAAAGCTGGCATGTCAGTCTCAAATAATGTAATAACGTAAATATAATGAATGGCGACTGTAGAAAGCAAAATCCGAAACCCGGACATTTTGGGCGATCTCCAAATCTGGTGCGGGAATCCAAAGCTTGTGGCTACCTGTACGAGCCGCAATACAGTGGGGAACAGTTGCGGATGATCGAACAAGAGGCGGCCGGAGCAGCTGAGCAAGACCTGCTTGGCAGTCAGGAGGAAGAGCCCGGGCAGACTCGAGGAGGGGCGGACTAACTCATCACGGAGACTCACAAAAAAAGGGCGTCTTTTCAGTTTTGAGTCAACTAGTAGCCTAGTTGTATTATTTATTCCGATACTGTCCTCTGTAACCGGTAGGCGTGGCTTGGGAGTGGCCTCGTAGGACAGCGAAGCAAGTGCATTCTGGGAGTTGTTGTCTTTCATCCACATGAGCCAAAAATACATTTTCTGGCTTTTCGCAGTCTAGAAGGCACCAACTTCTAAAATAATTTCACATTTCCACTACATAAATGACCCAATTTAAATACACATTCATCTTTCCAGTGGTGAAGTATCCCTTTAAGTAGTTCTTGTCTCTCTTTCTTGTCCTTAGGCGAGTCATCTAAAGTCTGAGACCGAGTCATATGAGGAGAAAGAACAACAGCTGGTGAATGACTGCGTCAGAGAGCTGAGTGAGTGAAACGTTGGCATGAAGTGGAGGTGTAGAGCTCTATCTTTTAACAAAACTAAAATAAGTCCACCCTTTCTCTTCATACAGGGCAGTCCAGCATCCAGATCTCCAGTATAGCAGAAGAGCTGGCCAAAAAGACAGATGATGCCTCTCGCCAACAGGAGGAAATCACACACTTACTCTCTCAGATAGTGGACCTGCAGAAAAAAGCCAAAACTGTGAGTCGTTTGCACCTTTCACTCTATCGGAGAACAAATAAAGAAATATATGAGATAAATATGTGCTGAGATTTACATGTGTATGTTTTTGACAGTTTGCCATTGAGAATGAAGAACTTTCTCAGCACCTTTTGGCAGCTAAAGACGCTCAGAGACAGCTCACAACCGAGGCACTTTATTTCAAACATAATAAATCAGTATTCTACGTATTTAATCTTACAAAAGCATGTCTTCATAATATATTCACTTATTCAATCTGTGTGAATGTTGTTGACTATTGTTGGTTCCTCACACACACAGCTGCAGGAGCTGGAGGAGAAATACTCTGAGTGCATTGAAATGCTCCATGAGGCTCAAGAGGAGCTCAAGGACCTACGGAACCGCAGTGTGTCTGCAGGAACTCCTCGACGCTATCACCCTCTGGGACTTTTTCCCATGGTACACAAACACGCAGTTATATAACTCATGCAAGGCCAGTGCACTAGGAGATCACAAACATGTATCTTTTGGTTTAATGTCTGTTGGTGTGGATTTTCTGGTGGGAATGACAAAAGCTGGATAAGACTTGGACTTGCTGGTACAGCAAGTTAGGTAGAAGTCAATTTACACTACTGTTGTGGTCAGTAAGACTTAAAAAAACTCAGAAAGGACGCATTCAATTGATTAAAAATTACAGTAAAGACTTACGTTGTTACAAAAAATCAATTTGAAACTTGACCTTTCTATTCATTAGAGAATCTTAAAAAAAAACTTTACATTTTACTTAAGTTATATAGTGAGTTATATAAATAAAAGCAGAACATTCTCAATTTAGTTTGGTTTGGCAATAACATTTATGAAACCTACTAATTAATTAATGACATTTCTGTCGATTAAGTTCTGCTAGAGATGTGTTTCTCTGTAAATTCTCATTTCCATCATAATCAAAGAAACCTTTTTGTAAAACTTGAATAAAATGGAAAATTGCTCTATAAAATGTTTAAATGTTATGACTACAGTTTCTTTGTTCTAAAAATTACAAATCGTACAAAAATACCACATTAATTAAAAAAATCTAATAGTACATTTTATGCATTGACATGGGAATTTAAAAAGTCCGAGTGGAGAACAAGCCCAAAAGAAAAAAAATATGGTATTGTTTATTATAACTAATTACTGTTATAATATTATCATAATGTTGTTTATTATTTTTATCTTTTTTGTTTATTTAAACATATTTTGAGGACTAAATTGAATCCAAAAGTGAGCTAAATCTAAAAGAACGTTATTTTGGTGATGTCCTCATTTGTAAAAGAAAGGGGAAAAAAGAAGTAAATAAAATGTGTGCGTGCGTTTGTGTGTGTGTGTGTGTGTGTGTGTGTTTGTTTTTTAGGACTCCCTGGCTGCTGAAATTGAGGGAACCATGAGGAAGGAATTGAGTCTCGAGAATCCTGACAATGAAGAACAGAGGTTTGAACTTTTTTCCCCTTCCTATCACATAGCACATTTTCTTTCATTGGTCATTATCTGTTTTTTACTGTTTTTTAAACTTTGCATTCAATAAAAAAATATGCTTTTGTTTCAAGGGTCCGTCATAAGCGTGTGTTTGAGACTGTGAAGAACATCAACCAGTCCGTCAGACAGCAATCTTCTGCTAATTCTGCTACTAACATCCCTGGGTCCAATCAGACGCTGTCATCCCTTAGCTCCGCCCTATCCGACAGCAATAGCAACTATGCAGTACCTGATAACCGTACACAGAGCATGCTCCAGGAGTCTGGCTCCTCAGATGCTGCGTGAGTCTATTATGAACTTTCAATTAACCTTTAGCGAAATCATAATGTAGTCACTGCTTTCCTGGGAAAACAATAAATGCATGTTAAAATATTCATGGGTCTGAAAGGCCACTGGTTCTGGCCCACTTGAATGAGTTTGTGGGTCATTTACAGGAAAATCTAAATAACACATTTAAAATGTAACTGATGAAGGGGGACATGCAAATGGTCAAAAAAGTTGAAGCGATCAAATACTGTGACTAGTTCAGCATCCTTTTAACTACACTGTAACAAGTGATCAGTTGACTTAACTTAAAAAAAAAGTAAGAAATCCCGTTGCTTTAAAATTAAGTAAATATACTTCATGCGTAATTGAAAAAATGAAAGGTGCTCTAAGCGATGCTGGGTGACGTCTCTTCTTGTTGACAATCAAAGTATTGTCAAACAAAACGGAGGCTAGCTAGACCCTCCCTCATCCCGTCTCCTCTCTCTCCCTTCGTTTCCCAGTGAGCATAAACAACGGCTCCTTCATAAACTAATTTAGTCAAAGTTGTCAATAGCCTATAAATGAACATTCAAATTCATAACAAACAGAGTGAATACAATCATTCACACAAGCTGTCGCCCTACTGTGAGTTTGCTTGATCATTTACAATAGAGATCGATCGCTAGCTGCTATAAACCTATATGTTGTATTCACTAAAGTTTGCGCTGACTGCATAGATCTAGCTAATTATATCCTTGTGTTGGTTAGGCGAACACGAACATCCATTTCGAAAAACCAAAAAATGGATTTACCCACCTGTCCAGCAAAAACAGAGCTACCTGAATGTCGGATTGGAAGCCCCTCTGGCGGCGGAGTTTTCGCCGCCTTTCGCAGGCTTTTCCAATGTAAATTCGGGACTTCGCGCGTTCCTTATCCTTTTCCCTCTTTGCAATTTGTTCATCGGAATGTCGTCTCTTTGGTCGTGTCGGCCATATCAAACTTTAAGAGAATATAATTCTAACTTCCTTCTTCATGCTTCTCTCTCCTCCTCCACACACCCCTTCATGTGTACGCACACTAACCCCCCAAACCACACCCCCAAATCTTGCTTGTCAGTTATTGGCTGGAACACTGTTTGTTATGTTTCGTAGTGCGGGTTGCCCCAGTTTGTTTTTGTTGCCGTTTGTGGAGCCTGGGCTGTCTACAAAGACTGCGTTTTTTACAGTGTGTTCAGGAGACAGGCAGCTAGCGGATAGTGAGGAGATGTTTGCTGTATGTGACACAAAAAAAAAATTTGGCCTAAAAAACGTGTGAAATTGCTTATAGCACCTTTAAGTTATGTGGAATAGTCAAGTTCACATAACTTAATTTTTTTAAATTTCACATGAAGTTTATTTAGGCCTACTTAATTTTACGGCAATGGGTTTCAAGTTAAGTAAACTGATCACTTTTTTGTGTAAAACAAACAAATGGCATTGTTTCCTGAGAATGACCCTTGTTTTCAATCATACGACTTTCCTTGTTCTCTGACTGCAGTGTGGACGCCTCTGAGAAGCGATCTGGCTCCGAGGAGCTCAAGCTCGCTCTGCGACGACTGTCTCTACGTCGTCAGAACTGTTTGAGCGAGCGTCTCTTCTTTGAGGGGGAGCGGGGGAGGCGTAATCGGGAGCCGGCGGACAGTGGAGATTATTCAAACAGGCTTGTGCACAGTGAGAGCATCATGTCCCTGGGCGCTTGGTCCAGTCGGCCTTATCTTCCCGACAAGCTCCAGATTGTTAAACCTCTGGAAGGTGACCGAAATACCAAAAATGTCTATCCTAAGACATTCCTGCATTACCGTTCCAGGCCACGCCCACCCACTATGATGCTTTTCAATTCACTGTGGGCGCTAATGCATCCCCGCAAACACTCCTACTTTAGAGAGTCCCGCTCCTGGGTACATTTACACTAGCGATCAGGTTTTGAAAATGGATAAATGTAAAGGAATGGTTCACTAAAAATAAAAAAATTCTGTCATCTAGCCTTTTAATTGAAAAAAAAAGCTAATTTTGAATGAAACACACCCTCCACTGTATCACTTATTTTGCATTTGCAATTACTGTTATGCATATTCATATAGTCTATAAAAGCTCTACTATGCAGCAATCATAGAGGCAGGACTTTATTTGTGTTTTATCTATGCTATACTATGTATGTGAGATGTAAAAGAGTCCAATTAGTCGTTTCTATATATTCTAGTGTCTACACTAATATACACTAATATAGTGTATGAAGTAGTGATTTAAATATTAATATGTCAAGTTTGTTGTGAAAGTTCTTGGGGGATTTCTGTTTTCTATTTTATTACCGCCACCTAATGGACAATAAGTGAAACATATAACTTTTGTTTGTGTTATTCTTCATCCATTTTTATTCTGTTTCTGTATTTCTTGTACTTGTATTTCCCCCCCTCATCTCTTATTCTGTGTTCTGCACTTTATTTAGTATATCTTCAATAAAGACATCTTATTCTCACTCTTTCTTTCTTTCCTTCATTTTTTTGTTTTTCATTATCACTTCATTGCAGCATTGTTAATATGTGTTTGTTTTCACACTAAGTGGATGTAGCCACTGTGTAAATTGGGTTATGAAATCACACAGTTCTCCGTCTCAATATCCCTTGTGTCTTTTTCCCTAGGCTCAGCTACCCTTCAGCACTGGCAGCAGTTAGCTCAGCCTAATCTGGGCGGTATCCTGGATGCTCGACCTGGTGTGGTCCCGAAAGGCTACCGTCCTTTGGAGCTGGACCTGGAGGAAGTATATCACTATGCCGACTATGAGGAGGATGAGCCTGGAGATCAGTACTTCCAGAACCTTCCCACCACAACCACATCTAATCCCAGTGTCCCTCCTGCCCATAGCATTTCTCCCTCAGCCTCCCCGTCACCATGTCTCAGCACAGGTCACGCGTCCATAGAGTTCTCAAGTAAGTCAACATGTTTCTGTGTGCTACAGACATTGCATCCGATGCAAAGATATTTATGTAATAACAAAAATAAATAATACTTGTGTTTCTAAGAACACTTTTTCTTGTATGTATGAAGTCAGAAATGGTCATATGCTCCATAATGTTTGATAAATGTTAACTTTTTAAAGTATATAGAGTCCTTATCAAACCTGACTTAAAGAAACAAATTACAATAATGCAAAATATTTGTATTTATTTATTTATTTGTTTAAAAAGAAATCAAGGCTATATCTTTGCCTATTGTCCCATTAATTTCAAATTTCAGAATGACAAATTTCTCAAATCAATATTTTAAATCTATGTATTTGGTCAAGAGCTGTGTAAATAAAAAAAATAAAAAAATATTTTAAATAAATTATTGATTAATTTAGATAAAATAAATTCATACTTGCTATATCTATAATTAGTCCTTATACAAAACTATTTGTTTTATTATAAAATATTTCTTGATTGATTGTCGATCGCTTAAAACGGTATATTTGCCCACTATACCAGGCAAACGGTTTCCTATATATTAAGATAATAAAAAAAAGAATTACAAATGACTTAAGTCAATATTTCAAATCCATGTATTTGTCAAATGTAAATGTAAATGTTTTTTTAAAATAATAATAATTGTTTTATTTGTTTAGATCAAATTATTTAAAACTATTGTTTTATTTGATTGATTAATTAGTTGATTGATCCAAACTGTATATTTACCCATTGTCCCAGGCAAACAATTTCCTATAAATTAGGCTAACACATTTCAGGTAACAGAATTACAAATTTCTCAAATCAATATTTCAAATCTGTGTATTTGGTAAGTAGCCATGTAAATAAAAAAATCATAAAAAAATAAAAAACATATTTATTTAGATAAAAATAAATAAAAAATGTGCTTTGTTCTCAGCTTTTGTACCTTTTTCAGTGTATTTCCCAGGCAAATGCATGGCTCATACAAGTTCGACCTACACCTTCACCACCTGCAAAATCCTCCATCCTTCTGATGAGCTCACAAGGGTGACCCCCAGGTAATATACTGTCCTGTAACTGAGATAATAATTCACAAGCCAATCAGCACATAATGTTCTGCTTCTCTGTCCAGTTTAAACCCCGTCCCAACCTCGTCCTGCGTGATTTCAAGCAGTCTTCGGTCGACGCCTGCTGTCACGCCCTGTACTCCTCGCCGAATGAGCCTGTCCCAGTCACAATCCTTCACCAACCTGCGGGACCCCACAAAAACCTTCAGCACGTCTTTGGGGCTGGTGCGCCTCCTGCAGGAGAGGGGCATCTCTTCCGCCGTGTACCAGCCTCAGAGCTGGGACAGAGGAAGTGGAGGAGTCCTCTTTTCCACCTCAGTTCTTCCTCCCCCGCCTCACGACCCCCACCGGCCCAATACCCCACCCAATTCCCCCACCCGCCGCACTCCTAGCCCGGGATCGGTGGTTTCTGATTCAGACACCTCTATGCCTTTCTCTTTCAAAAGCCCATCCTATGAAAACTTTTTGGCTTCCAAACCGGCACGGTCCATTTTGAAAGAGGTAGCAGGGGTGTCTCAGGCTAAAGACTGTGAGAGCCAAACTGATGTCAGTATGTATAATCTCAATTTGGTTGATAAGCTGAAAAGGTTGGGTTTGGCAAGCCCCGGGGCTTCTGGGGCAACAGGGGGTGGGATTCCAAGGTCAAGCCCACTTATAAGTCATCTTGGTGCACTACGAAGGGCAGGGTCCCCCTTTAGTCCACTGAACGAAGGGATGAGAAGGAATCGGAGCTATCCTGCTATGGTCGGGGCCAGTATGGCGATGAAGGGGCCTGGCCCTCAAGGGGATGAAATGTTACTGACTTCTAAACTACCTAAGCAAACAAGTCTCAAATAAGTTATGCATATCACACAATCAATAGATAGGACACTAAACTACTAACACAGAGGTCATAACTTGTACAAAGACACACTAACTTAAATAATTCACCCAATTTTTTTCTGAATCTGTCTTCATTTCCTCACCCTCATTCCTAACCTGTATAACTTTACAATATAATTTTGAAGAATATTTCAGCTGTTCATAAAATGAAAGTCAGTGGGATCCAAATCTACTGGACTTCATAGACTTTTATTGTATGGACAAAAGCCAAGACGTTTTTCAAAAAAATCTTCATATTCATCATTCATCATTCACAGTCATTCGCTCAGTCACAGTCACATCATTTCCAACATTTGGAAGGACTTGAGGGTGAAAAAATAAAGACATAATTTTCATTTTTAGGTGAACTGTCCCTTTAAAAACTACTTTAAAAACACGCATACACACATAGTTTGAAGTTTCTCCACACTTAACTCCCTGAATTGCCCTGTAGGATCTAATGCGATATGTTCCTGTACCGATGGTGCTGATTGTACATAACCTTTGACCTCACTTTCACTTCCCTGTGCACATGCAGGAAAGAATAAACCATCAAAAAACAATTGAACCGGAAAATCTACTGTCACATGTATGATTCGATCACTATGAATTAGAACTAAGTTATCACATTTGGAGCTGAGGGTATTTCCAGGATATAATAAAATGTATTGATTCGGGATCAATGGTGTTCTGCCCCTGCTTTGGGCAACTATAGAGATGTGTTCTCCCTGAATGGTTTTGAAGGGTTGCAGTTGAGGCTGATGTATTGATGCTGGCAGAGAGAATGTGTAGGACAGGTTTAATCACTCACCTGACCAACTCTCTTTTCTTCCATTTCTCAGTTTATATCTTTTTTTTAGAAGATGAATATGTAGTGAAGTAGTGAACATTATAGCTTTTGATTCGATAAGTGGTAGAATAAATTGAGGGTTGGCTACATGGATTGACTGATTTCAGGAAGTGCTGTTGTCTACATATGAAATTCTACATATGGTTTTCTATGATAAAAAAGCGAGTGCCTGTATTTGAGTCATCTGTTATGTCTTTACTGAACGATTAGGAAACATTTGAGCAGCCGGAGAGCATTGTAAACTAGAATGAGCACTGAGCACTTGTATTTAATTGCAATTTTATTGTCTTTATTCATTTACCTTCTTTTTCATGTTATTAAAAGTTGCACTTTGACGTTCTAATGTGCTGTTTAACACCACCTGTTTCATAAAGTTTTTGAGATTTAGTTGCTCTTAGCTTATGGTCTTACAAGGACAAAATATTTTAGATTAGAGAATAAGCTTTAATGTTTTTTTTATTATTTTTTTATTTTCAAATTAAAATAAATGCAGAGGAAACAAAATTACGCTTCTGGTCGTCGATGTCCATAACTGTCAACTAGAGGGCACTGTGTCCTCACTTATTTGTTTCTTTCCTTGTCCTCCCACTGATAACCTTTACAAGTGAAGTAGTCTACCAGTTGTATGTTTTTTCTCATGATAAAACTCATGACTTTCTTAACATTTTGACTTTGAAAAAGATTACATTAAGATAGTTTTGATTTGTTTAACATTTTGGCAACTGTTTTATTCCCCTGAGAAAAAGATTAATTGTAGTTGCAATAACAGCTATTTTGCGCGGAACTGAGGAACAACTGATGATGACACGGTTTGATCTTTGGCTAACCAATCAGAGGACAGTTTTTTATTTTTATTTTTTAATGAAAAAGGAGCAAGCTTCTCTTTTTTTCTACTTCGGTATTAAATAAAAAATCTGATTCTCTGCTTGCAGCAAAGTCAATTTAGCGATTTCTGGTCTTGTTACATGCTCTAAGCTCTATAAATGGTAAGAAAGAATAATTTGTGGCCCTGAATTTTCTTAGAATGAATTAATAATCAAAAGTGTTTGCTGGACGAACTAATTAATTTATTGTAATATCAATCTAGCTACATCAAATTAATCAGATTGACTTATCCAAATATTCAGAATTAATCAAAAGTTATTTTGCTACACCTGACAACAGTGGAAAATACTTAAAGAACTTGAAATACTGCTCATTTTCAGCAGCCTCTCATTTATTTTTGAGAGGCTGCTCACTGCAGAGCAAATGGGTGGAGCTTACATCTAGCTCCTCCTCCACTCCATTCGTGATTGGTCAACATTATTGGGAGATGAGATAGTCTGTGGCTCTTACCATTGGAAAAAGCATAACAGCTAACTTGGATCAATTGAGGCACATCATCCTATCATATAATGGCAGTGATGTCAGTGGCCTGTTATCAATTACCTTACCTTCCATTCCCCCATTTATTCTCCTTGTGTCTTCTGTCTTTTGCCAGATCGTTGTGGTTGCTACCCGCTATCCTTCAACCCAGCAAGTAAATATTTAACTCTAGTCGTGTCTTGTTCAGCCCTGTTTTGAGGCTCCAGTGCCATTTGTTTTCCCTGTTTGTTTTCTTTTGTGCATCTTCCTCTGTCGATCTCACCAGGCTTTCTCTCTTCTGCCAGAGTTTGAGTTTCTCAATGCCTGGTCTCATCCGTCCCTCTTCATCGCCTGCTGGTGTGGGGTTCTTCTCTGTCACGAATAAGGATGGCTTTACTAAGCTAGACCTCCGCAACGCGTATGTAACGACTGAGACAAATCAGACATAATTATTTGTTATAGTTAACAAATAATATTTAAAACTCACTCTGGGATCTGTGGTCCCATCCCCCCAACAAGGGCAAGAAGGGTCTTTGGTTACCATGACTACGATCAGATAAGTTGGTTTTATTGCTGTTAAAAATGTGGTCAGGACCTTGGCCATAGGTCCTACAGACATTAAAACAGACTATCCTGCATTCATTTATCGATGAACTGATCTATAAATGAGCATGCATCCCAGAACAATTTGTGAATGATGTACTGTCTTGTGTAATGTCTTTTAATACTATTATTTTGTTAATGCTGTGTATTATACAATAGAATCAAATGATCACCTATACCATGTTTGGTCTCTATAAATTGGTACTTTGAAGATCGAAATGATTGTGTACATGATATGCCGATAGCTGCGCAACATATTAGTATTACAAGAATCTTTCTTAGTTTCTTCATCAGAAACCAATCCAGCTGCACATGCAAATGAGCACACTTGAGACAGCATCATAAATCCTCCCCACAGAGAAATCTCCCGCTTAGAAATTCCCCCTTTCTTATAGGTTGAGCCAACCCCGAAAGGTGTGATCTTTTTCAGCCTTTAAATGGCCAAAACACAAGCCTACAGGTTTGTCACCATTTCAATGTTCTGTTGGTTAGCAACCTCCTCTTTTTCCCTCACAGGAACCCGATGGTGCGATCCTGTCTTCCTTAGCTTTCGTCCAGCGCTGTCGTTGCACCTGGAAGAAGGCTGAGAAGGTCCTGGCCCAGACCTCCAGACGAACCAAAGCAGCAGTCAATGTAGCCTACACATCAATGTAGTCTAAAAGCATTCGCTCCGTGTTGTCAAGCCCATATGAAAATTAACCATTGTAACGAAGTTCGTTGTTATGGGAAGGAGGCGGGAACCGGCGAACATTCAACAAACAATTTAATACCAAAAATAAAACAAATACAACACGAAAGTAAAAGACAGAGAGATACGAGACCGATGCGTCGCGCAGTGTCGCTCTCATTATCAATCACGCCACCGGCCTCACACAGTCCTCCCACGGCCCTCGACCTCGTCCTGCTCGCTACAACCATGTAGTTTTCTTATAGTAAAAGTGTAATGATGTTTTTTTGGCGGATTGATTACCGTCTGTATAATCACAGTTTTACTACAAATACCATGGTTAAACTATGTTTAATGTAGCAAAACCATGATTAATTCGTGGTTACCATGGTTTAAATATTAACCATGTTTTTTTAAATTATTTGTAGTAAAAGTTTACTGTAAAACCATATGGTTAATTTTCGTAGTGCATCGCACAGCTTTGTCACACATATTTTTATATTTTGGTTAGTTATATAAAACAGTCAGTTTACCAAATATGTAGGCTAGGGTTAGTTGAGGGCAGATGCGAAGTAAATTAATAATTATGAGATAAACTAATATTTCACGGCATCCTTATGTGAAGTTATATCTGCACAGAAGAAAGCCCTGTCTAGGCTCTGACCTGGTGTAGTTTGTGTCAAGCCATTAGTCTGGTTGCTTGATGATAAAGAGATGAAATGTAGTTGCAATAAACAATTTAAGAATCAGTACAATTGTAACACCTGATGCCTATTTTGTTGCGCAAAACTGAGAAACAGCTGATGACAGCATGGTTTGAGGTTTTGTTGACCAATTAGTGGAAAGGGGCGTTTCATTTGCTCATGTAGAGATCTCATATTTTTAAGCAGTTTATCCATATTGGTTTTTATTGTTTTCAGTTGGTGAATTAGAACAAAGTGTGATGAAAACGAAAGAATATGAAGGGACCAATTTGTGGTAAATTAAAGGTTTCTTCGTTTTCCCGTTTTGAAGACAAAAACGAGAAAAATTATCTGAAGGAACACGGATCGCTTTGGTCAGTCAGAATGTTTAACTCGTCATTTCGACTGTGAATGGGTTTGCATTTTTCCTAAAACAGCTTTTTTATGTAGCCTAATTGTTTGTTTGAAGGAGTACATGACAGAAGTGATAGGAAGCAATTTGTTATCCCAGACAGGATGGTGACTAACCTAATTTCAGGTCTTGCCTACTTCAGACATGCTCTCCAAATTAAGCCTCCATGCTCAAACCACCTTATTCAGATTGAAAAAAGAAAAGGCCCTAGCACAGTAATTGCCATGGGAACAGGACGGGAACTATCTGCACTCAAGTATTTCTTATGAGTCACAAAGATGTCCAGCAATGAGCACAAACAGCATTTAATGTGACCCTGATGCAGGTGGGACATCATTTGAAGATGTTTCATAGGGCAGACTCACAAACATATGACTATGTAATTCATTACAATGACTTTTCTGTTGTCTTGGAGGCAAATCCATTAATGTATGACATATCACTAAGATGTTTTAGAAATCTAAAAAACCCTAACTATAAGTTATCCATCAGATATAATCCATCTCTGGTCACAAATAAGTAGCCATGTTTTGGTTCATCCATTTGCGTCATCCAGTCAGGCAAGAAATAACAAGCAATTGCTAATCTTTTAAAATGAGGGCAAAATGTTGAGCTAACACAATAAGAAGAATGTGACCGATGGGTCCAGTTTATACCTTAATGTCCCCAGCAGTGGTTGTGTTCTTATGGTAGTAACAATTACGTCATTATCTATTATTACCAATCATTTAAATGTTCATATTTTAATATTATGACATTTAATAGCTTTTGTTTTAATTCACATTTAATTTTTTTTAATCATGAACTTGCAGGAGGAGGAGCATAGGCTAGATTAAAGATTATGCATTTATATATTTATTATGAAGAGAACAAATTAACAGAGACTGTGCGTCACTTTTCATGTTCAGGACCACAATGCAGATGAATGTTTGAGGCCACTCAAATGTGAGCTTTGTGCCTGCACAAGCAAATATGAACAACACAATATTAGAAAAAAAGTTATGAACAAAACACGTAAAAAAAAAAAAAACTGAACTAAACGCAATCGTAGAGGTGAAAAGTATTTGAGTAAATGTAATTTGTTACTGTACTTAAGCATGTTTTTGGCTACTTTGTAGTTTTAATGAGTATCAAAAATACTAGCAAAATACTACTTTCTTGAGTACATTTTTGAATAAGTATGTACTCTTTACTCATTTATTTGAAACGAGCAATTACACATTACCAGACATACCGCCTCTCCTGGAAGGTCTGGGAGTCTCTCCTGCAAATTGATAGCAGCTCCATGTTACCCACAAGTTATATATCCCGGAAATCAACTGTGTGACAGCCAGGTATGATTCAATTTACAGCGCATTGGTCAATTTTCTCATTCTTTTCTATCTGCAAACAGTGATTGACTGTTTCACAACTCTGAACGAAATTCAATGACGTCAAGGCTGTAATGTGATTAGCTATCAGGGCACATGTGACTCAAGTTAGCTGTCACGCTTTTTCCAATGGTAGAGTCACATACCCACGTATCTCCCAATAATAAGACCATCTCTGTCTGCAGTACATTTTGCATGGCACTTAACTTTTTCTGCCTCAGTTTATTTCAGCTACAAGAGAAGTGATATTGCCATCTACAGAGCATTTAAGGTAATATATCTTGTGCATTACTTTTACCCAAACTTAAAGGTACAATGTGTAGGAATTTCTCCCATCTAGCGGTGAAATTGTATTTTGCATTCAAACGAATAGTGCTCTCTAGCGCCTCGCTTTTTCAAATGCGTGTTGCAATTATGGTAGCTGTTATGTACCAAGAAGCTATGAAAACATGTCTTCCAATAGCACTTCATCGAGTTTACCTATACATGTTCTACTGTTATGCTGCCTATATAATGAATTACACAACCAAGCAAGGAAAAAAAAGCTTGTAATTTAGACCGGAACATTGACTTACCTGTCGAGAAAAAAGCAGGCAACTTCAGCGTCCCTTTCAAAGTCTTTCTCCTCCATTAGCTCTTTCCACCTGGGAAAAGCTATCCCCATATTTACTCTCATTTTTTAAATTTGCCGATAACGTTTTCTTTTAAATTAAATTGTTTGCTTTTTTTGGCGACGAGGATTCCTTCTCCAATGGCTCGGCATAAGTATGAAGATACCGTGCAGTGCAGCCTTTCAAATTTGCCGGGGCAATGACAAGCGCGCACCTCTCACTCTCCTTGTCCGTTTCAGTCTCTTGACGCTGGCTCTGAACGAAAACGCGTTGTAGAAAACGCGTTGAGGTAGCTAGTGCTTTTTGTCCCTCTCTGCTATTATAGTTTTTCAATATGGCGGAACGACATGGAAGCCTCCATGGACTTACCCGTCCCATGTAAATAAAGATAAGAAATTCTTCGCTTACGAAGATAAGTCAGATCATTGGCAGAGGTAATTCTACACCAATGAGGACATATTTATGAGTAAAGACATTGATTTTAGCTAAAAAATACTTAAACTACACAGTGTACCTTTAACAACAAGGCTACTTTATGCAAATGCGAGTGGATTAGCAGGTAGTTGCTGAATCGCAGGTGTTTATGTGAGATGAGGACATCGTTGCAACAGGAACCAGCGTGTTTAGTGCTTTAATTACTTAATTTTACTTAACATTATTTTATTTATCCATTAAAGAGACCTTTTTGAAAGATATTGTTTACTTAAACCTTTTTGGAAAACTTAAGTTTAACTGAGACTTGAGTGTTTTTAGACGTTTAAGGGGCTGTTGTGCCTTGATTTATTTCAATTTTGAGGTGTTTAGTTTTTTTTTTGTGTGTGTGAAAATAAACATGTGATTGCTCTCCTCACAAATAAACTGTTTCTTGTTTTTCACTGACATGTCTCTTAAGGCCGGGACACACCTGATGGTTGGCCATTGGCGAGCATCTGTCGGGCTATTTTTTGCGGTAGTTTTACTCTTTACCTTTACCTTTACCTCAGCGCAATCAACTTTCTGTATCTGCCTGAACTCAAACCTAAGTCCCCTGCTCGCCTGTGCCGGGGACTTATCCTTCATCCTCCACCGTATCAGTCCTTCTTTTTACACCTCTTTTATCAACAACATCAAAAATATTTTGTCCGTTTGTTTGATTGTGGAAAGAAACTTTGCACAATCAGCTGCCATGACATTTTTGCAATTGTTTGTAGCGGTGACTAAAGCCACAGGTCATGCACTGAGATCAAAGATGAGACAAAACTTTAATAGACCATTTGGGTGTTAACAAACAGCGATGATGTTTTTTGTGTGCGGAGCCTAGCTGGCAATTCCGAGTTTATATGACTATTCTGAGGGGGGGAAAAAAATCTCAATTGTAAGATATAAACCCATTATTCTGTCTTTTTCCTCTGAAGTACGACTTTATATACTGCAATTCTGACTTTTTTCCCTCATAATTGTAACCATTGAAGGTTTCACAGTACAGTATATCCGTTGCATGGCTTGCTTCGAAGGGAGTCTTCAACGACAGTGTCTTATAAAAATGAAGACCATCTTTTTTTCCATTCAGATTCTGACAGCCAAAGGCACAAGAAGACATTTTTTCTCTTAATCCATGGATTTTGCCTGTTCTCCACTGTTTTCAAGCTGACGTTTGCTCGCAAATGGTCTATAGGTAATTAATACGCACGCTCGCCACCAATTGGGCAGGGGGGCTACAATTTAAAATAGATCACCCTCAGTGTAATCTGTCAAAATGATGGACGGCCTTCATATTTTTCCATCACTGCTAAAAACAATTCACTCAATGACGGAAAATATTAAGGTCCCCAGTGTTCAGCATCCGCCCAGCAACAGCCCAGTTTCCAATAACTTTATTCCTATTTGACAAAATTATGACTGAAAGTTGAATCTGATCCAGTGGTGGTCAAATGTGATGTAATATGATGTTGCATTATGTCTATAATTGAGGGTTTGATGTGATCATTTTTTGTTATTGGCCTGTACTTGATTACAGCCCAGTATAGGATTTTGCTTTTATTAAGAGTCAGCAGAGGAAAATTATGATATGACAGCTCTGTCCTGCTCTCCGGCATTTAAATATTGCCTAATTATAGTTGACAGTGACACGTTTGTGTGTGTGTATATGTGTGTGTATGTGGCGGCTGACCAGTCTGAAGACATATGCCTTATCCACTGCATTTCGATGGTTGGTCTGTTATTATACAGAGAGATACATTGCATCTGTCTGTCTTCCAGTCTATTTCTGTGTCCATGTGCCTGTCAAATGGAAATCTTTACCCTTGGACAGCGTA
This sequence comes from Phoxinus phoxinus, assembly GCF_949152265.1. Classification (NCBI taxonomy): domain Eukaryota; kingdom Metazoa; phylum Chordata; class Actinopteri; order Cypriniformes; family Leuciscidae; genus Phoxinus; species Phoxinus phoxinus. The sequence continues at coordinate 20,873,760 of NC_136894.1, read as the reverse complement.
TCAAGCTCAATATGTCCCTTGAGTCTGCCTTGAAGTAGGAACTCTCTACTCTCTCTTTCCATGTTCCTTTTCTTTGTCTTTGTCTAAGACCATCTGAATAATTCAAGTCTTTTCTAACCAGAAATTGTACCGCTCTCTCCTCTTAATGTTCCTTTAAAGCGTTTCCTCCATTAATTCACTAACTCATTTATTGATTTTTCACTTTCTTTTCAAGCAAAGAGGCTTCATGAGACTGCAGTTTGAGCCGCAAATACTTGTTAAGCCATTATGTCAAGCACTTCCTTCCATTAAAAGCAAGTTATGTTGGTTGTGAGTTGTTTTGATGGACAAAATGCCAGAGTCTGTAGGATTTAAGGCCAAAGTTGAATGCTGACCTGATTTATTGAAAACTGTGGTTCCATGAATCTGACAAACACATTAGCTTAATGGTTTTCATTTATGCAAAACCACTGTGACAAATAAAATCAAATAAAATGACAAGATTTAAAAACAATACTTTGAGACTTTTTTTTGTGTCTTTTTTAGTAGATTTGGGCTATTCTGCATTATACTATCTTAACAAATGTACATTAGAATAATAATAACAATAGTAGTAATAAATATACTCTTTATTTGTAGATGAGGAACCAGATGATATTTATGGATTTTATGATGAGTATTCATACTCCTCAGCACTCCGGCGGCCAAAATCCATCCAGCCCACATAATCCCGATCTTTTATCCGATGGTTACTGTTTGCTCTGTTGTTCATGGAGGAGTTGCGACGAACAGAGCCTAGGAGAGAAAGAAAGAAATGATCTTAAATATATAACTAGTAAAGTGACATGATATATCAAGACAAGTTAAAGAGTTAATGAATAGAAAAAGGTGGTATATATATATATATATATATATATATATATATATAGTTGCTTTCTCATCTCATGTCTGGATCTAGTTCCACTCAAATACCTATACTAAGGCTACTATACAATAATTTTTCTGCCCATCTATCTAATATAGACACTGCTTTCTAACATAACACTAAGAACAATTTTCTAAATGGCAAACTATCAAAAAAGTTGAACTGTGCCCAGATTTCTGACACCCATTTGAACATAATTTTTATTTAAGTCAGCGATTAATAATGTTAATGGCGAACAAACAGTTCAGTGCTGTGAGAAGATGGGAACCTTTTTGTGACTGTGTCAAAGTGGAATTTAAATAGTCAATGTTCTCTTGGCCTGCTATGAACTGTAGTAGTTGCAGAGCAACAATTCATTTGAATAGTATTTGTAAAAGAACATTGTTTTCCAGAGTGGCATGCTCCTGTGTGTGGCAATGTTTCAGCTACATACAGCATGTTAAGTGTCATTCACTCTGTTGTTAGGGGTGTGATGGGTTTGCAACAGATGGGAGACTTTTAACACACTACATACTATAATTTTGTTGAAGTTTGTACAAGTTGTAGACTTGTTTTGACATGCTGACATGTGTGAAACTTGCACCTCCTACTCACAATTATAAAAAAAAAAAAAAGAGAGAGAGAGACAGCTGACCTTATTGAGAAACTAAGCGCATGCAGAAACTAGGGATGTTATAATGGGATCAATTAGTTTCCAGTACTAACACACACACACACACACACACACACACACACACACACACACACACACACACACACACACACACACACACACACACACTTTTCTATCGTTATATAGACTTTACATTTTTTGTATACTCGGCTAATGATATTATCTGATATTAAATCTAACCCTTACAGAAAACCATTTTTAAACAATACTGTTTATTAAGCTGTATTCCTCTCGGAGACCGTTGAAGTTTTGGTCACTTCACTGTATGAAAAATCTGATTTATATACAAACATACATAACAGGCACTGTTAACAATTAAATGTTTAATAAAAAATAAAAATTCCTCACTGCACTTACATGTTCAGAGGTACAATTCCCCGTTCCTGCATTTAGGAATCATAATAGTTATACCCTTAGAAGAGGTTACACCCTAAAGAATGGTTATGCAACTTAATGGTGCACACCTGACCCAAAAACATCCACCCCATGTACACCTCGGGCATAAACATGCTTCACTCGGCTGTGTTTATGTTTATCAATGCCAAGCAACGCTAACCTGGAGCTACTGTATAGTGCGTGACAAAGTTTTTTCTTTCATAACACGGAAACCTGTAATTTCATGTAATGATTTTATCTGCTTGTTTGTTATTTTTCCTTTTGCTTGTTGTTGAACATGACACATTTTTTAAAAAATTGAACATGACTTGCTCTAAATGTGTTTAAACCTTTTCTTTTTTTTATTGTGTTGAATTTGTGTATCTTGTGTGCATGTTAAGTGTTAAAGAAGAATCCAATTTGTATTGTAAGTTTTTTTTAAACACTTGTATACTGTAAAAGGACTAAACAAAATCTAAACTCATGGCTAGTTTTCAAATGTCCTGAATGAAGGAAAAAAAAAAAAACTGTGTTCATACACAAGGACATACATTGAGCAGAAAATGTCCTAGTGTGTCTACTGTGCAGAACATTAAGCATTTGTTGAAGCTATTTTTATTCTTTAAGACAATTGTGTCTTCAGACTTCCTGTCATTGAGGAACATTGTGTATTCTTCTGAGACGTCATGTGTTTGGCCGTTGAAGTGTCTCTCACCTTTTTTAGAGATGAGTTTGGCCAGCAGTTCGCTGAGGTTGGCACGGGTGTCTGGGTCTGTGTCGCCTGCTGGCTGCTGTTTGAGGGTGAGGCTGGTGGAGCGGACGACCCGGTGGTGCCCGCTTAAACTGGTCTCCACCTGCGAGGGGAGAGGGCTATCATCAGAGTCAGGGGAAGAGGAGCGGGGCCGACCCAAACAGGAGGTGGAAAGCGCAGCCAGGATCACACACACACACACCCCGCTGTTCATCCTGCAAATGTGAACGAGAGGAGGAGAGAGAGGCAAACATGTTAAAAGAAATCCCTTTAGTAAGACTGTGATTCTGTTCATATTACCATAATTTTTTTTTCAATGTGTTTTTCATTTATTATTGTTAATATTAACTGTATGTGCTTATTTTTTGGTCTTACTGCTATAATTTTTTTATTTCTATTTTTTCTAAATACAATTCTTAAATTACATTGGTATTTAATTTCAGTTGTTTATTTTGTGTTTTTTTGGTTTTCTAGAAGAAAAGTTAATTTAACCTTAAATTTGATTATCAAATGTATTAGGCTGCAAGAGAAAATAACAGGGAAAATACAGTTATTTGATGTAACAAATTGCTATTGTAGCTATTATTAAGACAAAGAGAAAAAAAGACAGTTTTTAAAGACACAAAAGTTATCAAGCACCGTTTTACGATAGTTGCCATCTGTTATTCTAATATTAAATTTTTCTATAAATATTAATATTTTCATCAAACAATGAATAAATAAAATATTGAATCCTTGTGTGAGGATAGATAGATAGATAGATAGATAGATAGATAGATAGATAGATAGATAGATAGATAGATAGATAGATAGATAGATAGATAGATAGATAGATAGATAGATAGATAGATAGATAGATAGATAGATAGGATCTCTTACCTTATTCTGTTTTGTGAGCTTGGAGGAGAATGAAAGTGTATTCTCAGGAAGGAGGGAGAGAGGCACTTATATACCCAGCTGTGACGTGCACACACACGCACACAAATGCATTCACACACACTAACACAGACATGCACGCACATAGAAAGTGTTTAAGCATATACATATTTACTACATTCTATTTTTGAGTCCGCTTTTTCTTAAAATTAAAGAAATTGTTCTACAAAAAACAGGGAGGGGGGGGGGGGGGGTAGTTTTAATTATTGAATTATTCTATTTAAACTTTTTAAATTGTCTTTCATTCTGAATTTGATGATAGTTTAATTTAAAGTCAATTATACAAACATAGACAGTGAGAGTTGTCTGGCTTTTTGGTGATCTGGGCGGAAAAAAACAAACGCAATTTGAAAGCCATATTTATTTAAGTGTTAGATCTGCCCATTTCAGTCCTTGTATTTCCTGTGTAAGTGAGTGGAAACCATTATGGCACCAGTCCATGCACCTGTACTCTCTGGATGCCCAGGTGTGAGCCAAAGTAGACAAGTGCAAGTCTGAATGTAATTGTCGATGGAACGTTTTCTGAGTCATTGATAAAAACTGCTGCTGGTGTCTTTAGACAGACTTTATATAACTCTTTATATAACTTACAGCTTCATGTATATATAACTTTCTGGAAGTGTTTCAGCACAGGTTCTTTTTACAAGGATTACGTAGTAAACACTATGTGCCAATACCTGTCTCAAGGCCATTTTCTTTTTAGTTTGCTATGTCTTTTTTCCTTTCTCCTTTCATTGAAGTAATTCTTCTATGACTTCTTTCTTTATCTTCTGCCGTCACACTGCCTTTTATAAAGCCAACTGCATAGAATGGAGACTGTGGTGTTGGACAAGAAAATCAAGCAGATTCATTTTGAGATAACCTGGTCAATCAGCCATAATCGATCACAATTGATTCCTTAATTTGCATAGTAATGGGAAGATAAGACACAATAGAGAAGTTATAATGGTCTTTATGAGCTCTAGCAGTATTTCCTATGTGAACTTAAAGGTATAGTTCACCTAAAAATAAAAATGGGATAATTATTTACTCATCCTCACGTTGTTCCTTTCTGAAGAATATCCTGGTTTCAGGATTTATGCGAATCAAGCTGTCGAGTTCCAAAATATCTAATATTCCAAAAAATATCTAATATTCTTACATAATATAGAAAAGTGTGGCCAAAAAGCCTGAGAAAAAAACATTGCGCAATACATTTCTCCTGTCATTCATCTTATTCGTGCCTGCTAACCTTTTGTTGTGCAGGGCCCAACGCTGAGGATTTTTTTTCTTCTGGGCAGTGGTTCAAATTTTCACTTGCCCTTTCAAAATTTTCACTGACCCCTCCACAAACAAGTAATAAATAAAATTGGCCCAGTTATCATCTTCATTGTTTTTTTTATTTTGACTCTTAATAAATAAGGTTGTGACACCATGTTTTCAGGTAAGTTTAACAGTAATTTGAAGGTAGAAAAAAAGAATAATCAAATGTAAAAATGGCACTGCATAGTCTTAATTAAATATAGAGTCATCCTTATTGAAGTTACAAAAGTTATTCAGTCAAGAGCAGTGTTTTTTCGGTGTCCTTTGTTGTTTGATTAACATTAAACAAAGACATCAGCAGGTTTATTAAGTCAAGTCAAGTCAAGTTTTATTTCTAGAGCACAAGTTTAACAACCGTAGTTGATCCAAAGTGCTTTACTAAGGTTTGCGCTAGTCAATTTACTAATAGTTGCAGCAGTATTTACCGCCTCCAAAAAAGTTTGTCTTAAACCAGACGCTAATTTGCACTGTTCTTGGAAGATTGCGTTGGTCATTATGGAAGTGATCTGTGTTTGTTAATTTGCGCATCGCCAATAAATCAATGCAAATGATGCAATGCGGCAGCATTGGCCCGATCGGCCAAGTGACATCGACTGAACTGTCCTGCACGAGCGACGTTTAAGCTGCGACTGGGCCATTGGGCAGTCCTTATTGTTGAGCCCTGAACTTTGTGTATCTTTTTTTACAGCTTTTATTATAAGTTCACATGGGTTACTTTAATTTGTTTTCACAGAAAACAGCTGTGAATAAATATAACTGCGTCTGTCCACCTGTCTCTCCTTCATTCTTTCTCTTTCTCTCCATTAATCTCTCCCTCTCACGGTTATCAGGGTGCAAAATTTGCGTGGTTGGTGTGGGAACACTTGTGTGGGAGGTGCTGTGAAGCATGAGAATTGATTGGCTGGCGTGTGGGAGGTGTTTGTGTGATTTTAGCCCGTTGTAGTGTGAAGGCAACCTGCACTTCAATTTGCTTGACTTCTTTACAGGTGTGAAGCAACCTGTGCACACATGAGCACCACTTGCAACCTGTGTTTCATGAGACGATTATTAGCACTCTATGTTTATCAAGACTACTGACCTTTAGTCCACCATGCACTTTAAACGTTCATCACCTTACATATTTATGAGTCGAAATCTGCTTAGGGGTAATAATGGACCGACAGTATTAAAAAGTGACTTTTGACTATTATTTACAACAGGATTTGCATTTTCATGGGTTTAAATAAAACATTTTTGTTATTTGAGACAAGAAAATAACTTTGTGCAATCAAAACCACTCCTTTCCTGGTAAAAAATTGACTTGATTTTCAAAAGTCTACAAATTTACAAAAGCTGACGATCCAAACATGTCAGTCTGTATTCATCCAATTTGACTCTCATATGCTGATGTAATTTTGATTGCAAGTATACCATTAAAAAGATTGGGCTAAGAATTTTTGTAAAGAAATTGTTCATTTTATTTACCAAAGATCATGATCAAATGTTTTGAAACTAATCAAAATGACACATTTATAATTAACAGATTATTTCTGTTTTAAATCAATTCGGATCTTTTGAACTTTCTATTCATCAAAAAAGTATTACAGTTTCCACAAAAATGTTAAGCAGCACAACTTTTTTTGAAAGACCCAAGACATGAAAACTGGAGTAATAGTTGGTAAAAAAATAAAAAAATAAATCACTGAATTACATTACAAAAAACATTAAAATGGAAAACAGTTATTTTAAATTGTAATAATATTTCCCAATATTACAGTTTTTACTGTAGGCTATATTTGAACAAATAAATAAATGTAAAAAAAAAAAAAACACTTGGCAAAAAGTTTTGCCATTATCAGTCATGTCAAACTCATTACTTCAATCTCACTCCAAACGGTCTTGGTTGAAACAATTACTCGCAGTCCTTGCAGAAATCCTGCCTGTCACATTAACTGATGCTCATCATGTTTTATTCTGATTGGTGTCTGTCATGACAGGGTCAAATCTAAATCGAGGGCCAGGAGGTTAAATGGCAGATGTAATTGTGCTCACCTCACATGTCTTCTGGAAAGAAATGAACCCAGCGCCATTACCAAAAATCATTCCAGAGTAATTGAGGATGACCTATGTAAATCTATGCTTCTTACAAGACGGCCAAACTTTTCTCTGCATGAATGAGTAATTTAAAGCTGTTTCTCCTTTTGCTGCTGCCCCTCCCTCTGTCTATAATTACATGCGGGGGGCATGTCAATTAATGAGACTTAATTACCACATTTCAGTCCAGAAAAGACTGAGTAAAATGTCCATGTTACTTCCAGATGTTAGCTGGAATTAGAGGAGACCAAGCAGAACTGGCAGACTTGTGTCTTGTGCAAGACTTTATGAAAAAAAAAAAAAATTGTAGCTCATATCTGTTGGATCATATCTGTTGGATATCTGTCAACATGGATAGTGTAGTGGAGTGCCCTCCTAAATGTTAAATTCACTTCTAGCTGATCAGATTTAACATGTGTACAGTCATACCTTTTTAGCAGAAATTGACCAAAATATTGTGCACTCTCAATAAAGCTGTCCAATCAAATACTCTGTAGGGAAAGTCACTCCCTCAATTCCATCTACTTCTGACTAGCATTAGCAATTAGCAAATAATGTCAAATGAAAAGTTTTTTAGATTTAGTTTATGACAAGTCCTTTGATATCCTAGGAAAGAAATGCTCCTCAAGCTATTGTTGGGCACTTAATGTTTTTAAGTGAGTGCAAAGGACTCACTTAATCAATGAACAAAAAGAAAGTTATTCATTTTGCAGATGCTTTTATCCAAAACTGTACATTGCATTTGTGGTATAGATAAGTTTGTGTGATCGCTGGGAATTGATCCCTTTACTAAGGCGTCACTAGTGCCACATTCATCTACAGCAACTGTCAAGTAGCTGAAGAATCAAGGTAAAAAATAGAACAGTGTGACAATAAAACTCACACACTGCCAGACGTCACAGTGATAAACCATGTGTCCTTTGGTAAACACTAAATAATTCACAACTAAATGAATGCATGTTTTTATTTGCAAGTCTCTTTCACCTTTACAATACCACTGTGATTTGAATGAAAGAAAATTACAATTTTATTCAAGGACCCTGTAGATTCCTTGATCATAATGATACTTCATCCCAGCTAACTGGGAACATTTCCATAGTTTTTACTAATGTTCTTTAAAATGTAATGTTCATGGAAGGACCTTCAGTACTTGATGAATGTTCTTGTAATGTTGAGAGAAAATGTAGCCTAGAAATCTAGACGCACCCTAGCGGCAGCAAAATTTATTTTGCAGCCAGGGCAGTCTAGCAACTGTCCATACCTAGTGATTGGGTCAAGCCAATCACGTCGTGTATAGAGTAGGCGGGGGCGGGCTTAACATATGACGACAGAGTTGCGATGGCTGCCACTTGAAAACAAAGAATGGCGGCTGTGGATGGAGAACAGCGGTCTTTCGAATCGGCTTTGGCCGCGACTCTGGAGGACTTGGAGTTAAGTTTTTCTTTAAGAAAAGAGCAAAGAACGGCACTTAAGTCATTCTTAACAAAGGAAGAAGTGTTCGGAGTTTTGCTGGACCGGATCTTTGCCGCTCAGACTACGTCACCTTCTTCGTTGCTCTGGTTGGTTGTAGCGCTATCCTATTGCGTGCAGAGGGATTTTGAGAGACAACCGTTTATCCCGCCCCTCGGATTAAGCCGCGTCTATGGAGAGTTGCCAGACTAAACATCTTGATGTAAGTCTGGCTTGCCAGGCTAGAGAAAATGTTCATTGAATAACATTCTCGGAATGTCCTTATAATGTTGTTATTTGCTGAATGTTATCATAAAGTTATCATAAAATGTTCTTCTGAGTAACGTTCATGGAACGTCCTTACGATGTAACTTGTACAAGAATGTTCTTGTAATGTTCTCATAACATTGAAAGAAAATTGTCTTTCTATTACTCACAACTAATGGGCATGCGCTCCATTCCACACCATTTTTTAAACCAGACAACCTATAACACTCTAAGGTCTCTCTTTAGCCTGAAGCATCACAAAGCATTTTGTAAAATGACAGTATGACAGTATGAAACAGGTCATATATACAGAACACTAGTGTTGTTGTTTTTTCTAGTGTGTTGTTTTCCATATGTCTTGTTAGATTTGACTTGTGTGTTGTCTAGTTGTATGTTTGTGTTCTTTTCCCCCATTGTTTAAGTTGGTGTTTTTGGTTTAGAAATGCTTTGCTCTTTATGAATCCATGTTTTGGACGGTCTAAGAGACTCTTAGGAAATTTTGTGTATTACTATAGTAAAATGTAAATCTTAAAGTTAAGTCTTATCTGTTATTTTTTGTGATTCAAATATTTAATATACTTTGAAACCTTTACACTCTGGAAAAATGTAAACATGTAACGGTACCATTAACTGTACCATACTTGTGGTATGTGTGGAGGATTTGGAGTGTTTGCAATGTTTGGAGGATTTTTTGCACAACCAAGAAAAAGCTGTCTTAAAACATGGACATTTTGAACATTCAGAAAACATTCAGAAATAAAGTTTTCATAATATTTTCTAAATTAAAGAATAGAATGTTTCTCTCACATAAACCAAGAGAAAAAAACAGTCTTGAAGGTCATGAACAGATTGAATTTAGGCTTTTATTCACATATAAACATTGATCAGCGAACACAAAAGCTCAACCGTACTTGTTCGACATGCGAGAACAAACTTCATTGGCTCTTGCGAAAGCTCAAACATGCTGCGTAATACACGAGCATGAACCTCATTGGTTCAAACATGCTTGAGCTTACATTTACCATAACTGATGTGCGTGAATAAAAGCCTAAATTCAATCTCTTCATCATATAAGGTAATCGTGTCTCTTCAATTTGCACTAAACTGCTCAATTCATACGTATTTAAATGTAAAACATTTTTACAAAATCTTTATACAAATTTTGAAGCATTAAAGAGGTAGTTATGTAGACTGTCAATGGAGAGACAGAAATCTCCCAGATTTCATTAAAAATATCTTAATTTGTGCTCCGAAGATGAACAAAAGTCTTACAGGTTTGGAAAGACAGAATTAAATAATGACAGAATTTTCATTTTTGGGTGAACTAACCCTTTAATACATAAAAATTTGGACATTTTGAACATTTAGAAATATGGTTTTCATAACTTAATGGGAATGTTAGCGAAACATTCTAAAACATATTTTGTTAGCTGGTGTAGCAGCTGTGCTTCATTCAGCTGTGACTTTTAAATGTTTAAAGTGCATGCTTATGATGAAATCGGCATTGTTAAGGGGAACAAAATATCTTATTGTCACTTTTGTCTCAAATCAACAGTTTGATCCAATGGGAATGCCCCAGTAAAATGATGCTAGTGTAATTATCTTTGTGTTGGGTGCTGTATAAGAAATGGCATCCATTTTCCAGTGTTTGGTTGTATGATTTACCTCTAGCTTGGCCAATAACACTTGAAGCAGGATGAATTAGGACTGAAGTGCCAGCTGGGTTGTGCTGAAAGAGGCACCTGTCCTCCTCCTCATCGACATTGCAAAGAGCAAGGTAACGAGAGGACAGATTGACAATTATCAAATCGGGTCCCTGCGAGGCTGCTTGAATGTATCTGCTGTATTTTTGGTAAGCAGAGTATTGACTCTGTGGGGATATCATTTTATCTTTACTAATTGAAGTTAATATTAATAGACAAACTGCAACAACTAATTAAATATATTTTCTTACATTTTCTTACATAATCTATTTCTTACATACAGTACGTCTATTTTGGACCATCTTATAAAGAACTACACTCTAAAAAATGCTGGGTTGTTTCAACCCAATTTTGGGTAAAATATGGACAAACCCAAACGTTGGGTTAAAAATGTAATGTAAAAATTTAACCCAACGTTTGGGTTTGTCCATATTTTACCCAAAATTGGGTTGAAACAACCCAGCATTTTTTAGAGTGTAGCAAAATGTCAAAAAACAGCAATTATGCCTTTAATTCTCAATGCTTTTAAAAGCAGGTTGAACTTCACTGGCCTTTTACAGACTTTTATTTTACTTTCATATGATCTCCCCATGGTTATGTTCCTAATTTGTGCTAGTTTCTATGAGTTGAGTGCAATGACAAAATCTCTACAATGAAAATTACTCTCTTTTTTTTTTACTAGCTAGCTGAGAGGCTGCATGAGTTTGCCTTAGGGGATTCATAAAGTACCCCTATCTATCAATCTATGAATATTTAATAATGCTGAGCTCCACCACCCAAACAAAACACGTTACAGCAGGGGTGTCGAACTCCGTTCCTGGAGGGCCAGAGCCCTGCAGAGTTTAGCTTCAACCCTAATTTTTTTTTAGAACACCTGATCAGCTAATCAAGTCCTTCATGCTAATTTGAAAATTGCAGGTGTGTGTGTGTGTTGAAGCAGGGTTGGGACTAAACTCTGTAGGGCTGTGGCCCTCCAGGAACTGAGTTTGACACCTGTGCGTTACAGGGTTCCCACTTTCTGCAATGTCTGAATATTTATCTATTTATTTATTTTTTCTTTATCCCTTAGCCTATATTTTGTATTGTTAAAACGAAAAACTAAAGGTGCCTCAAATATCCTGTCGGATACTCAATGAACTAAAAAATTTAATCTCAAAGCTCTTTCTCCTATAGTAGGGTTACTGGTGGAACATTGACAATATTTGCGGTTCTTGCTGGAACTTATGGGATCCTTTAAGGACTTTGTATTCAGTTAAGAGGTTCTGGAGTCACCTTTTCATTACCATGAGACCTCGAAGTGCTTTGGGGGAAATTAGAGGAACTCGAATTCTATAAAAGGGTTATTGTAAGATCTTTTAACATTTAAGTGGTTCCTGGAAGATCTCTTATGTTAAAGCCAGCATCTGGAGGAACCCAATGGTTCTGTGAGGCCACGATAAGATTTTTATAATTCTATTATTATTACATTTAATCATTTAGCAGACGCTTTTACCCAAAGCGACTTACAAATGAGGAGAACAATAGAAGCAGTTAGACTAACAATATGACAACAATAGGTAAGTGCTGTGACCCTTCCCAGTTTTAGTCTGACGCAGTATACGTTTATTTATTTATTTATTTTAATTAACAGATATAAAGTAGAAGAGAAGAGAAAAGAAAGAATTAGTATTAATGGATCCAGTATTTATATTTAAGTTTTGTCATGTTTTATGAATTTGCTGTCTCCTTTCTCGTCTTGTGTTGTGTATGCGTGTGGACGTAGTCGCGTCAGCTGCAGCTGATCAGCTGTCTCACTGCTGTCGCCTTGTCTTTGTCAGATCGTTGTGGATGTTCCCCGCATGTTTGTTTCCTGCCTGTCTCCTGTTCCCGCGTGTCTTCCGTGTTCAACACTCCTGGTTCATCACGCGTCAACTTCCTGGTCTCCGGTCTCCGAGTCATCTCGGATGATGTAATCATCATCATCATCTTCACCGGAGAGATCGGGTTGTCCTCAGCGTCCCTGTGCTGCCAAGGGCTTCATACCAAACTTTTGCACACCATCACTCTCCCAGCATCTGACCAGCTCTCAATAAAACTTATCTTTCACTTGCAATTTAATCTTCCGATTATCTTCCTAAGTTTTGGTGCTAAATAGGAAAAGGATCTACCGTCAGCAGTCGATTTTGATATTCTAGGTATTATCAACTGGCCGGAATTTTGAGATCGCAATAGACGTGAAGGACTATAATGCGTTAAGAGCTCGCTCAAGTACTGTGGAGCTAAACCATTTAGTGCTTTGCAAGTAATCAGCAATATTTTAAAATGTATACGATGTTTAATAGGGAGCCAATGCAGTGTTGACAGAACGGGGCTGATATGGTCATACTTCCTGGTTCTGGTAAGAACTCAAGCTGCTGCGTTTTGAACTAGCTGTAGTTTGTTTATTAAGCGTGCAGGGCAACCACCCAGTAGAGCATTACAATAATCTAGCCTTTGAGGTCATGAACGCATGAACTAATTGTTACGCATTTGTCAATGAGAGCATATGGCGTAATTTAGATATATTTTTAAGATGGAAAAATGCGATTTTACAGATACTAGACACGTGACTTTCAAATGAAAGATTGGTATCAAAGAGCACACCCAGGTTCCTAACCGACGACAAAGACTTAACAGAGAAGCCATCAAGTGTTACGCCGGTTTCACACTGCATGCGCTAGAAGAGCGTCAGCAGCGCATAAGCAGTGCGTACAGTGAGCGGAAGCAGGACACGCGCGTTTTGCTTCCACACTGACAGCGTTTGACACGCGAAACTGAACCGCGGCGTGTGTAGCTACAGACAGAGTAACCTACTCTATAATGGGTAATTTAATAAATTTGTTGTTTCTTGGAGAAAGGTTTTCTTCGTTTAAACTTGTCAAAAAAAACTTAAAAACTTAACATCTGCACCAAGAGCCACTGCATGCCTTTTCCTTTGCCTGTGAGTCTTTATAAAGTATGTTTCTTGGATCATAAATAATTTAACGTTTCTCAACCTCCACAATGAGACGAGTGTCGTCCATAGTTATATTTTCAGGTGCACTCGACCACACCTGACACCATGTGCTTTTATTTGATTGTCAGCATGACATCCTTATGGCAATATATATATATATATATATATATATATATATATATATATATAATATGTGTGTATGTATGTATGTGTGTGTATATACATACATATATTAAATTAATCTGTAAACTGGCAGTATACATCGATTAAACTTGTTTTTGTAGTTTGGTCAACAATTTTGTTTTGGACATTTAATTTTAAATTGATGAAGGTAATTTGATTGACTGTTTAAAACACAAGAGATCTCATCAATGTGCTTTTTGGGTGAAACTGCTGTGTGTTTTGGCCATGGAAAATGCATGGTCACTTTAATTCAGCGTAAGCGGCGCGTTAAAAATAGACTGGGCGCCGAAACTATCGCGGCACTGCTGTTCCTGCTCTGCTCCTGCTACGCGCTGCCGCGCCGCTTCTGCGTGCGGTGTGAAAGCATTCATTGAATAACATGGACGCCGAAAAAAATACGCGCAGCTCACGCGCCGCTGACGCTTGCGGTGTGAAACCGGCGTTAGACAGTATTCTAGGTTATTATGTGTGGAAGTTTTTTGTCCAATTATTAGAATCTCTGTTTTTTAAGAATTTAGTATTAGGAAATTACTAGTCTTCCAATTTTTTATATCAGCTATGCATTCCGTTAATTTTGTGAATTGGTTCTGAAGAAATATACAACTGAGTATCATCGGCATAACAGTGAAAGCTAATTCCAAGTTTCATAATGATATCTCCTAATGCATGTACAGAGTGAACAGTAGCAGTCCTAGTACTGAGCCTTGTGGTTCTCTATACTGAATTTGTGATCGATAAGACATCTCTTCATTTACTGCTAGAAACTGATAACGGTCAGATAAGTATGATTTAAACCATGCTAGTGCAATTCGACTAATGCCAACATAATGTTCAAGTCTATTTAAAAGAATGTTGTGGTCAATAGTGTCAAATGCAGCACTAAGATCGAGTAACACTAATAGAGAGATACAACCACGATCTGATGATAAGAGCAAATCATTTGTGACTCTGACTACTATGTACTATATCTCGGTACTATGGTACGGTCTAAATCCGGACTGAAAATCCTTGCAGATATAATTTCTTTCTAGAAAGGAACATAGTTGTGAGAATACTGCTTTTTCTAGTATCTTTGACAGAAAAGGCAGATTCGAGATCGGCCTGTAATTTACTAATTTTGTATGATCAAGTTGCATTTTTTTAACAAGTGGTTTAATCATAGCCAGCTTAAAGGTTTTTGGTATGTATCCTAGGGATAAAGACGAATTAATGATATTAATAAGAGGATCTATGACATCTGGAAGCATCTCTTTCAGTAGCTTAGTCGGTATAGGGTCTAACACACGTCGTCGATTTAGATGAATTAACGAGTTTGCAAAATTCTTCCTTTCCTATAGCAATAAATGAATCGAATTTATCGCCTCTCTGTATGCAATCGAGCTCTCCTTCCATGAAACGCGAAATACCTCTAGTTTTGTTTTCTTCCAGTTGCGCTCCATTTTTCTAGACAAGTGTACGATTTACAAAAAAAAAATTCTGCTTGTGTTTCATGCAATGAAAGCTAACGGTGACTGATATTGCATTATGCCCGAGATCTGGTTTTGGGTTCCACAGACAGAAGTCAAACAGGTTTGGAATGTCACAAGGCTGAGGAAATTATTTTAATTTCACAACTATCACTTTAATAACATTACTAAGAGTATTTTGTACTTTGCAGGGATCTTGGTAAGCTGAAATACAAGTTCAAGCATGAACAAGAATAAAAATCCTCCTGTAGACCTCCTGTAGTGCCTGGACCATCCACCAGAAAAGAAGAAAAACAAACGGAAAACGAAGCTGCTGCACCTTTTCACTTTTCTAACTCGTTAATGTCACATTGTTAATGTGTTTTCTGTTGTGTCCATGGACTTTTAGGTTGTTTTTTCTCATTCAGTGTTTTTCTTCCTCTCTGTCGTCATTTTCATTAGTTCATTTTCATCACCTGTCTAGTTAATCAGTTAATCACCCTTCATTGTCTTCACCTGTCGTCACTCGTTGTCATCTGTGTATTTAAGTTCCTGTCTTTCTCCCTTCAGTGGTCGGTCAATGTTTGTATATGTTATTGTGTATGGAGAGTGTTACCCTTGCCTGTACCAGTTCTGTTTAAGTTTTATTATAGTAAAAGTTTGAATTGGAACTTTGGGCCTCTGCCTGTCTTCATCCGCACCATACCCGTGACAGATTGACCGACCCCCCTAAAATGGACGAGTGGGTAAAAATTTTCGTCCTGGCCAAGGAGAGCCAAGATCTCCCAGCCTTTGCCCATGGAGGATCGTTTGAGGGAACCCGTCTGGCCAGATTTCGCGGGACCCGTGGAGGCCGCAGTAGAGGCGGTGGTCGAGATGGACCCCGACACCATTCTCCGCTTTGGTCCCTCTTCGACCCTGGACGGTTGACGTCCAGCTCCAAGCCGCCTGCACCGCTGGTCCCGTCCAGCCCAGAGCTTCCTGCGCCAGAGCCCTCATCGCTGCCCAGCACAGAGCCCTCATCGCTGCCCAGCACAGAGCCCTCATCGCTGCCCAGCACAGAGCCCTCATCGCTGCCCAGCACAGAGCCCTCATCGCTGCCCAGCACAGAGCCCTCATCGCTGCCCAGCACAGAGCCCTCATCGCTGCCCAGCACAGAGCCCTCATCGCTGCCCAGCACAGAGCCCTTATCGCTGCCCAGCACCGAGCTTCCTGCACCGCTGGTCCCGTCCAGCCCAGAGCTTCCTGCACCGCTGGTCCCGTCCAGCCCAGAGCTTCCTGCACCGCTGGTCCCGTCCAGCCCAGAGCTTCCTGCACCGCTGGTTCCGTCCAGTCCAGAGCTTCCTGTACCGCTGGTCCCGTCCAGCCCAGAGCTTCCTGCACCGCTGGTCCCGTCCAGCCCAGAGCTTCCTGCACCGCTGGTCCCGTCCAGCCCAGAGCTTCCTGCACCGCTGGTCCCGTCCAGCCCAGAGCTTCCTGCACCGCTGGTCCCGTCCAGCCCAGAGCTTCCTGCACCGCTGGTCCCGTCCAGCCCAGAGCTTCCTGCACCGCTGGTCCCGTCCAGCCCAGAGCTTCCTGCACCGCTGGTCCCGTCCAGCCCAGAGCTTCCTGCACCGCTGGTCCCGTCCAGCCCAGAGCCTTCGCCGCTGGTCCCGTCCAGCCCAGAGCCTTCGCCGCTGGTCCCGTCCAGCCCAGAGCCTTCGCCGCTGGTCCCGTCCAGCCCAGAGCCTTCGCCGCTGGTCCCGTCCAGCCCAGAGCCTTCGCCGCTGGCCCCGTCCAGCCCAGTGCCTTCGCCGCTGGTCCCGTCCAGCCCAGGACCGCCTGTGTCCTCAGTGACCGCGACTCTGGCCATCATGGCCACAACCATGTGGTGTGTGTGGGCTGCGCACACACTGGAGCCGGTGTCTGTCCCTGAGCCGGTGTCTGTCCCTGAGCCGGTGTCTGTCCCTGAGCCGGTGTCTGTCCCTGAGCCGGTGTCTGTCCCTGAGCCGGTGTCTGTCCCTGAGCCGGTGTCTGTCCCTGAGCCGGTGTCTGTCCCTGAGCCGGTGTCTGTCCCTGAGCCGGTGTCTGTCCCTGAGCCGGTGTCTGTCCCTGAGCCGGTTCCAAATCCTGTCACTCTCCCCAAGTACTTTTTGGGGGGGGGCTATAGGCCACCGCCATGGCCGCCCGAAGGGTCCTCACCGCCATGGCCGCCCGAAGGGTCCTCACCGCCATGGCCGCCCGAAGGGTCCTCACCGCCATGGCCGCCCGAAGGGTCCTCACCGCCATGGCCGCCCGAAGGGTCCTCACCGCCATGGCCGCCCGAAGGGTCCTCACCGCCATGGCCGCCCGAAGGGTCCTCACCGCCATGGCCGCCCGAAGGGTCCTCACCGCCATGGCCGCCCGAAGGGTCCTCACCGCCATGGCCGCCCGAAGGGTCCTCACCGCCATGGCCGCCCGAAGGGTCGTCTCCGCCGTGGCCACTCGAAGGGTCCTCTCCACCATGGACGCCTGAGGGTCCGTCTGCTCCGCCATGGCCACGCCCTCATCCTGCTCCGCCCTGGCCACCTGCACGTCCTGCTCCGCCCTGGAGGCTTCCTGCTCCAGATCGGCCACCTGTTCATCAGCCTCCAGGGCGCCCACCCTCCCACCCCTTTGGATGTTTTACGGCGCGAGGACGCGCCTGGGGGGAGGGGGGGGTTCTGTCACATTGTTAATGTGTTTTCTGTTGTGTCCATGGACTTTTAGGTTGTTTTTTCTCATTCAGTGTTTTTCTTCCTCTCTGTCGTCATTTTCATTAGTTCATTTTCATCACCTGTCTAGTTAATCAGTTAATCACCCTTCATTGTCTTCACCTGTCGTCACTCGTTGTCATCTGTGTATTTAAGTTCCTGTCTTTCTCCCTTCAGTGGTCGGTCAATGTTTGTATATGTTATTGTGTATGGAGAGTGTTACCCTTGCCTGTACCAGTTCTGTTTAAGTTTTATTATAGTAAAAGTTTGAATTGGAACTTTGGGCCTCTGCCTGTCTTCATCCGCACCATACCCGTGACAGTTAAGTACCTCACATGTCCCTTGTGAATATTTTATTATTGATTGCATTTTATGTTGCAGCGAGTAAAGGTGCGATCACATTTGTGAATTTTGTGAAATTACACAGGCAAAAGGGTCTATTGACCATTGTCAGCAGAGTAGCGACATAATGTATGAAGCACAGCTCAGGAGTCACTTTCAAGTAGCTTTCTGTTGGTCAAATCCAGCGAATTCCAGTGGCCAACTTGGTCCCATAGTGAAATTTTTGACCACACACGAAATTCCAGATTGTATTGATTCTTATGGAAATGACTGGAATTCACCAGTGAAAATTCACAGAACAATAACTCATTTTACTGCACTTATAACTCTGTTATAATGGAAAATGTTTTCTGCTTGTTGTGACATATAAGGAATACTGTTTCCGGGTCGAAGCCTCTACTTCTACTTCCTCTATCTGATAATACTCAACAACCATTTATGAGCACTGTTGATTCAAGTCACACATTTAAGCTTTTCAAAAGCCACAGTGTACATTACAGTCTCCAGTCTCACAGCATCCCAGACTTCAAGATTTTATGATTCAAAGAACAACTAACCATCTGAGATTTCAGTATAGAGATAAAGGTTAAGATCATAATTTTCAGGAATATTACAGCACAATGAGTGTATATTAGCAACGTTTATTGTTTGTTTTTGGCATCTGATAGAGCTTTTGGATTTGGAAACAGTGACGTCAGACTTAACAAGCTCAACTAAACTTAACAAGTTAAGTGAAGATACATTTAATTAGGGTAGTCAAAATGTTAATGTCTATATTTTTTTTTACATTGATTTATTACATGGAACATATGTGTTTCCATGCATTTAAGTTGAGATGTCTTTTCTTGTATATCATATTGTATTATACATGGTTGATTATTCATGTTGCTTATGTATTATACAATTTTTTTGTGAATTCTATTCACTGATATTAAAGGGATAGTTCACTTTAAAATGAAAATTCTGTCATCATATACTCACCCTCAAGTTGTTTCAAACCTGTATGAATTTCTTTCTTCTGCTGAACACAAAGGAAGATATTTTGAAGAATTTCAGTAACCAAACAGTTAACTGGTACCATTGACTGCCATAGTATTTTCTTTCCTACTATGGAAGTCAATAGGACCAGTTAACTGTTTGATTACTGACATTCTTCAAAATATCTTCCTTTGTGTTCAGCAGAAGAAAGAAATTCATACAGGTTTGAAACAACTTGAGGGTGAGTAAATGATGAGAGAATTTTCATTTTAAAGTGAACTATCCCTTTAATCTATTAACTTTTTTCCTCAAGTACATGGAAGTGTGTGTATTAAAATGGATCTAAAATATGTAATAAACAATTCTTATTTTGTATTGGGTTCAGTTTATTATAATAGAAGTTAATGGTAACCATAGTAACAACATGAACATTTTTTTTTTTAAAGAAAAGAAAAAGTGGTTCCTGGAGGCACCCAAAACGGTTCCACACAGTGCCTAATATAAGAGTTCCTCAGGAAACCTGTGTAGTTCCTCAGAGAACCGCCCCTTTTTAAAGGGTGCCTCTACGGTTCCACCGGTGTGGCAAAGTGAAGAACCCCAAAAGGTTCCTCCAGGCACCTTTTATTTTTACAGTGTACGATTTGTTGAGCGAGTCTTTAAAGGTGCAGGAAGTCAATTATGTTGACTGAAGCCTCCAGCTAATAAAAGGGATTGCACTCTTTACTTGGTGTGAGGCCAGCATAAGCATAACATAACAAATGTTTCATAAATGAAAGAGAAAATTCTGGCAAAACTTAGTTTTCATTATATCACTGTAATATATAAGCACTTATCTGGTCTTCTCAGCACTGTAACAGCTATTAATTTGTTCTTACACCAAAAACATATATAAAAAACCTGAATTATACTAATTATTATACTATTACTTAGTTATAATTATACTAATTCTAACTAATTATACTATAACAATGTCTACATATTAAAAGAAAAATCCACAAATAGGCAAGAAAAAAGGAAAAGGTAAGGAAATAATTACTATAGGATTGACAGTGCTCTACTTTGTAAACCTTGACACATGCTTAGCGATTGCTTCTTCCTTATCTGGTTTGGGTTTCTTTGCAGTACTGCATGGTAAATTGGTAAGAGCAACTTAAGAGGTTGGGTCCTTGAAAATAACAGTGGGGTCATTGTGCCACTCCAGATCATTCTGAAGTAGTCCATCCTTGAAGTTTTGGGAAGTTAGTTCAAATAGCCTATTTTCCTTGCCAGCCAGTCTTTGTTTTGCTTGGGAAAAATCACAATGTATTGTGGAACTCCTATAAAAGCACAATATAAATAGATAGAAGACAGGTAATATTTACTGCCAGAAATAATTAAAACATATCATGCCTTAATCTATCTGCCCATCCCTCTCTCATACATCAATATAATACATACAGTGCATCCGGCAAGTATTCACAGCGCTTCACTTTTTCCACATTTTGATATGTTACTGCCTTATTCCAAAACTGATTGAATTCATTATTTTCCTCAAAATTCTATATAAACAATGCCCCATAATGACAACGTGAAAGAAGTTTGTTTGAAAATGTAGCAAATTTATTACAAGTAAAAAAAATCACATGTACATAAGTATTCACAGCTTTTGCCATGACACTCAAAATTGAGCTCAGGTTCATCCTTTTTCAACTGATCATCCTTGAGATGTTTCTACAGCTTGATTGGAGTCCACCTGTGCTAAGTTCAGTTGATTGGATATGATGTGGAAAGCCACACACCTGTCTATACAAGGTCCCATAGTTAACAGTGCATGTCAGAGCCCAAACCAAGCCATGAAGTCCAAGGAATTGTCTGTAGACTTCCAAGACAGGAATGTATCGAGGCATCTGAAGGGTACAGAAAAATGTCTGCAGCACTGAAGGTCCCAATGAGCACAGTGGCCTCCATCATCTGTAAAAAAAAATTGGACCCTCTTGAAAATGAGATGTTGCATCTCAAGGCGCTATCCATTAATAAATTGAAATTGAAATTAAATTGAAATGGAAGAAGTTTGGAACCACCAGGACTCTTCCTAGAGCTGGCCGCCCGGTCAAATTGAACGATCAGGGGAGAAGGGCCTTAGTCAGGGAGGTGACCGAGAACCTGTCGGTCACTCGGACAGAGCTCCAGCGGTTCTCTGTGAAGAGAGGAGAATTAGGCCTGGATGGTAGAGTGGCCAGACGGAAGCCACTCCTCAGTAAAAGGCACATGACAGCCCGCCTAGAGTTTGCCAAAAGCTACCTGAAGGACTCCCAGACCATGAAAAACAAAGATTGAACTCTTTGGCCTGAATGGTAAGCGTAATGTCTGGAGGAAACCAGGCACTGCTCATCACCTGGCCAATACCATCCCTACAGTGAAGCATGGTGGTGGCAGTATTATGATGTGGGGATGTTTTTCAGTGGCAGGAATAGGAGACTAGTCAGGATCGAGGGAAAGATGAATGCAGTAATGTACAGAGACATCCTTGATGAAAACCTGCTCCAGAGCGCTCTGGACCTCAGACTCTGGCGACGGTTCATCTTCCAACAGGACAACGACCCTAAGCACACAGCCAAAATAACAAAGGAGTGGCTATGGGACAACTCAGCCAGAGCCCAGACTTGAAGCAGATTAAACAACTCTGGAGAGATCTGCTATTCATGAAAAAATTAAACACAATGTTGGTATTGTGGCATTTGTGTGTATTGTTATATTAACATTTTCCCAAAATCAAGCTCAAATGGAGCCAAGAGGTTTTTCACCAGCAAGTGTCAGAGATTTGTGTTTCGTCAGTCATTAATGGCCTCATCTGAGGCAGTTCAGCATTACGCTTTAATCAACTTACAGGTTACAAAGTTTATTATAGCTGCTTAGTTTTTCCTGTCTTTTAATACATTTGGCCAAAATCTTGTGTTAAAAAAGAAGCACTTCATTCATGTTTGAGGCATGTGGAGCTACTGTATGAGGTTTTGCCAACAGGGTTTGAGGATCAACTGGAGTTCTGATGTTTAGTCACAAGCTCTAGTATAAAAGCTCTCATGTCTCTCAAATCCCACAACCTCGTCCTGCTTGCCACACACATGTTCATAATACCCACACAAATGAAGAAAGATCATTACTTGATCAACTCAAGTTTTTTGATTGGATAAGAGCAGTGAAAGCTGCTGCGAGACTTAAGTGACGTGCTAAGGAAGTCAAAGGTCTCCATCCAAGGGTCAATGAAGCAACCAGCATTGAAGAGAGAAGGAAGGCAAAGCTCACCATTATCAAAATGTTAAACAATGAGACTTTTGTGATGAGATAAAGAGACTTAAGCAACAAAAGGAGATTGAATCCAACAACGTCTGAATCACTTCTTAGACGAGCATGGTATCCTCATGTTTTTCTCCTTACATAGAGACACTGGATTGCTCACATTATCTCCTCTAAAGATTCAGAAGAGACCTCAACAACATCACACAGTGTTCTCATATTTTTTCTCCTTACCTAGAGACACTGGATTGCTCACATTATCTCCTCTAAAGATTCAGAAGAAATCTCAACAACATCATACACTGTGTTCAGATTTTTATCCTAAACTAAAGACCCCTATATTTGTCTCCAGCAAAGTTTCACACAAGATCTCAACAACATCATAAATAAGGCTTAGATTTATCTCAGCTAAAGGAGCTCTCACATTTATGTCTTTTAAAGTTTAGAAGAGACCTCAACATATTTACAAATTGTGCACCAAGTCAAGTACTTGAAAGGTACTAAAGTAAAAAACAATCCATAAATTCAAAGTTTAAGCTTAAGAGTTAAGTTATGCAGAAATAAGTTTAACGTTACTCTTAATTGCTGACACACAATAAGAGAATAGAGCTGTACAGTTTATGTGCAGAGAGGACATAATTTGTTCTTGGAAATAGTAATGTACCTGATTCCTTTATCAAAACTGACTTACAGAAGTCTTAAAACAGGAACAGTAACCCTGGAGCTTTCTTTGCTGAAAGGCTCATTAAAGGCTTACGACTCAATTTGTGATTATTAATACATATCATATGATAGAAATGTTCATATTGAGACATTTGATTTGTAAAATTGTTGATATCTCTTCTAGACTTTAGAGGAGACAAAGACTTTAGAGTGAGAGCTCCAGTGTCTCTAGCTAAGGATAAAAATCTGAGCACAGTGTGTGATGATGGAGAGATCTCCTCTGAATCTTTAGTGGAGACATGTGAGACCACCAGAGTCTGGTAAGGAGAAATATCTGAGCACAGTGTGTGATGTTGTTGAGATCTCCTCTGAAACTGTAAAGGAGACAGTTGTGAGAGAGTTAGAATTTGTGTCTCAGGAAACGAGTGTGAGAAGCAGGAGTCTCAAGCAAAAGTTTCCATTTGATGTTAATGTAACCTCATTCATGTCTTTCTTGTGTGTTTGGAAAATGTGCTGTATATACAATGCAGTTATATACAATTACTATTCTATATCTATTAAAAAAAGACCTTCCTACAATAACTGGGACTAGTCACAGCACTTGCCCTTGTTGGTTTGATTGCTTCTATTGCTATATGGCACAAACGTAATGGCATAAAATATACAAAGAAAAAAAAATAAGGACACCCGGACCCCAGAAATAGCTGTGAATTTGGGGGATAACTGCACACAAAGAACAATAGCAATTTAATAGAAATGCTTCTGGCTCTGAAGTCAATCATTCATGTGTGTCTAATCCTGTCAGCTAACATGGAACAGCGTTAAAAGTCTATATATTTTTCAGAGATAGGGGTACATGTAATAGTACAGTTTCTGGATACTACATTGCCTTTAATGCCTTCAGCTTCCCATTACCATCACTGAATAGGCTGATTCCCAAATCACAATCACAGTGTCATTATGATGAATTACCCCCCAACTTGAATAAGTTTGACCTGACAGGCAGCTAAAGGGCTTGCGTAGGATTTGGGCAACAATCAAAAGCTGGTGCTTGTTTTTAATAAAATAAATGACAGTCAATTGTGTTTGAGTTTCCAAAGGGCCTTCAATTAATCAGGCTTTTGATATAATAATAAAGGGAAGCGGCTGCATACACAAAGGGAACGCTTGAGTGAAAACTCCAGAGGAGGGTGTGAAGTGGATCAAATCATGACTCATTCTCATGCCAATATCTTTCCACAAGCAGCTAACAGAGATCTCAAGAGCGAAACAAAAGGTGAGCAAACTCATTTACCTTAGCTGTCTATAAATAGTTGGTTCAGAAAGGAGTACAGGTATAAGGCATTACATTGTTTTTATGCATCTTATGCATTCATGCAGTGATTGATCAATGTCTCCAGCTTCATCAGAATGTTTAATTTACCTTTAAAAATACCGTTGAAGACAGACCTACATTCTCTATGGTGTATTGATCTGATTGAAGGAAACCCCCACCCCTGGTGTAAATGTCATCACAGTAATGGCTTCATTCCAGGGGCTCTGTTAAAGGAGAGCAATTCAGATATGCGAGGAAGATACTACGTGCATATGCTGAATTATATATGAATCTTGGGTCCATGAAAAAAACATTTTTGAAAAAAAAGGGGGTTGGCAAGAAACACAAGTGTCATGGTCATTTTACAGTTTTACAGTAACTTTCAAATCTCCCCAGACACATGTGTGTTCATTCTAACTTCCTATGATATTTCTTGAAAAAAAATTAGAGGTATTGAGCCTGTCACAAAAGGACATGTGTTGACTTGTTACAAAACAGTTCAGTACAGCAATTCCTCTCTGTCTCTAATTACACAAGGTACTTTTCTCAAGCAGCATATTGACCAGGATCTTCTTGTGTAGAACCTCTAATGGTGCTCTCAGAGTGCGATGTCTCTGAGGTTCATCGGGGTGGAAGTTTGTGGTTGGGACAGAAGTTGATTGGGAAGTGTCATCCCTTGAGGAGTTGTATTTACTGTATTTAGAGGGTGATTAAGTAATCAGTTTGACAAAAGGCATATATAATGTATATGTCGTGATGCATGCAATCTGATCTCATGAAATGCGTCTCTATAGCACGCATTGTATTTATTGTGCAATTTATAGGCGAAAATTTTTATTATGTGCATATGATACATACTGTATACCCCTTGGGTAGGATTACTAGTGTGTGGTACGTGCATATTATACGCTTGGGTAGGATTAGTGGTGTGGGGTACATGCGTATTACATGCCATAAAGTGCATATCCGCACGCGAAAACTGCATATCATATGCACGTAAAAACAAATTTTCATGTATAAATTGCACGATAAATACAATGCATGCTAGAGAGACACATTTCATGAGATCAGGCTGCATGATGTCCTCTGGACATTTCATTATTGCTTTTATTGGGGCAACCCCTTGTCAAAAAAATATTGTGTTTAGGATTTTTCAGAATTTGGGACCAATTCTAAAGGATCTGAAAGGTAACATATATGAGAATCCTTTAAAAGTCATATATTAAACTGAACACATTAAATTGCTTCAGGATTTTTTTTGTCCTATTTGATATTGTGTGATTTTCGGAATACTTAGAATAATGGTTTGCTACTGGACAGTAAACAGGAATTAAAACATAGTAAGAGAAATTCTCGAAATTTATTTTAATGTTCTATATTACATATTAAACTTCTAAAATATTGATTTTTTTGTTTTGTCATATGTTGAAAAAATCCCATTAGAACACTTAGGATTAGTTCTAAATTGATATAAATTTCAAAAGGAATTTTGCACATGTTCTTTTAGGATTTCTAGGTGGGATGAAAAAACAAACAACATTTAATTGATATTCAGGACATAACAATAAGATTATACTTGTTTTCTAACCTTATATAAGTCAAGTGGTGTTTCTCATTTCTTATGATTCTAAAGTCCCACTGAAAGATTTGAGTTGTGCACCCTCGCTTTATTTCCTTGCTTCCAATCTTCACCCCCTTAGGATGCAAGGAAAGAAAATGAGGATGGAGGAATCGAAATATTCTTGATCACTCAAGCATCACTTCACAGCATCATCAGCTGTGCTCAAGGGATATACCCATACTGTATGTTGTTAAGAAATTCATAATAAAGGAAATAATACAATTCATAATAAATATTATTAAAACCCTCTTGAAATATTTAAGATGTATGCTTTATTTAAACTGCAAAGGTAATACATAAATGTAAGTTATTGTGACAGATGTGAAGGGGAAGGAGAATGTATTTGTTCATCAGGTTTCATGACAAAAAAAGATCTCTGCATAGGATACGCCTGTGCATCTTCGCTCATAGTTCCTCTGGAAGCTTCCTCACTCCTCGTTCCTCGCCTCCTCACTGTGCAATTGCAATGTCCTTCAAGATGGCTAACTTTGATTGGTTTTTGGGTCACAGGCTGGAGGACAAAAGAACAAGGAAACGAGGAAGTACTATTTGAGTATTGAGAAGCACCCCAGGTTACATCAAGGTTTTCCCTCTGAATTCGTTTCAGGTGTATCAGGTTCAGTCACCTGTGAATGAGGGGTTCAACTTATTGATGTCACAACTGGAGTGTAATTGAAAGAGGCTATGAGGCAGATATTCTTAGTTGTCGACTAAAATGTAAATAAGATAAATATCTGTCCACAGCAGGGACTTTTGTTGAAGTGCATATAAACAAGTCAACAACACTTTTCCCAAGACACCAATTGGTTTGAGGCTTTGTAAAGTCAACCGTGAGTGTGTGCAATATATACTGTGTTTAAGTGTGTAAGTGGATGTGAGACTGTCTACCCATATTAAAGTGCATGAGTGTTTGTATGTGTGTGTGTGTGTGTGTGTGTGTGTGTGTGTGTTTGTGTGCTTATGAATATTTCATCCCTGGCATGTCTTGAGTAACAGCAGATGGCTTGTCTCTTGCCTTCTTAATGTGCACCTGTACCCTCACCACACATATTTAATTAAGCAATGCCTGGAGCATCTGAAATTCCCTTAATCTTTCCATCTTTCAGCATTTTTAGTGAAATGTCCTCTTTTCCATCACCACCATCTTCCTGTCCGCACTTTCTATATCAACAAATTAGATTAATGATCAGAAAAGCAAATGTAGAAATGGAATAATCAATAAGCAGTCGCGGATTAACTCACATTTGGTTATCGGATTCGGAGCACAAGAGGATTCTGATTGGCTCAATAGGTGAACTTAACTGCCGCTTCTGTCATAGAACTGTATTGATCATAGGTTGAAGATGTTGTTTTCATGCTGGTGTAAAAACTCAACCCTATCAGGTAAAGTCAACATTTGAAATAGCTGTTAGTCATTAATCACCGGTAATACACAGAGGGTTGGTTAACTGAATAATCATTAAACACACAGGAAACAGGAAGACATCAATGAACATGTCATTCATTAGTACATGGTGACATTTCAAAGAATTAGTAACAGATGTAAGAACACTCCGTTGTTCTGTTCGTAAGATTAAAGTTACTTGAAAAAATAAAAACAAAGACCACATATTTGCTTTAGATATACAGCAGTCCGCAGCTGTTCATGCTGCCATAATATGACTTGGGAATATTAGTTGTCACACTGTATACTACAGCTCATATTGTTAGTTGTCATATGGTTATTGGTTGGTTTTTAATAGACAAACTTTGTTGGCGGCAAAAAAAAATACAAAATAAACAATTGAAAAATAAAACTATGAAACATTTCCACTGCTATTGCTCATAATAATGCTCATGTTCAGTATTTTGATCCTATGTTCATGCACTTTTCAGATTCCTAACTCCACAGCTGATGGAAAGCAATCCGACGGGACTCAGGCAGAAATCATGTTCATGGATGAGCTAATAAAGTTGTATTATCGTTACTGCAGTATGAAGCTAGCCGGGGGCCGAGAGCCGAGAGCCCTGAGACCACCGGATCGAGGCCAGTGGAGCAAATGCTAATGAGAGACACCTCCGCGACACACCTGTCTCGAGTCCTATGGAGAAGCTCCGGAGCTTTTATTATGCTTATATGCCGCAGTCGTCCACTACCGCTCCTTTTGTGTTGTTGTTTATGTTTATTTTATAATTAAAGTTACATTTAAAGTTTGCCAGTTCCCACCTCCTTGCTCCCTTAACTTAAACTTTGTTACAGTTAAGTTTGATCACTTAAAATCGCATTAGTTTATTTCATTCGAATGAAATAGAATTGCTGAAATACTACTCATACAGATTACTTTTTTGACTAATTAAAATTTTGAGGTAACGCTGCGCTGTTCACACTAAAAATACATTTGATTTGAATGTGTTGAATGTTATGTTATAACGTTACTCTGTGCATTTGCTTGCTTGCTGGTATGAGACACTTATTACAATGCAGTAAGCTAGTTCAATATTATAATATCATAATAAAAGCTGCATGACTAGCATTGCTGAATGGCATGCAATTAATTTTAAAATAGGTATTGTATGGCAGAGAAAATTATTGTTACTACAAATAAAGCTCTTTTGGATTACTTAAGCAAAACGATGAGTTTGTCTAAGAAAAATATTCATATTTAAAACTTTATGAAGTAAAATAACTACCTTCCGGCCAAACGAACATACGGATTCGACTTAAGGCTAAAGCACATCTTATGCGAGTAATGCGGCGTATTGCTGATATTTACGCTACGCAATGACACACTACGCTACTTCTGATGTCATAAGTTGCGTAAAATGTGCTTTAGTAGACTGTGTACGGCTGTTTGGCTGGAAGCTAGAATTTTACTTTGTTTATATTTAAATATTTATATTTTTCTTACACAAACTCTGAAGGCCTTTATTAACCCCCCGGAGCCGTGTGGAGCTCGTTTATGATGGATAGATGCACTTATTTGAGCTTGATATTGATGGTCGCAATCCACTGCCATTATAAAGCGTCAGGGTGTTTATTAATATTACCCCGATTGACTGTATTCGTCTGAAAGAAAAAAGTCATATACCCTTGTATGATTCATAACGCAACTTTAAACGCGAACCTGTGAGAAACGCTGATGGCGCTCGACTGCGCATTAAGAATGAATTATAGTTATGCGCATTTGAATATATGTGCGCAGGTTTGTAATTCCCTACAAACCAAGCCTTAACAAACTACTTGTCTGGTCTTAAAAAAAAATTATACAGAATTTTATCACTTCGGGTAGATACGCGAAACCGAAATTATCCCGACAACGCTTTATCTGTAGAGTGGTAAAGGGATCCTTCACAGGCGAGAGGCTAGTTGGCACTTCAGCACTGCGTTGTCATCGGGTCCAGGCGAAGGTCCTTTGTCAGATCTGGATACAGCCTGGATCCGGCAGGCTGCGGGAAAACCTCGGGATAAACAAAGACACTAAAATTAGCATAGATGCCATCCTTCTTATGATGTAACGAGTACATCAGGATTTATGGGAAGTGTTCCCAGAGAGCAGGTCCTCTCTCAGAGGAATGGGCCAGGGAGGGGCTGTCACAAGGACCACCAGTTCCGGGAACCAGGTCCGGTTGGGCCAATACGGCACAACTAGCAATTTGGTCCATAACGTCTGGTGGTTTTTTTTTTATGTTAATATTATTCTGAAGACTGTATCGCCCACATTCTTTCATCTTTTCTCAAAGATTGACTTTAGACCCTCAACAAAGACATCTAAGATACCGCTGCCATGCACACAAAGAGAAGAGAGAAAGAACAAAAGAAAGAAAGAAAGAAAGAAAGAAAGAAAGAAAGAAAGAAAGAAAGAAAGAAAGAAAGAAAGAAAGAAAGAAGAAAGGCACAGCGACAGATAAAAGTTTAACTTTAACTTTCATCAATTTGACATATAGACCCCCTTTTTAGTGTTCCTCTATTGATACTTCAGCTCAGGGCAGCTTTAAAATGAACCCATAAGAGCAAATACTTCACAGGGTGATGCTTTGAAAAGTTTGAAACATTAATAATGGTTATTTCTGTGGTGAATTTTGGAATATTAGTGTGTAGGAGGCTGACTGACAGTCTTCTCAGCGGAGTCTTGATGTCTGTGTAGAAAAAGGCTTATTAATACTACTGGCTTCTGAGACATCAGCTCTCACATTCATGCTGTGGACCTCTCAACCCTCTTTCTCACCATTTAAACATCACTTAACAGGAGGAAATGATGAGAGTTTGGTTTGAGGAGTGAACATATGATGTACGTGAAGGTGTGGCTCTCCGTTATGTCCATTATTGTGCCTATTAACGCTCAGTCAGCATTAATATTGTATACTAGAGACCATAGTGTTAAATTTCATTACGTCATCGCAAACCACCAAAAAAAAAAATCCAAATTAGAATGGAAATCAAACACATTGCTAGATCTTATCTAGTTCTCAAAAAAAGTGTCCCTCTTATATCAAACGACTGTAGTCTTTTTGTTATCTGGCCCCAAACAACAAGTGCAGATTCAACTTTTGAGAAACAAACTCTTTTTTTTCATCTTCTCATGGTAATTTATTCATAATTCTCGAGTATGACGTGTCACCGGGAGAGAGTTGGTGTTGCCATGTGTCCCTCAGGCTTTAATTAGGATCTTCATTCAGAACTTCTGTAGCAGCCTTAGGGAGGCCAGTAGCCTATTTGCATTTCAAATGTTACAAACTTCACTCCTTCACATACAGCTCCATTGTTGCCTAATTAATTTAGGAAATGTGGATGCCGCACCTGTAAGGAATTATGTTCACAATGCTGATTAGTATTTGTGTGATTGCTGTTATATTCAATATTTTTTATTTAGCTAGAAACGTTCCTCTCTTTCCAGCAGTGGACAGCAAATTGTTGATTATATTTGGTATCTGTCATTGTTGAAGTCATACCATATTGCAGAAGTATTTCAAAGGATTCGGACAGAGTTCGGCATATATTAGTGCTGATTTCTGTGAAGGGATGAGGCAGGAGAGAAAACAGAAAATATTGTCCACATCGTAAATCTGAGAAAATGTTCTTGTGAGGATTTCACACTGAAGAATACAAGAGAGACAT
Organism: Phoxinus phoxinus; assembly: GCF_949152265.1. Lineage (NCBI taxonomy): Eukaryota > Metazoa > Chordata > Actinopteri > Cypriniformes > Leuciscidae > Phoxinus > Phoxinus phoxinus. Next base: position 20,842,727 of record NC_136894.1, on the reverse strand, counting down.
TTGGCTGTTTAAGCTGATAAATTTTTAATGTCGCTCTTTGTAAATATTTGATGTCTTTGTCCCTGGGTTTGTCCAAGAGATTCTTTCACAGACACTAAGGGGTGTAATAGATGGACAACAGATGTGACCTGCAGTATAAGTGTATTAAAAAAAAGAAATACAGGCTACATTCATGATGTTTTTATCTATATGAGCCCCCATATTTGTATATGATGTTATCAAGGTGTAACAGTGTTGGGGAGATGGTTTCACTGTTATCTCAACTGCAGGTCTGAGGATTTGAAAATGTAATTTACAGAAAATGTCTAATTAATATTCTTTGGAATATTTGGTTGAAATCAGGGGCAGTTTAAAATCTTTTTACTGTAGTGCTTTTGAAAGTGTTTCTGTCAGACAACAACAAAAAAATCAAACATTCCTGTCATTATGCAGAAAAAAAGACATTATGTTGACATTTTGTGATAACATGCCCCAATAGAGTGTTGGAGTGATGACGTATATTTGTTGGCAAACCCAGAACTTAGCATCACCCTGGTTCCCTCAACAAAAAAATGTCCATTGGCTTTTGGATTATTACAGAAAATAAGATCATGATATTCTTTGACAAATTAACACAACTTTTATGAAATTTGAAGCCTAAACAGAATTGGCAGAAGTAAAAACGAGGCTGTGAAAGTGGACGACGAGGCTGTGAAAGTGGACTAGTGTGTAGAGTTTTCCCATTAAAAAAATCCATTGATTTTAGGACGATGGAAATGTAAGCGCTAAAAAGCAAACTCGTTTTCAGGTTTTGTCCTACAAAATGACGTAAACCCCGTAGCACTTCATTACATGTACGTGGTCACAACTTATCATTGAATAATTGAGTAACACTTTACAATAAGATCTCATGGTAAAACTTTATCTTACAGTGACCTTGTTACACGTGTTACATGTAGTTACTATAGTAATAACTATAAAATACATGCAACTAACCCAAACCAAACTGCCAACCTAACCCTTACCCTATAGTAAGTACATGTAGTTAATTATTATTACTCAGTACTTAAATGTATAATTACATTGAAACACGGACACCTTAAAATAAAGTGTAACCTGTGTCATTTGTTAACATTAACTAACATACACTTAAAAATAAGTTATACATTAGTTACAATATTTATAAATCTTTGTTAATATTTGTTAATAAAAAATATAGTCGTTCATTGTTTATTTATGTTAGTTGGGGGAAGTCGTGGACTCGTGGGTGGCCTAATGGTTAGAAAGTAAGACTGGTAACCCGAAGGTTCCAGACTTGAGCCAAGCTTGAGTCCCAACCCCCAATCGTTCCCAAGGCGACGCAGCCAAAATGGCTGCCTACTGCTTCGGGTGTGTGTCCATGGTTTGCAGTGTTCACTACTCACTTGCCATAATGTGTATGCACTAACTTGGATGCGTTAAATGCAGAGGACAAAATTATGAGTATGGGTTACCATACCTAGCATGTCATCTCACTAGTCCACAGTGCATTAACTAATGTGAATTTTTATTTTTTATTTTAATAATGTATTAGTAAATTATAAAATTAAAATTAATAAATGACGTAGAAGTTCATTCTTATTTCATGTTAACAAGAACTAATGTTATCTAATGAAACATTACTGCAAAATTTTACTAATAATTGATTAGAGTTTTTCTATTAGCTTTTCAGGAAAAAATTAAATAGCAAATAACTTAAAAAAAAATAGTTGGTGACAAAAGGGATGCTGGAATTTAGTTTAAACTAAAGGATCAAATTCACCAAATTTATTTTGATTTAAAACTAAAAAGAAAATTATCCATGCTTTTCACAATGTTAGTGTTTGAGCATGTGAATATTTAATGAGGCAAGCATTTATGATTGAGCGTTGTTGCTAAACAATGAGCTGTGAATACTTTTGGCTGCACAATGCAGGGTCAAGTCTCACATCACATCTCAGAGAAAGCTGAGCTTTACAGGTTTCAGTGCAGAGCACAAAGTTACAAGACTGTAGAGGTAACAATCTCTTTTTTTGATAACAAGCTCCTATCTCCTCTTAGTATAAATAACTGCTTACCTTAGTACCTGCAACCATTCTTATGACATTCCTCTAAAGGAGCATTTGAAGGACTTGGCAAACTGAAATGACACCAAAAGTTAAAGAACAGAAAACAGCCCAGTGCCTGTCCACCTGCAATGCATGGATTCTGTGACTGATGGGGCAGACAGTTGGGAACTCGCTGATCTCTACGGGAATTATTTTCAACCCTGAGGCTGTTTTCTTCGGTTTGTGTTACTGCCGTGGGGTACAACACCACAGTAAACACCTGCTGGGACACATTTGCAAAGCAGATTCCTCCGTATCGACCTTGTTGTTGAATAGAAGGGGAGCTTTTTCGAGGAACTGAGGTATATTCCCTGTTCTCCCATTCTCCTTTGAAACTCACTTCCAAACTTGTCCTCTCACTAAATCATGTTTCTACCTGCTCAACAACTTAAAGTCCGCGTGAACCGGAAGTTGCAAACGACTTTTCTCCAGTGTTGTGACGTATTTCCAGGTGAAACGGAATATTGAACAGAGGGCAGGGTTTTACTTTAGCGCTCCTCCTCTCCATCTCTCGCTCATAGCAGACTAACGGTTTGAGGGGAGGGGTTAAGCCTGTTCAACCCAAGCCGTCAAACTGACGTCATCAGAAAAGGAATGCCATTCCAGACAGGAAGTAACTTTTCAGACTTTGATTAAAATGGCAAACCATTTTTTTCTTTGTACTAACTTTAACGGATTAAGTGTTCACAACAAGACTAGTAATATGCGCTAACAAAGTAAATAGGGTCAATTTTGATTTCATGTCGACTTTAAAGTAACTTGGTGGACAAATAAATGATGGGCAAATCCTTTTTGCTAGATTTACGTTTACACAACAGGGCTCATAGGAATTTAATGAATGTAAAGAATTGTTCTACTGGTCCAACAATAATTCTGTACTTTTTAATTTATTTTTAGCAGCATGCTTTACAAAAAATATACATAAAATTGTAAAATAAATTAAATATGTATAACATTTATTTATAGATATATTAAAAAAAATATTTATCAAATATATTTAAATTATTTATCAAATATATTTACCACAATATTATACATTTATACTAATGCCAAATGTAGCCTAATCTTTGTACATTTTCATCTAGGCCTATAATGTTAAAATCCCAGGATTTTACTGCAAATACTTGTATTTCTTACAAATGATTCTCACTATTTCAACAAAACCTCTTCTATGCCAGCCAGAGAGATAATGGTGGGGATATTTAAATTAAAGGCACAACAACAATATTCAGTACAAATGGTTGCAAGGCATAAAACACATACATAATTCATGACTAACCAATGCTTGGAATGGAAGAAGTAGCACTGGTCCAATTGGCAAGTTCCATCAACTGGACTGAAACTCATAGTTAATATAGAAAATAAAAATAAAAAACGTAAAAATGCAAGTTTCATATTCCCAATTCATAGGCTGCATCCTTCGAAGGCCACATTCGTAGGCCGATTGCGTCATGAAGGCTGTCCCAATTCGAAGGCTCCTTCAAATGCGACCTCCAAATGCAGCCTTCGTTTCCCATGAAGTGAAAGATACAACAAATGGATTGTTAGCCCTTTGTATCTAGAACAAGGGTGCTGGAGCTAGAAGTTACTTACTATTTAACTGGCCCTTGCAGGAAGTTAGTGAAAATATCAGAGATAGCTTGGTTAAAAGAAAGAAAAAAAAGGAAAGAAAGAAAAATAAATAAGGAAACAAATTTTTAAAGAAAGAAACAAGAAATAAGTTAAGCTAGATGCAGGAAGCAAACCTATGTAGCCTGGAGCACTGGAACTTACAGAGTGAGCATAGACAAATGATGGAGCTCTCTTTCCTTAAGGAAAGAAAAAAACTGACAGTTTTTTTCTTCCAAGAACCAGTTTTTTAAGACATAAGGGCAAGCTGTAATTGAAGGCATTGGCTAATTCAACGTGAATAAGGTCTAAAGACTTATCGCATAGGTAGATTGTTTCAAGAGTTCAAGTGGTAATGTCTTTGCAATTACAGATTTTCTATTTTAATCCCTAGCAAAACCCTCTTAATAAAAAAAGAGTTAGGAGCCAAAACTGTACATTTCCAACAGTTAAACAGCTGCAATTTTGCTGTTACTTTGTGAGAGTTTATGCAGACAGCCCTCCTACCACCTTGTTAAGTCAGATGCAATTTATAGACTGTGGTCCCATGCATTATGCACACTTGAGCTGGTCTCAGTGCCAGCGTGGAAGGCATGGCTGAAGTCTCATCCGCCCTGAGCACTGACCTGATCAGGCAGAGTGCAAATTGACCCAGTCAGATAATGCCATAGAGAAGAGAGACTCAATTACTCTTTCAGTATTTCGCTGAATTATACATCTGGAGCTCTTGCCGAATCAATATGGTTCCTGTCTTTGATACTTGAATGATTTATTTTCCTACACTGGGGGTCAGAAAGCCCTGATAGTGTGTGTGATTGTGTTTGTGCGTTGCAAGGTTTGGATGGTTAGCATGTTCCTGTTCACTTCTTCTTTTAGATTCGTATCAAAATGAGATTTAGTCCATGTCTTTTGAGACCATTTATATGCCAGTTCTTTCTCTTCTAGGAAAAATTAGCAAAAAGATTAGACTCAAATTAGACTCAACATGCGTGATTTTGTCCAGATTATGCATTTAACAAAATTGTGAGTGACAGGAAAGTTTTTAATGTGAAAATGTATAACATCAGGGATGTTAATATTTTGCAGACATATTCATCAATTTTCCAGTAGTGCAATATATCAGTTTTGATGGCCAGCACACACATTTTTCTTATGACATTTTTTTTTTATCACATTCAATTATTCTCTTTGACTTCAGTCTTTGGAGTGTAACTTCAATCTGTCAATGTGGATCTGTAAATGTGTATTTAACGTATTCAACAATATTATTGATCTGCCTGCATTGACGCCATTGTATGAGAATTGAACTGAGCTGGACGATGACATCACTGTTTTATCCAGAGCGGCTGGCTGTATAGATAAATTAAATTAATAACTTTTTTACTAAATGAATCAACACTGACCTTACTTAAGCTGACTATGACGCTATTTTCTTCTAGAGCTGCTACAAACCGTATTGCATTATTTTCCTGTTATCACTGTAAAGCTGCTTTGAAACAATCTGTATTATAAAAAGCACTAAATAAAGGTGAATTGGCCACTATAACTGTGCTTTTCAGAGATATCTTTTGTCAGTGATATTAAAATAATCAGATTCATATTTTATATCCTTTTCCTCAACAGTATTTTTGCCCATAAAACCATATATTTTTTGTTCAAAAGTATACTTTTTTTTATTAAGCACAGATGGTCTATCAGACTCGTTTCAAAGCATACAGCTGCTCCAAATTCAATTAACACGATGAAAACATGTCATTTTCAATTGACTGTGGAAAAGAAACAGGCTGATTCCTGTTTACAATATAACAATGAATGATCCCAGATGTCAGCATAGTTTTGAACACATATCTTGCACAGTTATTGAATCAATATTGATCTTCAAAGAAATGTTCACTTTTGATTTAGTGGTGTCTATCGTGTTAGCTTTAGTTTGGAATCAGCAAAGCTGGGTTTAACTCAGTTCAGGATGAAAAAAATCAAGCAGCTGTCTTTGCACAGTATTATTGTAATTGCACAATTTCAGCTTTTGGGAAGTTGCTTAATATTTCCTTCAAGTGAAGTTAAAGCAATAGTGACATCAAGTGGCTGGTATGAATGCACAATATTTATTAAAACAAGCTGATAAGAATTACATTGAACACCATATGTTTAACTTTGTGTAAAGTAAAAGTGACAAATATTATTTTGATGTGTTACTGAGCATTGAAGACAATGATTTTATTTCTCATGCAAATATTTGTAACAGGTATAAACAGGGGTGTAGACAGGAATTATAAAAAATATTATCACATAATATTAATATAGTAAATTATTATTAACATTATTGCGTGGCAATATAGGCATAAGGTGGGTCGCTATGTTCTTGCTAAAAACAAAATAAAAAATCAGCTGCATTATTCTGTTGGAACCCCGAACACTTCCACTTCACACAAGCTCAGAGTCCTGTTTTCCCCAAGAAGAGCCACAGTCACAAAACGGCCTTGAAGAGCACTGTCACACCGGAACGTCCCGGTCCCTCCCGCAGGGATGAAGGACACTTTAAAACACCTGGGTAGGAATGCAAGTTAAGGAAGAGAGTATACATTTTTTGATGCCTTAAATATCATATATATCGTCATGTATATAACGCAACAGTTTCTGTCCACAAATTGTATTTACAGAGCAGCGTATGAGACTGAAAGACAACCTAATTTCCTAAAAAAATAAATAAATAATCTTACCTACCACACTTATTTAAACTACATATTAAAACATGAAAAAAAAAAAATATCGTTCAAGCTTTTGACAGTCAGGTGGATTCTGATTGAGTGTTAATGTTTTGATCATTAATCAGATGAAAAAAATACAGAAAAAATAAACGTTTTTAAAGTGATTCCAATTATATCGTTCCTCTATGCCTTGCCCATTATCGTTATAGTTGTGGTATGGACACCACTATTCTATTAAATGTAGAATGATTTTTAAAACTATTTTATCTTTATCATCCTTGGTGTGTACAGGCCTTTACTAAGTTGATTTGACTTCATTTGGAAACATTTAATAGACTAAAACAGGCACTATTGTGTCTAAAATAAAAGCTACACAACATTAAGTTGTTTATTTAGCAGTTGTATCGCATGCTGTTAGTCTGAAAACATAGCACACTTTCTCATGTAAAATTGCTTATTAATAATAATAATAAATGCATTAGCTTTACAAGGTCTATAATAAATGTATGTAATGACAGAACTCCTTACACTGGGTTTGCCCGGCCCTCAGACTCTAGTGAATCTCCAACGTGAACGACCACTCCATTCAGTTGTTCGGCGCAGCAGTCACCGCGATTGGTAAGAGCCACTGATGCAATTGTATAACTCTTGATCAGATCCAGTCTCCACCAGGGATCCCTTTCAATAGTCGTTTGAGTGCAAGAGCCTTTGAATAGGTCATATTGCCGGTTCCCATCAATGGCATTTTGTGCAAGACTCAGGCATGCTGTAGTACCCTGATTCACACTGGACTGGGTGGCTCGTCCATTTGGTGCCACGTTTATCCTCTCCGACTGCATCATTGAAACCATGTCTGAGAAATAATGAAGTATGAACAGTTAGACTGCTGTAAAACACACTCAAACATCACATGTGATGTCATCACATTTTACCTTCAGAGACTGTGTACACCTCTACCTCACATACTGTCAGAATGCGGTTCACTCCTGGTAAAAGCACATTAACATACTGTCCATCTAAGGGGCTGAACTTGAACTTCTGCGTTTTCCCAGCCTGCATGGAATAAACCTTTGCAACCCTAAAGAAATGTAAAAATGCTTGATGATCTCACAATCTGGATAAACATTTTTTTTCAATGTTTGAGCAACAGTTTAAAAATTCTCTCACATCTGATTGTTGTTGCCGTCGTTGTCAAGGCTGTTCCCAATACGAATCTCAGCTCCATCGATCCTATCAGCACAACAATCACCTCGGTTGGTGATGGCAACCATGACAATTTTGTAAGGCCGTTGGAGGGTAACTCTCCACCAGGGGTTTCTTTTTGCAGTTATGTAAGTGCAGGAATTATTTGCTAAATTTGTTGCTCGGTTTCCATCAACAGCATTGGCAGCGGTGTTACTGTTTAACAAGTCAATGGACTGGTGGGTCTCACTTCTCAAAGCAACATTTCCTGTAAATGACGACAACAGAGAATTGATTACATAACTACAACAAACTAATATAAATATATATATATATATATATATATATATATATATATATATATATATCAGTTACTCGTCGCAGCAGTTTTATATATATTCATATATATATAAAACACAAACTGATGACTGTTATGAGGCAGTTTTTAGAGAGAACATTCCTTGCATGTGTAAGCAAAGATGACAAATGCAAGGAATGTTCTCTGTAAAAACTGCCTCATAACAGTCATCAGTACGTTTTTGATCACTAAAAAGGACAGGCTCGTAAGTCAAGTCAAGTCACCTTTATTTATATACAGTGGGGGAAATAATTATTTGACCCCCTGCTGATTTTGTAAGTTCACCCACTTACAAAGAAATTAAGGGTCTATAATTTTTATGGTAGGTTTATTTTAACGGATAGACCGAATATCAACCAAAAAATCCAGAAAAAAACACATTATATAAAGGTTGTAAATGGATTAGCATTTGATCGAGTGAAATAAGTATTTGATCCCCTACCAACCAGCAAGAATTCTGCCTCCCACAGATTGGTTATGCAACCATGTGGAACACAGATGAGTCCTGTCACCTTAAGAAAGTACGGTGACACTTTATTTTACAGTGTCTTTGCTACATATGTTACATGTACTTACCACAGCAATAACAGTAAATTATGCATAATTACATGCAACTAACCCTTAACCAAATCCTAATCCTACCCTAACCCTATTGTAAGTACATGTAGTTGCTTAATATTACTCAGTACTTAAACATATAATTACACTGTAACAATGACACCTTAAAGGGCACCTATTATGGAATTTTTAAATTTACCTTTCATGTAGTGTGTAACATAGATCTAAGTGAACAAAAACATCCTGCAAAGTTTGAAATATGAAAGTGCACCGAATATAAAGTTATTGTCTTTCAAAAGTAAGAGTCGACTCTGAGTCATTTTTATGAATCGTTAGAAGACCGAAGCTTTTTCTCTGACTAGATGACGTCAACTTCTCAAGTTATTTGAATACGATACGCCCACTTATTGCGCTCCAAGGCCAGGGAAAACTTGAAAACGTCATGGCGACGAGACGCTGTGTTCTGAAGTGCGACTCAAGTGAAGTCAGCATTTGAAGACTAAGTGGCTACAATTCATATATACACAACTATACCACAGAAGTAGCCTATAGTCCGAGCCTTGTGCTTTGTTCGCGCCATTTTGAAGACGATTGCTTTACCAACTTAAATGCAATCAAACTTGGATTCGCGAGCCGGCTGATATTGAAGGAAGGTTCAGTTCCAAGTGTATTTGCATCAGCTTCCTCCTCCGTATCACAACCTGTAAGTGTTATTAATAATTGTTGCTTTTATGTTTTATGTAGCATGCTTAATTATTTTGTCTGTTGTGTAAGCACCGTTTAGCTTCTAGGTCTTCAATGACAATTGTATTGAAATATGTGAAGTGTTTGTCGTTGTTTTCGGAGTTGTCTTAAAGAATAGATTAATACCTCGTAGTAACATAACTGCATTTTTTTTTTTTTTTTTGTAAAAACGTTATGTTTATGCATCGGGCTAATGCAAACAAAGACTGATTGTGCTTTTACAATATGAACTCTGGGCTATGCTCGCTAACATAACATTAAATTCTTTATCTTATTTTTAGTTTTTTACTACAAACTACAAAGCAGTGGACTATAATCCTTATTATAACACAATTTAATTGATAAAAGCATCATTGCTGGGTCATCTGACCAATCAACGAGTAGCGTCGCGCAAAGGAGGGGTTTGGAAAAATGAGTCGTTGAACGAATCATTTGGGAGTCGGTGAGCAAATCAGGTAAAAATAAATGCATATTATACGAAAACAAAAGTGTTTTTTGACATTGCATGCATGTAAAACTGTTGTTGGGGACTCCCACAACAACATTAGGAACATTTTAAATGTCATAATAGGTGCCCTTTAAATTAAAGTGTAACCGAAAGTACTCCTAATGTCCTAATGTCAGTGGACACCTGTCCACAGAATCTGCATATTCCATTCCAATCTCTCCACCACCATGGGCAATACCAAAGAGCTGTCAAATGTCAGGGACAGATTGTAGACCTGCACAAGGCTGGAATGGGCTACAAGATCATCAGCAAGAAGCTTGGAGAGAAGGAGACTTGTTGGTGTGATTATTCGGAAATGGAAGAAATACAAAATGAAAAATCAATCGCCCTCGTTCTGAAGCTCCATGCAAGATCTCACCTCAGGGGGTAAGGATGATCAGAACTACACAGGAGGAGCTTGTTAATGATCTCAAGGCAGGTAGAACCACAGTCACCAAGCAAAGCATTTGTAACACAATACACCGCAATGGATTTAAATCCTGCAGCACCCGCAAGGTCCCCCAGCTCAAGAAGGCACATGTACAGGCCCGTGTTGAAGTTTGCCAATGAACATCTAATGATTCAGAGAAGGCTTGGGAGAAAGTGCTGTGGTCAGATGAGACCAAAATCGAGCTATTTGGCATCAACTCTACTCGCTGTGTTTGGAGGAAGAGAAATGTTAACTATGACCCCAAGAACATCATCCCTACAGTCAAGCACAGAGGTGGAAACATCATGCTTTTGGGCTGTTTCTCTGCTAAGGGTACAGGACGAATTCACTGTATTGAGGGGCTAATAGACGGGGCCATGTACTGTCAAATCTTGGATGAGAACCTCATTCCTTCAGCCTGAATACTGAAGATGGGTCGTGGATGGTTCTTCCAGCATGATTATGACCCAAAACATACCGCCAAGGCAACGAAGGAGTGGCTCAAGCACATTAAGGTCATGGAGTGGCCTAGCCAGTCTCCAGACCTTAATACTACAGAAAATCTGTCGACGGAACTTTTAGTTGCCAAGCGACAGCCAAGAAACCCTAAGGATTTTGAGAGAATCTGTAAAGAGGAGTGGACCAAAATCCCTCCTGAGATGTGTGCAAACCTGGTGACCAACTACAAGAAACGTCTTACCTCTGTGCTTGCCAACAAATGTTTCTCCACAAGTACTAAGGCATGTTTTGCTTGGGGATCAAATGCTTATTTCACTCACTGAAATGCAAATCAATTTATAACCTTTATATAATGTGTTGTTTCTGGATTTTTTGGTTGATATTCTGTCTCTATCCGTTAAAATAACAAACTTTCAAAATCAGCAGGGGATCAAATAATTATTTCCCCAACTGTAGTGCTTTTTACAATACAGACCGTTTCAAACCAGCGTTACAGTGATAACAGGAAAATAATGCAACTAAGTTTGTTTCGGCTGCACAGCAGATCTAGAAGAAAATAGTGTTATCGTCCAGCTTAAGTAAGTTTCAGCGGTGGTTCATTTCTGTTGTAAAAAAGTTATTCATTTAGTTCATTTATCTATACAGCCACTCTGGAGAAAACAGTGATGTCATCATCCAGCTCAGTTCAGTTCTCATTTAATGGTGTCAATGCAGGCAGATCAATAATATTGTTGAACATTAACTGTCCCCAACTAAGTATAGCAGGGTGGAATAACTCCACCTATTGGGAGATCGTTCGCATGCGTGTGGCTTATTGGCTGCCCTTGTGGGTTAAAGAAGTGGGTTTTGGCGACCGGATATGCATCTTGGTATTGCCGTGATGTCATGTCATCTTTCGCCGCCGAAGGTTTTGACTGTGTCCTTATCTTCCTGTCTGCTGTGTGCTCGCTGCCTACTTATCACAGCGGTATGTTTCGGATCGAGCGGCTGTATTCCCGCATGGTGTGCGACCATGAATGGTTTGTTTACGTTGACCATCCCGCGATCTGAGGGTCCTCCCTGGGATTGGGATTGGGCGTCAATATTAAATTGTGAAGAGTCTAATTGTGACTACGTTGCTGTTTTGCCTCAACATCCATCATGGTAGAAACCTTTAGCTGCTGTGATTCTGTCGCATGTCGCTTGTGAAGATTGTGCATTCGTCTGATTGCGCGGGCGGGCTGTCTCCTCTGGCCGTCGCCTATTGAATTCCCGTGTCTTGTATGTCACGATCCACACACGGGAAACAGGGGTTAGATCCAATCACAGCTTTAATAGGGTAATTCGTAATCATAAACAGTCCAGGCAGGGGTCAAAACCAAAGAAGCAATCCAAAACATAAAAACAATACAAAACAGGCAACAAAGCAGTACTCGGAAGTGGTGTGATAATAGACAAGACACAACCAGGGTATATATACACACAGAACTAACAATGAAACAGGGAACAGCTGGGAACAATTATGACGGGGAACAGCTGAGTGCAATGAACAGTGATTGGTACAGACAAGGATTGTGGGGAATGCAGTTCATAATGTGGATGACACCGTAGGGAAGAGGACCTCTAGTGGACACCAGGAATACACAAACCAGACACTGTGACATTGTAAGCATCTTGTTTAGCTTTGTGTAAGCTGGCTGGCTGTCGCTTTTGACCGCTGCTCATTGAACTCCATTGATTCATAAGCATGTATGTATGGTTATTTTTATTTATTTATTTTTATTTCGTGTCTTATTTTTGATCACTAAACCGGAGCAAACTTAGTTTATTTTCATGTGGTATTGTGAGCACTAATTCTAGGTCAAGTGGTTTAAATCCTCTAAGTATTTGACATCTTATCATCTTGGCTCGTGTATGTTTGTTTTGTGTGTTTCTCATTGTTTGCCATGTTACAGGAGCTGGGGGTTTCTGGAGGGTGAAGGCGACGCTGCCATTTGTGTGGTGTGCTCACACCTAGTGCTGTGTGTCCTTTGGCATCTAACCTTCACGTGTGCATCTGGGTATTTGTAGTGAAATATTGGGGGGTCTTGTTTTTCCAATTTGGCGGCTGGCCCGTACCTCCAGATACCTCTGCTCTTGGTTAATTGTTCCTTTAAATTTAGTGTTATTTGTTGTGTGTGAATAGATGCTGATTGATGGTGTTCATCATTATTATAATGCCAGTGTAAGAGTTTTTAACTGTGAATTTCTAACTATTTATTATTCGACATTGACGAACAAAATAAAACTTTTCTATTTATACGACTCATGTCTTCTCATCCACTCACTCAAAACGAACCTGTGTGCCCTTAGTGCTATTTCTCTGGTTTTCCGGGGTGGCGTAGTCGATCATATATTGCCATTTCCGTTAAGAGTGTGGTAAACATCTTTCAATTCTCTTTACTCTCGCACTGCAACGCTACATAAGCAAGCCAAAAGCAAGGAACCATCAGGTGACAGAATGGAGAAAAATAACCTTGGGAGAAACCAGGCTCAGTCGGGGGGTAGTTCTCCTCTGGCCAATGAACGAACAGTGATTCAGGCAGCATTACAGGTCAGAATTCAGATTGGATTGGAACATTTAGAATATTTATCCAGTTCCATCTGGTTTTAAGATCGGAGTCATCACGCCGGTATAGAGACGGGTTTGTTGAGGATCAGTGCCACTGGCTCTCGTGTCGATGAGGCCTTCATAGAGGAGAGTCAAGTTGACACAATCTGTGCTGACACTTCAGGGATGCGTTGTGGTTGTGTCTAGGCGCAGGTCCTCCATCTGATGCAGCTCACTACATCACGTCATTGTTTGTAAATTGGGCTACACTGTTTGCCCTGTATGTTTTTGAGTCATTTGTTAATGAATTGGACTACTGTTCTGTTTTTAAATCACTAAAAATTACCGGTTCATAAGAGTAATTTGTTCATGAATTAAACTACACTGGGCCTGTCTCAATACTCACTTAGGGTCTTTGCACATGACCACTTGTATACTTGCATGATGTATTTCCTGTATTTGGCCCAAGTGTTCAAGTGGGCATGAAGACCACAAGCGTAGAAGTTTTGATTACCCAATGGGACACACTTACAACAACATAGTGTTGTGAAATTAAATTACAAGTAAAGTTTTTTACAGAGCTTTATTTACAATTTTTTTTACATTTTACTACCAAGTTACAGTATATGTAATATCTAATTAATTCACACTTGGATGAAAGTTCATGATTTCAGGGCTCATGAGTTCTTGAATGTGAAACTATCAGTAATAGATTTCTATGTAATTTCAGAACAAGTGTGAAATCTGGGCACTCACTGAAATCTGTATACTCTCTACACTTGTTTAGTTGTTTTGGGTCTGATCTGTTCCTCTGTGAGATGTGGCTGAGATCTAGATGTTTTGTGGTGCCACAACGCAAGGGTGTGCCTACTAGATACAGATCACAACTATTGTGTAAATTTATATTGGCAGGTTTTTCTTTACAAGGTTTTTCATGACCGTACGAACCTTGCAAAATGGATGTGAGGCTACATCTCTGCAATGCTTTAGCGTATTGAGACAAAAGTTGCTATGTCATACCCAAATTTCCCAAGTCGGCCATTAAAAAAAACAAAAACATGCTAAGATTTTTTGATTAGTTTTGTCTATTGTAATGAATCTTGATAGATTCCTTAAATCATTTCACAGACAATGATACCAATTATGCCATTGTCGGTTGAACTTGCCGTCCGGCATTTAGAATTTCTTTGAAAACCTACTTTTTCTAACTCCTCCTAGACCGTTTTCAATTTTCAATTTATATTCTTATATAATTAACTCATGTGCTTAGCTACAAATACCTCACGAAACAGTATCAGTGATTGTGTGTGTTAAGGCCACTGAGCTTTGGCAACTTTCTCAGAAGTCTCAGAAAAACTATGCCAATACCATTTGTTTGCCAAAAATAATCTCTATCTGCATCTGTCTGATGTTGTAATTTTTACCCAAGATTACTTCGATGACACATCATCTTTCAACTCATCATTATAACTATCCCTTTTTCTTTTCCATGCAGTTATAGGCTTTATTCTCTGTTATTCTTATCCAAAGTGATTTACAGTAGATTTTTTATTACAGGAACTGTTCCCTGGAGCAACCGGAAGTTGACACAAATGATTGTAATTCATGCATCATCTCTTGTGGAATTTGAACATATAGGCCTGGGGCCGGTTGCATAAACATAGCCATTATGTTAAGACAGTGTCTTAAGTTCTAGTTTGACCGACTACCAGTTAGTCTGGGGAAGTCAGTATTACTTTTTCGGTATTAAATTAGGCCAATATACATTTTTACGTAACAGATTTCAAAAAGCTATTAACAGTCTTAAGGAAAAAAAATATGTCTAACTAGAGGTTTATGCAACTGGCCCTTGGTTACACATTTGGACTTAGATTAAGCCAGGATTAGGCCTTAGTTCAATTAGGACATTTCATAGCTTTTATAAATGTGCCTTAAAGAGGTGGTTTACTGCTTTTTTTCTTTGCATGATTGTGTTTATGGGGTGCAATATAACATTTCTTCTTCGTTGTTTTTTTTGTTTCGTTTTTAAAGCCTTATTTTCCATAAATTTCACCTTTATTGTAAGCCGCTTTCTCCTCTGTCATTTGAACGACCGGTTGACTTCCTGATTCTATGAAACCACGCCCTCAGAAACAGGCAATGGGCTCAGATTGGTTAGTTGGGCCGGTGTGTTGTAATTGGCTAAACTGCGTAGTGCATGTTGTCCGGAAACTTCACGCCCATCACGCCCATTACCTTTACGGGCGAAAGTTGCATGTGCTCCGGTCAAATGTAAAGAATGGTGTCAATACTGCCGTATCAGTTTGCAGAATCAGACCCAGAAAGCGGCAATGAAGAGAGTCAAGCAGAACCTCCCCAAACACGGCTCTTACAAAACATTTCTGAATGGTACATTTTTTTAGTATTATTATTCTATTCTATTATATAATAATTTCGATACGCTGTTACTTGAAAATGCCACTGCTGCTTGTTAGCTTTTGAGATATGGTTTTCTCCTGATTAAACATTTAATATAACTGAATAAATGACTGAGTAATACCGCAGCTGAAGTTTGCTGTTGCGATTACATGTAATTTTTTTAACTTTATACACGTGTCTCTTATACACACAAAATAGCATCGAACTAACTGGCTAGTGGCTACTATAAACAAACTAGCATTGGCATTGGTTTACGTTCTTGATCAAATCGAAAAATTACGCCATAAAGTATACAGGTACATAGAAAATACATTTACAAAATTAGTACATAATTACAAATTCAGGTCCAAAATGTTTGTACGCGTTTGACATAGACACACGAAATAGCATAACTAAGTAACGCCAGCGCTGGCATTTGTTTATGTCCTTGATAAAACTAAAACATTACGTCTGAAATTATACATGCAAATACATTTAAAATTATTAAGTCTTACTTACAGGTTGTGGCCCAACAACTGCTGCCTCTGGTTTTAAAGTTGGAACTGCTTCATGTTTTAGTAACAGTTTCTTGTTAAATCCGGCATTGAATTCGTGGAGATTCTGGAAGCTGTCTTCCGTAAAATGCGCCGCACAGAGAGCTAAATTATGATTGTAATTTTCAGGAACATAATCAAACATAAATTTTAGCCATTGTTGACGAACTACAGCGTCCGTAGGAAGCCCGAACACAGAAAACCCCTGGGTGAAAATAACACACTTTAGACGGCATGGCTACAGCGCTCCACTATAACTCTTCCTCTTCGACAAAGCCGCAGAAATATGGCCATGTCCCTTTTTTTTGCATATTCCGAAGGGAGGGTTGATGTAAATGTATGGGTTAGTTACGTATAAAACCCGGGAAGTATCTCGTTGTAGTCCCAATCGAGTCGTTTTTGTAGGCATTAAACTTCCTGATTTTTAAAAGACGATATCTATGCTTACGTTGAACTTTCAGCGCAGCAACTTTGCAGATACTGTTCATGCACCAACAGCAACATTACACACTATTTAAAATGAAAAAAGTGAAATCGCAATCAACCACCCCTTTAAAAAACACAGCTGGTGTGCATCTTGAGACACATCAATGGCAGTGACATATTTTAAGATATATCAGTATAACTGAAGTTGCTTTCAGTTAAAACAGCTCAAACATGTATTTTAGTCTGGGACTATCTTAAGCCTTGTCTGTGAAACCAGTGGTATCTTTAAAATACTAGTCCAGATATTTAACCACTAAGGCAAGGCTTTCACACTGCAAGCCTTAGTCACACCAGATATTATATAATGTAAGACATTATTTTTGCATTTTCTGTATGTTTTTGAACGTACTCAATTGAAGTGCCAAAACGACCACTTAAACATCGTCTACCTGTGAGTTGATAGGCCATACAAGGTCCCAGAGAGATGAATACCAGTTCAACCATAGTGATCATGAGAATCGTCATTCCTAAAACAAAGATGGAAAAATATATATTTGCAAATTCTTGTCTTTCTGCCTGCAATAGTAAAATAAATGTCCAAGATGTTTAATGGCAAATCAAAGCAAACTAAACAGTAATATATTTCATGTAATTTCAGAAAAAGTGTGCTGCACTCACTGAAATCTGTATCCTCTCTACACTTTACAGTAGTCGTCGTGGGTCTGATCTGTTCCTCTGTGAGATGTGGCTGAGATCTACTGTAGATGTTGAGCCACAATGCAAGGGTGTGCCTACTAGATACAGATCACAAGCCACCTTTATTATGCAAGTCATCATTACTGTGTTTCTGAGAAATGTATATTAGCAGGCCACATTAGAGTTTTGGTGTAGCATCAGGGTACATTTTTATGATTTTCCAGGGGTTTCATGACTGTACAAACCCTGCAAAATAGATGTGAGGCTACATCCCTGCAATGCTTCGACGTATTGAAACAAAAGTTGCTGTCATCACAAGCATACCCAAAATTCGGCCATTTAAAAAAAAATATGCTATAATTTTTAGATTTTTGCCTATTGGAATGAATCTTGATAAATTTCTCGAGTCATTTCATGAACAATGATACCAATTATGCCATTGTCGTTTGAAATTGCCGTCCGCTATTTTCAATTTCTTTTAAAACCTACTTTTTCAAACTCCTCCTTGATCATCTTCAGTCCAAGCCAGCAATATATCAAAAGTTGCTGGCAGATCATCTTCAGTGCAAGCCGGCAATTTATCAAAAGTTGATGGTATGATGCCAAAATGATTCTGAGGCTGCATCTCTAGGCTTTAGCGTATTCTGACCAAAGGTCAGGTCAGGTTTAGGTGCGTTCCATTCGACCGTAAGTTGACTGAGAAGTGGACTTCATAGGGTATTCATTCCACCACCTGAGATTCCAATCCGAAGGGAGTAAACCTGTTCAGTTCGAAGGGCATTGCGATACATCAATACATCACTTCACAGGAAGTGGAGAGCAAATCTCACCCAACTGTCATTGTGTACTGCGTCACCAGTCAGAACTAACAATGGAGCAGAGCCATTGAAAGGGTGGTGTGATGGAGGTGCTTTCACACCTGAGCGTTTGTTTTGGAACCTGGTGTGTTTTCTCCCTTCATCTAGGCATATGTGAACACGGCAATCGTGCTCGGATCCACACCAAAACAATCGCTGGTCTCGACTCCATTCCAAACAAACTCTGGGCCGGTTCGCTTGTGGTGTGAAAACAATCCAACCCTACGGACCAAATAGTATAATTGATTAGCATCAATGTAATACACGTTTTAATTATATTTATTAGATACGATCTGAAACGCAAGTATCAAACGCGAAACGCAAGTAACTTTGTGGGCTCTGTTGCTATTATACCGGCAGGATAAATTACTCATGCACACGAAGCTAATTTAAAATGGGTTGGTCTGAAGTAGCTTCATTATTCAAAGGTGTGGTTTGGGCGTAACGTGAAATAAACCAATTAGAGTGTCATCTCACATTCCCTTTAAGAGCAGGCACGCTTGTTCCATGGCGGATTGCTATTATAACGGTGGATTTGCCAGGCGAACGCAAGGAGCGGTTCACAGCCGAGGAGACCGACGTTCTCGTCAGGGCCGTAAAAGACAGAGAAGTGACAATGTATGGGGATGGGAGAAACCCACCCAAATAAGCTTCGGTTAAACAGGCGTATAATAATTCATAAATTCATAATACAGATTTTTTTTGTCACGTATTCATGTGAACTGGATTAATTTTGACAACGTTTTATCTGTACAGAGGTGAAGGGAAGGGAGGGATAAACCAGTTGACACTTCAGGACTGCGTTGTTGTCGTGTCCAGGTGCAGGTCCTTCATCAGATCTGGATATGGCATTGATCCGGCGGACTATAAGTGCAGGTAAAATTTGTTATGTTAGCTTATATAGTTGATAAAGGTATAGAGAGAATTGAACATTTAAGCTTACATAATTTTTATAGCTCATTTATATATTCATGTTAATTTAAAGCTGCAGTCCGTCGTTTTTCCTCTTTGTCGCCATCTCTGTTAGAAATCTGCAATTGCAGTTATTCGCGGAATTATTAACTGTGCGTGGGTAGTAAATCGGCATGAAACAGCGCGGATGAACACAATGTATTGAGGCTGCCGCGTCGCTGTGGATACTGTAACGTTACTGTCATCAGCAATCTCAGAGTATACTTTTTGAAAGTGTCAACATTAGAATTTTCATCGGAAAATGTCATCTGAACAAGTAAGTAACATTCACTTTTGTTCTGACCAAATTCGGGGGGTGGGGGGAAGCATTGCAGTAGCTATATCATGCTGATTAAATCTAACGATTGCTTATATCACGTCAAAACGTGAAAAATATATTTTTTCTGTAGCCACTCTGAAGTCCGAAGTCTTTGGGTTTTACAACTGGTGAATCTCCAGTTGTCACTGGTGATTGTCGCTTTAAACTTTCGGGATCCGCCATACCAAGTGCTAAGCTAAATCTCCACCTCCATCATCCACACACGCTAGCCGGGGACTCCTTCTCTATGTGTACAGAAGTGACGTAATGACGCAAAGACATGCTCGAAATTCCCGCGGAAATCCACCAGTACCACTGGAATTAAAATCATTATTACAAGCTTACCGTTTTGAATCGAGGTAAGGCAAGCAGATCGTTTTGAACACTGGCTGGTTAAGTTTTTTTTCAAAAATGTCTTTTTTGATATTTTTAAACCCAAAAAAGTGCCGGACTGCAGCTTTAAAGCAAGTGCTTAATAATTGATGAACAACATTTTTTACATGTGTCATGGATTGAGGGTATAATTACATAAATTATATCTAAATCCAATTATTATTATAAATAAGCACTGCTAAAAGCCATACAATATTGTCTTTAAAACAATTGCTACAGTTTCATTTGTAGTAGAAACCGCATCCGACATATCACTTTGCTCACAGCTGATTGGTTCAATTTCGGTTTGAGATCTTTTACCAGAACATAACCTGCCCCGGAGCAGGTTAGCCGTGGAGCACAAGTTACTATGGCGATGAACACTGCTAAAAGCCAAACCACTTTCATGGTGCCTAAACACCTGTCCACATCAAGTTGCTTCTATATCTGGATAACAGATCGGATCTCGCATTCCCGCGAAAAGAAAAAAAGAATGGCTCTTGTGCAAAGTTGACCTGAAGTGATGGGTTTTCTTTTAAAAACATTTTACAAATCCCGCAAAATGAGGATGATGAAGAGGCTGTTGCCAGTTGCCAGCTGTGGTGGGAAAAATTTGCGTTCTTTACAGAAAATGAATGGTTCTGGAACTTTCGGGTGAGAACTGCAAAGGCAAACATTTCAGTATGTTTGCAATGTACTTCGCACTCGACTATCGCAAAACCACACAGCTACGTGCAGCAATTCCTGGAGAGAGGAGGGAGAATCCAGGCTGTATCCAGATCTGACGAAGGACCTTCGCCTGGACCCGATGACAACGCAGTGCTGAAGTGCCAACTAGTCTCTCCCCTGGGATCCAACTAGGATCCCTCTACCACTCTACAGATAAAGTGTTGTCGGGATAATTTCGGTTTCGCGTATCTACCCCGAAGTGATAAAATTCTGTATAACAGTTTTTAAGGCCAGACAAGTAGTTTGTTAAGGCTTGGTTTGTAGGGAATTACAAACCTCCGCACATATATTAAAATGAGCATAACTATAGAATTCATTCTTGATGCGCACGTGAGCGGCATCAGCGTTTCTCACAGGTTTGCGTTTAAAGTCTGTGTAGAGAGAACAATGTCGTCTTAGCGGTCTCTAATTTAATAACTAATGATCGTTGCGATGGAAGTGAATCAATAAAAACTAACTTTAGCTGGAAAATATCTTTATTCAAGAACAGCTATAAAGCCAAAACAATCTCTGTTACATTAAATTATCCGTTTATCACTGTAAAGCCGCTTTGAAACAATCTACATTGTTAAAAGCACTATATAAATGAAGATGACATGACTTGACTATCGGGCTTGATCTTTTACCGGACACTTGTTCAGAAAATGTCCGGTGCCTCCGCAATACAAGCACAGCCCTCTGGTTCTCCGTCGTTGTCTCTCCTCCCGGGAAAGCAGAGCTCTTCCCACCTGCATGGGCTCGTGATGGAAGACGGGACTGACCGCATCTCTGTTGGTGGAGAAGTGACTCTCGAGTCTCGTGGGAACCAAGGTCTGGAGCGTATGTTGCTCCAATCAGTTCCTGGTTCTAGTGGGAACTCTAGCTGCTGCGTTTTGGACCAGCTGTCAGGATTTAGACCGTACCATAGTACTGAGACAGCTCTCATTAGAGTCACAAATTATTTGCTCATATCATCTGATCGTGGATGTATCTCTTTATTAGTGCTACTCGATCAGTCCGCCGGATCCAGATTTAATAAAGGACCTTCGTCTGGACACGACGACAATGCAGTCTTGAAGTGTCAACTAGTCTCTTCATGTGAAGGCCTCCTTCCCTTCCCTTTACTTATGTGCAGATAAAACATTGTCAAAATAGTTGTGGTTCACATGGCTATGCGGAAGCGATAAATAATTCTGTATTATACATTTTTAAGGCCAGACAAGTAATTTGTAGAGGTCAATTTGTAAAGAAAGACTACATGCCTGCGCACATATTATTCAAACGCTAACGCTCATACCTACTGTATGGACTAAACACGTAATACACGCCATCAGCGTTTTCACAGGTTTGCGTTTTTGAAGCTTGCGCAGAGATAAAAAAAAAAATGATAATATAATAAAATTATAAAAGGCTTGCACCTTGGAACCTATGTCAAGGTTTGCATTCTCAAGCCACCAGGCACTGTTGTTGTGCGAATGAGCGGGCCGGAGAGCATTAAGGGTCTTCTATTAGAACGGTGTCGTGTAAGCGGCCCCTAAGTTAATAACTAATGATCTTTGCAATGGAAGTGAATCAATCAAAACTAACTTTAGATGGACAATAACTTTATTATAGAGCTGCTATAAAGCCAAAACAATATCTGTTACTTTTATTTTCTATTATCACTGTAAAGCTGCTTTGAAACAGTCCATATTGTTAAAAGCGCTATATAAATGAAGGTGACTTGACTTTAAGCGGTTGTCAACCTGTAGAGCCAACTCGATGAGTCTATCCAGATTCCGGGGCAGGTCCAGCGCGTAAATCTCCCTTTGTATGCGGTCAGCCAGCCCATGCAGGAACATGTCCCACTGCATCTCTTCATTCCATTGGCACTCTGCTGCTAAGGTCCTAAATTCAATAGAATAGTCAGAAACCGGTCTATTCCCTTGATGAAGATCCGCGAGTATACGGGCCACCTCGCGTCCGGTCACAGCACGGTCAAAGACCCTTCTCAGTTCATCAGATAGTGCCTGGAACGAAGCGCAGCATGGATGGCGGTTCTCCCACACCGCTGTTCCCCACTGAGCCGCGCGCCCTGTCAACAATGTTAATACAAACGCCACCTTCGACTGTTCTGAGCTCAGACACCTGCACTACGAAGGCTTGCACTGCACGTCCTGCGGCAGTCATCTGCTCCTCCTGCTGGTCCATACAAGACATGCTTCTGGACAGAAACTCTGTCAAATCCAGTGCACTCGCTGAATTCATGATGTGGTCAGATCGTTCTGTCACGCTGGAATAACAGAGGATTCAATAGCGAGTGATAATGAACATTTATTGTGGATGCAAAAGTGAGAGTAGATAAACAGGGTCAGAAGTATAAGTAGTCCTGGGAACAGACTGAGGCTAGGCAGCGCAGGGACTCAATGGGCAACCCAGATCACTCTGTCGCCCAAGACTGATTGCCCACTGAAGTTAAGCAGGGTTGAGCCTGGTTAGTACCTGGATGGGAGACTCCTGGGAAAACCAGATTGCTGCTGGTAGAGGTGTTAGTGAAGCCAGCAGGGGGTGCTCACCCTGTGGTCTGTGAGGGTCCTAATGTCCCAGTATAGTGACGGGGACACTACACTGTCAAAAGAGCAACGTCCTTCGGATGAGATGTAAAACCGAGGTCCTGACTCTCTGTGGTCATTAAAAATCCCATGGCACTTCTCGTAAAAAGTAGGGGTGTAACCCCGCTATCCTGGCCACATTCCAACCATTGGCCCTTGCCAATCATGGCCTCCAAATAATCCCCATCCACTGAATTGGCTATATCACTCTCTCTCCTCTCCACCTGTAGCTAGTGTGTGGTGAGCGCACTGGCGCCGTTGTACTGTGGCTGCCGTCGCATCATCCAAGTGGATGCTGCACACTGGTGGTGGTTGAGGAGAGATCCCCTGATATGATAGTAAAGCGCTTTGGGTGTACATTAGTACATATGAAAGCACTATATAAATGCCTCAATAATTAATTTGCATTTAAAAGGAACAGACACAAAAACTGTGTGTTTTTGCTCACCCTCAATAAGTGACAACTTTAACATGCTATATCAAATATCTGTGGGGTATTTTGAGCCATACACACTCTGGGGACATTATTATTGATGGTATTCCTGAGACTGAGGATGAAAGGTGCTGACTTTCTTTAAGGATAAATTGGACCTGGATCCACACACCATTTGGATAGAGTTCAATGAGTGGGAAAAGTTTCAAAGGCAGCAGATGAAACCTTGAGTAGACCTTGACCAATTATGGTATGTTTTCAAGGCTCAAAGATAGACAGTTTTGAAAGGTTCAAAAGTGTTCTGTTCAACAGAGAAGGAAGGAACGGATTCCTAAAATGAAAGCTGCAAGAGAAAGACATTGCTTTTTTAAGGTATGACAAGCTTATTGTTCATAAACGGCATTGGAAATATAAGGGAAGATTTGAAGCATTGACAAAAATAAGATGTGAAACTACGTGGGTGTCACGGTGTGGGTTTTGTTCCTTGTTGTCTGTCATGTGATTCCCTGTTTGCCATGTGTCTTGTTAATTGTCTGATCATTGTTCCCATGTGTTTCTGATTAGCCACGCCCCCTTGTTATCTTGTTTAGCTTGTTTGTCTATGTATTTATACCTCTGTGTTTCAGTTGTTGGTTGTCGGTCGATGTTTGTGTTTGCTGTAGCTTGTAGATGTTTCCTGTTCCTTTCCTGAGTTTCCTGTTCTGTTGTTTATTAAAATAAAGTAGTGCGTGCACATGGATTCTCTCTCCGCTTCATCTATGCCTCAGCATAACAGTGGGATCTCTTGGTGTGATATTTCTTTTTTTTTAAAGATTGCTCATTTGAATATTTGTAGTTTAAGGAACAAAGTGCATGAAATTTCTGATTTATTGTTGTCAAACACGATTAACATTTATGAGATATCTGAAGCCCATCTGGATGAAACATTTGATGATGATGCCATGACATAATCTATATAGAAAGGACAGAAATACTTATGGGGGAGGTGTAGCTTTTGTGTTTAAAATCTCAGTTAAAGTAAGGGATGGTATAATGTGTAATGAAGTTGAGGTATTTTGGCTTCAAGCACAACAGACTGCACAATTAGCTAAATGAGTTCAGGCAACTGAGAACTTTGTTCAGCCAATGGGTTTTAGTGTTTTAGCAATTGAGAAAAACTGTAAAAGGCTGAAAAATCTCTCGAGCACGGTCACTGCCTTCCACCATTCCTTCTCGAATAAAAAACCCAACACAACATTGCGCGCTGTGCCTGCGTCAGACTGTTGCTGGCTGGACCGGATGTACAGTGAGTTATTAAAATCGTTAGGTTTATAGTGAATCCCATCCCTAATTTCAAACAAACAAAATATCTGTTTACACATTAATTCCCGCCCAAGATGATTTTCGGTGATCGTTTTACTATGCACATGGTAGACGCTGGTTTTGAATGGCCATGCTATTAAAATTATTTATACAGTATAATTAATATCGGGTGGTCATGATTATTTGCCAGCATAGACAAGATAACAACTGTGACTCATAAATGTTCATGATCCGCAAAATCTGACGGAACAGATACATAGTCCGGAGATCCTTTTCGTTTATTAATTTCGTTTAGAGAGAGAGAGAGAGAGAGAGAGAGAGAGAGAGAGAGAGAGAGAGAGATAAAGAAAATAAACGTGTCGTCCTCACCTTGTGGAGCCTTGGAATTCAAAGGGGAATCAGATATGTGTGTTTAGATGGAGGTCGGATGTCCAGATATCGTATATGTACCTGATTTAAAACAACATTTGGAAAAAATCAGATCTCGTGCGGATTTTTGTGTTTACATGTGTGCAACAAATTCCGATCTGTGTCAGATGCGAGTAAAAGATCGGATTTTTTTGAGCCAGTGTAAACGCAGCCTTTGGTGCAAGGATTCGGAGTTAAAAAAAAACAAAAACTAGACAGAAATAGACTGTATTAGAAAATTAACTTCGAATGTACTTTTCCCTGCAGTTTACCGCATTCATTATTTTTTTGAGTGGAAAAAAAATGTGCAGTAGTTACTTTTGAACAGAAATTTGTTAAGAGTGGGCTAAAATGAATTATATATTTTTTTTACAGCAGTTGCTGATTTGTTTATCCTTCCGATTTTTGAATTAAAAAAAAAAAAAAAAAAAAAGTGTAAAGCAAAAAAAAAGCATTTGCATTACCTAAGATATACATTGTGTAAATCTTATCTAAAAACATATTGCTAAAACAAATTGTAAAATTGTAATCATGTTATAGTTTTTTGGCAGACTACTTAAATTTAAAACTTTTTTACTGTAAATTTATGAACGTATATGCTTATTACCAAGCAACAAACCATTATTTTAAGACATGCACCTTCAAAAATTAATGTTATTTTCAAGTTCAAATGAGTAGAAAAAGAAGAAGTTGAATTTGCCTTCCATTTTCAAGAAATTTCCAGCATGATTTCACAGAACAAAGTTTTCATATTTATTGTCTTTACATATTTGACACCCATTTTTATGACTCATTTTTCTTGTGAATATAGTATTGACAGAAAAAAGAAAGAAAAGTTCCACTTGTCCACACAGACACACAAGGGTCATCAAATACAGCAACATATTCTCATTTAAGATTTTGAAAAACAAAATAAACATTGATTTGTCTGCATGTAAAAATGTGGGAAAAATATTATAAAAAGCAACTGACTTTAGATTGGTATTGTATTTTTTATTTGTAATAATTTTCAGTTAAAGTGAACAAACTTAAACGTGCACATCACAGAACTAGAAAAAATATTGTATCCAATGATGGAATGTCTTTCATATTATTGTACACAAGTGCCTTTCAGAGCTACCGCGGTCATATGATTTACACTAATCACAAAATGTATTTGACAGTTTCTAATTGGCAAGACTAATGGTAACAGTGAAGGTAACTCTGTTTTGCCAAGTCTTTAGTAGAAAATAATGGAAATATTCACAAATACAACACTATTTTAGAAAATTTGTTTACATTCGGGGGCCATTTTTTTTATTTAATTTTTCACACAGGAGTTTGTAACCTCAGATGTAAATCTCTAGATTGATTGGAAGTTCCAGGATTTTTTAAATTGTTAAGAACATGAAACTAAATATTATGAAAACTTTTTTTCTTTTTACTCAAAACAAAACAGTCTTGTCTTACAACATTTTAAACAACAAAATGTATAAACCACCACCACCACACAAAAAAAAATTGCAACCAGTTTCAAAAAGTCTCAGTTTCAACAGTCCGAAACATGAATTAACCTTTGACCAGACTTTGAGACGCTTGTAACATCTGGGTTTATCTGTTTATTAAACATCTGTTTACAAGCACGTGTGTGTGTGCTAGCTTGCCCAAATCTCTTGTGCCCACCGCTCATTCTGTAAAAACCATTTGTGGGCAGACACACGATCCAGTTGAAACAGTTGCTCTTGGCTTTGGTTGACAGCTGTGTAGCGGATGCTCAATTTGGGGTTTGGTATGAGAGCCGCAGAGAGGAGACGACAACCGGCCGCCAAGTACACACTCTCCGTTACATCCTCGACACCAGCATGCCTAAACCAAACAACTTACATACTCACAAATCATGACCAAACAACATTCAAGCACTTACAAGTGGGGTTAGGAATCAAAAATCGATTCCAATTCTGTAATCAGATACTATAGGTCAGGAATCAGATACTTGGCATAAAATTACAATTTAGATTCTGCTTATTGATTTCTGTGGGCACTTTTTAATTTGATTCTAAACCAGTCAGAAGAACGCAAAAGAGAACTTAATTCAGCAGTCATGCGCTGTTTTGCGAAAAAAAAAACTCAATTCAGCAGTCATGCACATCTGAAGCTCTTGAATAACTTTTGTAACTTTGATCTATAAAGTGAAGACTATGCAGTGTTATTTTACATTTGATTTACATTTTTGTACCTGAATACTAGACCTACCTAGGGTGAACCAGACATCCCCAAAAATTTGGGACAGTCCCGAAATCTAAGCGGCTGTCCCGAATCCGGTCCTAATTGTCCCCAAAATTATACTAAAGCAAAATCTTGAGTAGTTATTGTCTGATAAAGCATTAAAAACTGTCTGTGTAGGTCAAGTATTCCTGCAGCCAGCCCCCGCCGGCTGCTCATTGGCTGCAGCATCTTTTTAGTTTCTTTTTTAAGTTCTACACAGATACCGTAGGTGCGAATTTAGATATGCATTGATAAGCTAATTTTTATTCATTTATTTCGTTGACGTGGCTGGTGTACCAGAACCCCAACACGCCGGGAAGTACCGGGAGGAATGGGTGGGGAAATATCCATGGATTGCCACAGCCTTAATCAATGAAAGTAAAGCGTTCTGCAATGAAGAGAGCGCAAGGTGCAGCAGCCGCGAGGACAGTGAATGTGCAGGCAGCTAGTCGTAAAGAAGTGATTGATTGGTCACTGTGTGCAAAAAAATACTTCGGCCTAATATCTGATGTCAGGTTACACAAAGTAAATCATCTACACAATTATTTAGTTTTCTTATTTAATGACCGACAATTTAGTTGTAATAATAATTTTGGCATAAGGCTTATTAGCGTCATGCTATAGCCTGAAAGGTCTGATTTACGCACTGTTACAACAGTCATTGTTTTTTTGTTTATTCGGTTTTTCACAATGTCATTTGAGTTCATTATTTTAATGTTGTTTTTGAATAAAAATATGTTTGGTTCAGGTTTGAAATCCATTATCTTTTATTATAGGCTATGTAGTCTAATATCATAGTAGGCCTACCTAGGTCATCCTAGACCTCCCACAAATACATACCTTCTAAGTGTAATGAGAAGTGACTGAGAGGATCCAGCAGGGGCCAGTAGGTTGGTATTAATAAAGGTGATGAACATCTCAAAGGCCAGCGTCATCTCGATTTCGGTGAGACTACACGGCAGAAACAGACTGTCTGTTTCACACACCACTGCAGTGTAAAACCCTGCTGACCGAGCACCTGGAACACATACACAAACATTATACAGGATACGCAGTGCATTAGTGACATGCTGAGCATTGTGGTATTTAAAAGCGGGTGGGCTTCTAAACATCAAATGCTAGACCCCCAAACAAGAGAATCTGTAAGGCCCCGATATACTTCAAGCAAAATCAAAGAATGAACTGGTGTGACATAATTTCAAACAAATCAGGATGATTGCTGACAGTATACCACTGCAAAGATATTTTGAACTATACTTTTTACCCCTAAATGAAGAACGAAAAAGAACTTCGCTGCGAGTATATCGAGGCCTTTCAAAACTTAAGTTTGGTTGAATTAGAGATATTGAGGAGTTATCTGACTCACGTTTAAAAAGGGCCCTGGCACGGCTCCAGTTGTTCTGCTTGCCCAGTTTATGGATGAGGTTCTGTAGCTGAAGAGTTTCAGGCACCATACCATGTATTAGCATGAACTCAACAATATCTGCTGCAACAGGTAATGTCTGCTTTATCACGCAGAAGCGCAGATGAGCACTGAACATTTCAGTATAGTCGTTTATCTGCACACCATCTGGAAATGTGAAATAAAGTTGAATTGTCAGGAAAAATATTAATATATGCAATTAAATAAATTAAATTAATGAATCAGCATATCATTAATCAAATTAATTAAAAGAAACAATCAACTGGCAGTCCTAACCGTAATAGACTAAACTACAATGAATGTCTCTTCACACACACAAATACATAATTTAATGCGTCCTTGCTGATTAAGTTAAATTCTCTGAAAATAAAATCTTGTTACTTGTATAAAAAGTGTATATGGAGCGTTTTCATTAGCAATAATCAATGTACCGGTATTTGTTTTTACAATATTTGTAAGCAGTTTTACAAAGAACAACCTTAGAAACACCCTAATGAACAAGTCGAGGATGACACTATACTTTATACTCCTTTTCAGTTATGAAATGTTATTATGTGCCGAATCATTGTTTTAGGAAGACACATACATTTGTCATCAATTTACAATGTGGACACTAGATGGCGCTATGGAGTTTTTCCACGTTGTGAAATAGCCTACACAAACTCAACTGAGTTAATTTCCAGTAACAGTAATGTAACAGGTTATCCTTTAAAGTATCCAGTTTTAAGTATCCTTCTTGACCCTCTCACATTAGACATATTTGACTGCTGCTGCTGTCTTTCTCGCCAAAAGTGTCAAAAGTTATAAACGAGCGCACTGGCAAGTGTAGATATGGCATTATGTAGACAGCTTCTTTGATTCTAATCGAGCTAATGCGCTTACTTCACACACAGCTCTCTGAGCGCGCGAGAGAAATGCAGTATTTCCTCGCACTAGTTGTGAAATTACAATCTGAATGAAATATTTCAAATTATTATTATTTCTGGCATTATAAAGGGGGCACTAAGGGTAAAATTATGCTCATCACTCAATCACGAGCCAAAATACAGGTCCTAAAAATATCTATACCTGGCGTCCAAGTATCGATACAATGTCCTCAAGCAAAATATTGCAACACTATGCTGTATCTATTTTCCCCCACCCCTAATAAATACTGTTCTTTTGAACTTTCTATTTAAAGAATCCTGGAACCAAAATTAATTTCATTTTATACTACAGGGCCGTTGAATGCTTGAATCTGATTGGTTGACAAACGTTCTGAGGTGTGCAATTATATTCAGGGAACCGCACGGCTAAAGTAGTTCCGGCAGGTCTTAACCGTATTACAGTTCCATATCACTTCGCGTAGTCAACTGTAATAACGGAAAATAGGATACAAATCATAACAAGAAAACTGCAGCCGCATGCGCTTTATCTGCAGTTCTCAATGTCTAACTTCACAATCAATGGAAATATGCAGTTTAATTTTAATAAATAAAGTATATATAGTCCT
This sequence comes from Phoxinus phoxinus, assembly GCF_949152265.1. Classification (NCBI taxonomy): domain Eukaryota; kingdom Metazoa; phylum Chordata; class Actinopteri; order Cypriniformes; family Leuciscidae; genus Phoxinus; species Phoxinus phoxinus. The sequence goes on along the minus strand of NC_136894.1, from coordinate 20,812,346 downwards.
ATATATAATCAATAAAAAATTAAAAAGAATATTTTAATAAATTGATAGTCCTGCTGCAGATAATATAAAAAAGAAAAAATTATTGATTGGCCTATACTTGTTAAAAGGGCTTTGTGTTTCATTTATTAGGCTAGTCTGTCACTAATAGAAAAAAAAAAGAATGAACGAATTAATTCAAACGAATTGAATAAATAAATAAATAAATAATAATATTGACGCGAATGCTTCTTTCTCTCTCATAACTGCATTAATAACTGCATAAAGCCGGGGACACACTTACTGTAAGGCCGGTTATAAATGTAATTTGATAGGCTACTTATCTGCATGCACGCGTGTTCAGCGCGTTCAGTCTGTGTTCACAGCGGCGTTTAAAATCTGCTGCATTCACAGTCAGAGAATGTTTCTAGTCGTTACGTGTGTCCAGCATTAAGTGGCCTTTAGTCTGCTATCAGCGGCTCAAACCTCCGTTACTAACTCTAAAATGACGTTTTGGAATTAGCAACGGAGCATGGGTTTAGATGCGCAAGGAATTAGTCCTACATACAAGAGCGTTTTAATGACAAAAACTTTACAAACGTCTTGAAATTCATCATCTGAACAATATTTCGAGGTGTGGCAACTGTAGTATAAGCGGAATAATTGACTTCAGGCCGTTGAATTATTAGAAAAATAATGCACACCCGAGGTGTAACGGCCACTCCGCTTCGCGTCGTGACCGCATTACCACCTCGGGTGTGCATTATTTTTCTAATAATTCAACGGCCTGTCGTCAATTATTCCTTACTTAAAATATAGAAAGAGTTTTTTAATTGTAATATTTTAAAATATTAGTATTTGTACCGTATTTAAATGCAGCATTGGTGAGCAAGAGACTGCTTTCAAAAAAAAAAAAAAAAAAGCCTTACTGAACCCAAAGCTTTGAATGGCAGTATATGTATGCATGTATGTATGCATGCATGCATGCGTGTATGTGTGTGTATTTCACAATGAGAGAAGATGAAACATGAAATAACTTGCTTATCGGTTGTCTGAGTCCAGGTAAGTTGGTAAGAATCTCTAAGGTGTCTCGGTGTGATGTCTTTCCAGCTAAGAGAGTCAGGACATGTTTTCGACTTTCTATGTCAGCCTGCTCACAAGGCCACATGTTTGAGCTCACAAACCATCCATCAGCTGAAGGAAAAGAAACGCATACACTAGTAATCCCTTATTTCCAGATTCAGAACAACACACACAAAAGTTGCACATCTCCTTTTTACCTCTCAGCATTTTCAAAGCTCCCTCAATACTCCCGCTGTAAAGGAAGAGCTCTGTTGCCATAGTGACCAGTTGACAGCGAGACACCCCGTGTTCATTCCCCATAATCCCCTTCAGAGTGATGAACTCAATGTGCAGTCTGAACATCACACTGACCAGCTTCACTCCCTAAGAACATGCAGGACATACACACCGTATTCAATCAAAGTACTACTGTACAAGCATGCTTCCACAAACAGGATACACACCCACCTTATTCCACTCTTGTGTCCTGTGGTACCTGAAGATCAGAGACACTCCAATTCTTCCCAGGATGGTTTTGATCATTTCATTAGACGAGGCTTGCTGACACACTTACACAGAATATAGACATGATAATCCACCCACAATTAGTGAAAAAACATGACATTTATTTTCATGACTTTTCCCATTGTTTAAAAATCCAGTCAGAATTTATTTCAGAGACTGTACTCATAATATTCACAGAATTATTTTAAAGCATTGCAAACCCAAGACACTTTATGTAACAGAAACTGATACAGAGTATATACGTATGCGTGTATATATATATATATATATATATATATATATATATATAATTGATTGCAATTAATTGCATTTCCCCCAAGCTTGTGATAATCAATATTTAAACGTAGAATCACCTAATTAAATTAAACACAGAAAAAAAGGAACAGAAAATAGCCCTATATTAAAATAACATTAAACATCAATATATCAATATATTATTCTTTATTCAGTTCCCTGCAACACAATCTGATTTAACAGATTTTTTTTTTTTTTTACTAACTATCAAAATAAAGTATAGTCCTACAAAGCTATTATCACCAGAGCATGTGATCAAAGCAGGTGATTAGAATAATAACACAACACCACTGTTACGAGTCAAATTAAATAATTCAATCAAAATCCATCTTTGCAGTGCAGAGGTGACACAGAAGTGGCATCAGAACTGGCATTAATATATTTACACTGCATTTAAAATTGCATAAATAAAGCTATGAGATTTTTTTTATTTTATTCAATATTTAAATATGAACTGTTTTCAAATTTTAACGTTCTCATTAAAAGGGTAGGCCTACTTTAAATGTGAAACTAAAACCGCCAGTAGGTGGCGGAAAGTTACTGTCTTAATAAGTGAGTTGAGGGAGTCATTAATTCAACCGATTTGTTCAAACGGCTGATTAATTCGGGAAAGCAACAAGTGATTGTTGATTGAATCATTAAATTGATTCGTTCAAAACGCGGATTTCAGTCAAAAAAAAAAATCATCGCTGTCTGTTGCATTGAGACTCTGTTACGGTTTCATTTTGAAATTCTCATCTGCGAAATAAAGAGAAAACTAAAAATATTGACAATATTGTTTATAAAATGTAACTCATAATGTTCATTTAACTGTTATATAAAATAAATATCACATTTGCAATTGTGCACGGGAAACAGCACTCTTGCTGATGTGATATTGTATGATAACAACATAATATGAATATAAGACAAAAACTCATTTGGGAACATAACTGCACACATCACGAAGTGAAAGCACGAGAGACAAAAGCGATGTCAGGTCACAGTGCCTCGTAAATCGTTAAAACTAGTGCTGCACGATTAATCAAATCGCAATCGTGATGTCAAGCCTATGCGATTATATGACGCAAAATGCTACGATTTTATATGAAATAAACTGTTAATTTTTGTCATCATTTGGCTAGTTACATGATCCCGCTCTTATTCATGCAAATGCTTTTAAACCATTCATGCGCGACAAGACAATGTGCTGTCTGTGAATGTCCTGACTGTGACACACACACGCACTAGTATCGTGCGTGCGCACAAGACAGCACGCCAGAATACAGTTCTCTTTCGCGCTTGAACAAACAATAACACACACAATTATGCCAAAATTTATTTTTGTCGAGTATCTTCATAACATAAGAGCAGTTTTATGATGAACGAAAAGAGTTGTGACTTGGGAGAGAACGAGGCGCGTGAGAGATTTGCGTATCTGTCAGCAGCGGCTGGTCTTAAGGGGCAGTACACATTAGCCACTAATGATCTTTGTTAATCAAAGAACAAAGGGAACAGAGAAAAAAAACTCACTGCTCTTGACTAAAGAACTTTTGAAGCTGTAATAAGGATTAGTCTATATATAATGTATGCAGCGCAGACTGTTTGATAACTTTATTCAATTTCTGTACATGTCCTACCTGTTAGACAGGAAGGGCACAGGTAAATATGATATGTGAGGGTTTATTTATGGGTTTATATGAGGATTGTTTGAAGTTCACTAAAATTCGAAGCCTAATAAATGATTTAAAAAAAATAATGCTTTCAGTTGGCGGACCAAGCAAGTTTACTTGAAACCATTTGTTTATTATATCGCAATCGCAATATTGACCTCAATAATCGCAATAGGACATTTTCCCCAAATTGTCAGGGCTCCATACTAACTTTTTTTTACTAGGAGCGCTGTAGCCCCTGACTATTTTAGGAGCGCAAGGAGAAAATGTAGGGGCATACCTTAAATCAGCTTGTATTTTCCGGACTATAAACCAGACACAAAACTATTTTTTTCATAGTTTGGCTGGTCCTGCGACTTATAGTCAGGTGCGATTTATATATCAAAATTAATTCATACTGACTGAGATGAACCAAGAGAAAACACTACCGTCTACAGCCGTGAGAGGGCCCTCTAGTTAGCGGAGTTGTTCAGAAGCGACACCGAGGATGAAGAGTACAGTGATGTGGAATGAGGTCGCGGGAGCTTGGTGAACTTGCTTACCGGTAACTTGTTGGACATGGCTTATGTTAATTTAGCCTATTCAGCCTTCCAGGTGTATGTTTTTTTTTCTGTACCTAATACCTTCAAGTTAGCCTACGTGTCGCCACCATACACATCAGCATAAATGCTCCTGATAAATTATTTGTTATTAAAGAATTAACATTCACAAACCACTGTTAATTTAACATAAAAGCAAGCAGGCTGTGTGCATGGTTTGCCATGACTGAATGCGCGCAAAGTGCGCTCCCTTAATAATTCCTAAAAATCTGACATCAGTTCATCGCATTCTCATACATCTCTGTTATTATCAATAAAGCTGACTGCATGCATAATGAATCTTTCATAATATCTTTTATAATCAGAGGATTTGCCAGCATGCAGAATTCAGCACTGAACAAAAAGTCAGTTTTGAGCGGTGAGGGGATTCTATCTTAAATGCTTATGATTGGCCATTGCGTTCAAGAAATCAACACATATGTCGGTGATTGGCTACATCGCTCAACGTTGCAAACATGTTACAAATAGAAACTATGGCCTTTAAATCGTTTCTATTTTGTTTTAGTTGTTCTTGTTGCTTTTCTGCAACAAATGAATAACAATTTATTAGTTTTTATATGTTTTATTAATTTCTATTTAATCGTTTTATTCTCCCGCAGCCTGCACACATAGAGTGCATTAGGCTACCGCCTACGGTGTCGTGTGATCGAGATCGGCAGTCTGGAGCCCTGAATCGCGCAGCCCTAGTTAACCCTCTGGAGTCTAAGGTGTTTTTGGGGTCCTTGAGATGTTTTGACATGACCTGATATTTGTATTTTTTTCAGTTGCTTATAAACATATTAATGGCAAAGGTGTAATTACACTCTATTTAGCACGAACATGTCTATCATAATATGTGAGCAACATGCATGTACATGTTTGCATTTTTGAGAGAATATTATTTATGCATGGTTATTCAAAAAACTAAAACTTAAATTGTCTGATATAAGACCACAAACGACCAACTTCACATATTCCCACAATACTTTTGACTAATGGGTGCTGTCGGCTAAAGTGTTTACTTTAAAATGATCTGAAAATCATCCGGGCTAATCGTTCACATTAAACAATAGATTGATTTAAATTTTGTAAGACACTTTTTGTTTGGAAAGGCAATATGCAGGTGGGCGTGAATGATCCAACAAGGTCATGAATAATGTCCTCATTCCCACCTGGAGAAGACAAAGAGCTGCTAATGCTGCATACTAATGAGCAATTCATAGGTGTCACTGAGCCACAAGATGCAAAGACAACACACACACACACACACATATTCACACACACACATATATATATATATATATATATATATATATATATATATATATACATACATACATACATACACACACACACACACACACACACACACACACACACACATATATATATATATATATATATATATATAACTACAGAATTGGTTCAGAGTTGGAAACATCTTGAAAAAAGTGTATTTTTCCACAAACTGTGTATGCTTGCAAATTGTATAATATCCAAGGTAAACATTTCTAGTAATTGTGCAGTTAATTCTCATTCGTATTTTCAGAAAGTTTTTGATGTAGGCTATCCTCTCCCCAAATTTGTCACTAATAAAACACAAAAATAATTTAAAGACAAGGCTTATATTGATATTTTAAGATTTTGTTTGCACCTTGTAAATTAGGTTTTGATGTGGCAGTAAAAACTTTATAATATATCCAAAACGAAATGTTGTCTTTCATATTTAGTCTGTAACATATCGTCTTTTATAGGCTAATATATATTAGGGCATAAATTTTAATTTGCAGTTTAATATGTTGCTTATCCAAAGACATTTTATTTCAACGTATTCAGTCGATTTTTACTCATCTCAGTAGGCAATATAGATAGTTTCATTCACACACAGACACGCGCGATCTGTAGCAGCTAAACAACAACATGCGTCTGTGCCGTTCATTCATTCAAACACAGAAACGCGATTCAAATTTAAACAGTCTTTTGCGGTTTACAGACACCATTTCATATCGCGATTAGAACAAAGCACTTACTGATGATCTGCAGCTGGAACCGTTGTTAGGCTACTCCAGCACGTTTGAGGTAAAATTTCCAGGATTATCACGATATTATTATTCCTCACAGCGAGTGTGTTATCCAGCTGTTGTGGGCGTTGACTGGTTTGCATGTGTTGCTTCAGATCATCTGCGTTTGAATAGCGCGCGCTCTCGATGGGCGTGTCACATTAGCAGAGTAATGAGCTGCCAGAACGATAATGAGACCGGCTGATCTCTCGCTCTTTATATATAGATTACATAAACAGAGAATATTTCTTTTAGTTTTGAATTAGATAATTTAAAACTACACACTTAAATGATTACAGAGATATATAGCTCATGTCTGAGTGAATAGTATTCGCTGAGTTTTGTTTGAGTTTAGAGAAGTGCTTCAGAAAAAAAGTTCACGGAGACGGAGAGGCAGAAAGCACTCCCTGTTTACTTTCTTTATTTTACAAAAGCACAATGTTTTATTTCGATTGTAAGTGGACACATAAAAAAGTAGACATTTAACAGCTTATTTTTTCATATTTCTTAAGGCTGTATGACCAAAACTGACGGAGTATTTTAGGTCTATTTTGCTGCTATGTAAAAAAAACCGAGCAAAACGCGCCCACGCGTTTGCCGACCTCAGGGGGTTAAAACACTAGGCGCGTTTTCATTACCCTTCAAAATTGCGCAAATTGAAATTGCAAATTGAAAATACGCATAATGGAAACACGTAATTTTCAGAAAAACTCCCATATATATATATATCGCAAAAAAGTTTTTACATTGTTATGAGGTGGTTTTTCAGGCAATTCAAAAATAAATATTTTGAATTCACATTCACAGTCACCTGACGTAATGACGCGGTGTGTTTGGACAGAATATGAGATCGAGTTCTTTATTAAATTAATAGAAGACAAGAGAATTACAGGAATACTGGATTCTAAACCTCAAAGAAATGCCACGATCAAGACCTCGAAGCAGAAATGAAGGAAAAACACATGTGCCGCTCACAGTATAAGGGTATTTCCTTACCATTAATGCTTGGACAACACGCTTATCTCCTTCGATTAATAATAATGGCCACTGTGGCGGCTGCAATATATAAACCTACCAACATTCGTTGCCATGATTTTTGGAATGACTTCTCGCGAGAGGGAAAAAATAAGTTTTAATCGCATTAAATTTGTTAATGGAAACGCCGTCATTTTTCAATAGTTTTATCGACAAAAGTTGTCGGAAAAAACAAGTCGCAAAAGTTTTGCGCAAATCTGTAATGGAAATGTGGCTACTGATACAATATCATATTAGACAATACATATCGCACACCATTACGCACATGAAGAATGAACTTACAATTGAACTGACATTTACCAACTTGCTTCTCTCCTCCTGTTTCGCGTGCAGGAGACAGATGTTGTTGTGTAATGCTGCTGCGAATATGACGCGAAATGTCACGTGAACAAGCAAATCCACAAAGAAAAATTATTTAATTAAAAAAGTACGCTAATTAGATAGTTTTAATTAGGAAAACAATTATATATGTCTTTGATATGTCTCATCGTCTTTGTCAGTCAACTAAAGCGGTTCACGTGAGTAGATTGTTGGGCACGGTTTAGTTCCTTTTTCTTCCTTCGCGTCTTGGATGTCACCTACATCACATTAACATTACTGCATGAAAATATCTTATGCGTTTTAGAATAATGTCACTTGCCAGGTCATGTAAGGGGTAGACTACAGAACGTATTATACTTGTCAAAATGAAAATAGAAACTCCACTATGTCTCTCTTTACATTTATTTTGTCCCGTTGTCGACTTCAGCTAAGAAAAGAAATAGTTCGCCCCACACGTCCAAAATGTTTAGCATACTTTAGATAACCTTCCGCAATGAGTGCAGGCTCTTTGGTGGAGCTCTGCTTTAAATGAAGTTCCATCATGACAAATTAATGGACTACTTGCAGAGTGACATGAAGACATGAATCAGAGGCACAAAAAACGTTGACAGCGTTGAGCGCAATGAGCACGAATTTGCGTGATTTACGAGAGCATCATTTTCAGGTCGGAAAAACCAGATTTCCGGACTTATCCGGAAGAATCACCCCCCTCAATGTATTCGAGCAGCAAATCAGTATATTAAAATGATTTCTAAAAGGAAAATGAGGATCAATGAAGACTGGAGTAATGGCTGCTGAAAGTTCAACTTTGCCATCACAGGAATAAAATATATAAATTAGGGCTGTCAAACGATAAAAATATTTAATCGCGATTAATCGCATTAATGTCATAGTTAACTCGCGATTAATCGCACATTTTTATCTATTCTAAATGTCTCTTGATTTCTTTTTGTCCCATTATTTTTTCTCATTTTAATGCTCTTATCAACATGGAAAAGTGGACCGGCTTGCTTTGTGCAAATGTTTTTTATTGAAAACAAGATTGGCATATACTGTTCAATTCCACACTGACATTCTCACTTGGAGCAAATAATCTCTCACACAATGTAACACTGTCCATCAATAAAAGGGTGCCAGAAATACTGACGAGGTAACTGATTACTGATAGTGACGAGTGTGCTGAGATCGCATCAGCGGTGTGTGTGTGTGTGTGTGTGTGTGTGTGCTTGGCCATTAAGTGGTATTTCAGACTGGACATGCCGCAATGACAGCTCAGTTCACAACGACAAAACACACAGATCACTTTGGTCTTGTCAACTAACCCATTTGGCAACTTTTTAAAAGTAAACTTTCCATTCAGAATCGTATTGGCATCCATTTCGGCGTCTCGCGCTCCTCATTCATCCACTCAAAACGTAACGTTAAAGGGGGTCGCAGTCGCACACCGGACGAGAAGCACAGCGCTGCGTATTTAAAATCCGAACACATTATTCTCTATGAGTGCACACACACCGGCGGCGCCATTCTGCGTTTTTATTGCTGGCCATAAACGGAGAAAGTGCGCGTCCGATGTGCTAGACGCGCTCAGATATCCTAGACGCGGCTCGGCGCTGCGATTCTCGTCCACTCTTTGGCGGCTCGCAAGCCCAAAAGTGTGTGCGGCGTGTTGTTGTTTTGTTTTGTTTTGTTTCTGGTCTAGCTAGATCCGGTGTGGCGTTGTAGTTTTAATAACGTTACTAGTTGCTGCAAAAGCATGTGAAAAAAAACAACAAAGTTTGCTAGGCGTTAATCTCGCGATAAAAAAAATGACGCCGTTAACATGGGTTTGCGTTAACGCCGTTAATAACGCGTTTAACGGACAGCCCTAATATAAATATAAAAAAATAAACAGTTATTTTAAAATGTAATTTTTCTGACCAATTAAATAAAGCCTCAATGAGCATATAATACTTTTTTCAAAAAGATTTAAACAATCTTACCAAACCCTAACTTTTAAATGGTAATGTACGTATGAATTACTTCACAAAACAATTTTTTAAATCAATGCAATAGAGTAAGTGTGTACCTGATTCAGCAAACAGCTCATATGGTAGGGCGAGTTTGTCTTTGGGCTCTTTCAGCATAGCCATGGTAACGCAGCAGCAGAACCTGAGAAGTTCTGGGGGACTGTGTGAACCCACACAAACACCACAGAATACTAGTGCCAGTCCAGCCCAGTCATCCTGATGTTTCAGCATCTGAAGAGACAGACACACACACACACACACACACACACACACACACACACACACACACACACACACACACACACACACACACACACACACACACACACACACACACACACACACACACACAATAAAAGGATAATGAAAAAGACATGGCATCATAAATAAGAATAAAAAAAAAAAAACAGAAACAAACAAGAGCAAGCAAATGTAAAAGTGTAAATAAGTACTGTGTTAACCCCCTGGGGTCGGCAAACACGCCGGCGCGTTTTACTTGATTTTTTCACATAGCAGCAAAATAGACTTAACGGCAATCATGACGGCGTGATCAGCTAGCTTTTTTTCTTAGTGCAAAAGAGACTCAAAATACTCTTACATCTAACAAGTGTTATACATCATTCAAAACTGTTAAATGTCTTTTATTTGTGTGCACTAATAATAAAAACAAAATGTTGTTTTTCGTAAAATAAAGAAAATAAACATGATGCGTGTTCTGCCGTCTCAATGTGAAGTTTATTCTGAAACGCGACAGAAAATGATCTGTAACTCAGCGAATGTTTGTCACACAGACTTGAGGCGTATGTCTTTAAAACGCTTGGACTTACGCATTAATTGTTTTTAAATGATGTAAATTATATCAAAAACAAATATTCCACGCGAAGGATCGCAGAACTGTTAACGCCCTTATTACCTCAAAACAAAGAATCAAAGACTTCAGTAACGTGCTCTTCTGCTTTTCATCGAGTTTGGAAGACTGTGTTTGTGCTGTGCTGTTTCACTTGGATTTGCCTCAGAAGAATTAGAAGAACGCAATTTGAAGATGAGAAGATTTTTAAGGTAAGACATGTTAACCCTTTGGGGTCTAAGGTGTTTTTGGGGTCCTTGAGATGTTTTGACATGCTCTGACATTTGTGCTTTTTTCAGTTGCTTATAAACATATTAATGGCAAAGGTGTAATTACACTATTTAGCACAAACAGGGCAACCATAATATGTGAACAACATGTATACATGTTTGTATTTTTGAGAGAATTATGTTTATGCATGGTTATTGAAAAAACAATATGTGTCCACAAGACTTTCGACTAATGGATGTTATTGCCTAGAGTTTTTGCTTCAAAATGATCTGAAAATCATCCTGCCAAATCATTCACATAAAACAATACATTGATTTAAATTTTGTAAGACACTTTTTGTTTGGAAAGGCAATATGCACAGGGACGTGAATGATCCAACAATGGTTCACACCTGAGAAGACAATTACCCGCATAATGAGAAGCATAATGAGCCTTTCATTCAGGTGTGTCACTGCACCACAAGAAAGAATGCAAGGACAAAATAAATTTCATCTCTGCAAAACCCAGCCACGACCCATCTTCAATGCTCTTACTGAGGGAAGAAGGTTGTTGGCCAAGATCTCGCGATACATGGACCCATCCATCCTCCGCTCAATTTGGTCGTCCTGTTCCCTTTGCAGAAAAGCATCCCCAAAGAATGATGTTTCCACCTCCATGCTTCACGGTTGGGATGGTGTTCTTGGAGTTGTACTCATCCTTCTTCCTCCAAACACGGCGAGTGGAGTTTAGACCAAAAAGCTCTATTTTTGTCTCATCAGACCACATGACCTTCTCCCATTCCTCCTCTGAAGTTTGCCAATAACCATCTGGATGATCCAGACGGGCCTGGACATGCGTTGGCTTGAGCAGGGGGACCTTGCATGCGCTGTAGGATTTTAATCCATGACGGCGTAGTGTGTTACTAATGGTTTTCTTTGAGACTGTGGTCCCAGCTCTCTTCAGGTCATTGACCAGGTCCTGCCGTGTAGTTCTGGGCTGATCCCTCACCTTCCTCATGATCATTGATGCCCCACTAGGTGAGATCTTGCATGGTGCCCCAGATTGAGGGAGATTGACCGTCATCTTGAACTTCTTCCATTTTCTAATAATTGCGCCAACAGTTGTTGCCTCACCAAGCTGCTTGCCTATTGTCCTGTAGCCCATGCCAGCCATGTGCATGTCTACAATTTTATCCCTGATGTCCTTACACAGCTCTCTGGTCTTGGCCATTGTGGAGAGGTTGGAGTCTGTTTGATTGAGTGTGTGGACAGGCGTTGTAACAGGAGTTTCCTACCTCACCTCCTTCACACCCACGTAGGGAGCCGTCTCCTGAGTATTAACAACTACATTTCCCATCATGCAGCCCATCTGGATTAAACACACACACCTGTTCATCACCAATTGCCTTCACACCTGTATCCCATTTGCTCTTGTATATAACCAGCTCTCAACCCTCATTCATTCAAGAAAGCCCTGGCTTTCTTACTGAGCAATTATCTACGTGTTTTCTCTTGCTGGTTTAGATCTCGGACAGTGTGCGGATATCTACGATCAATCTCTGGCTACTTTGACCTTGGACTGTCCACTGGCTTTCGATAATACACTGGCTCCCTCGATCGTGGACTGTTTACTGTGTTCTGATGAATATCTGCCTGGCCTGGACTTCTACGCCTGTGTATCTGAGTACTCTTTGCCTAGCCCCTTGTACTATTGTCTGCTTCAATCAAATAAAAGCTGCAAATGGATCTTACCGACTCTGAGCAATCCTTACAGAATGCTTCGCCTGACCCAGGTCCAGCAGCTGTCTCACAGCTGACCACTGTAGTGACTGCACAGGCTGCTGCACTAGTACAGCACAAGCGTCAGTTGGAGCACCTTACAACGCTCACCGATGAGCTCGTGCACACCATACGAGCTCTGCAAGTATCAGCGAGCAGCGCCACCACCGGAGCTTCCCCGTCGACTGCGAGCGCCACTGTAAATCCTCGTCTCGCTCTTCCAGAGAAGTTTGATGGTGCTTCAGCGAGATGCAAGGGTTTCCTACTCCAATGCCGCCTCTACTTTGATCAAGAGCCAACACTACATCCCACACTCTGGGACTCTGGGAAAAAAGCGTTTGTGTGTTCGCTCCTCACCGGGAAAGCACTGGAATGGGTCACTGCCATCTGGAGGACGGAGGGATTCCCCTTTACCACGTTCGCGTCATTCACCCGGGAATTCCACAGCGTTTTTGAACACCCCACGGAACAGGGCGATCCCGGGGAACGCCTCGCCTCCTCAGTCACACACAAGGGAGAAGGAACCACCGCTGATTATGCCCTCAAGTTTCGTACCCTCACTGCACAGACCAATTGGGTTGAGGACACTCTAAAGACTCTGTTCAGGAAGGGTCTTACCAATGAACTACAATCTGAGTTAGCGTGTCGCGACAAGGGGAGGTCGCTGAACGAATACATCAACCTGATTCGCTCTTGACGCACTCCTCGAGCCTCCTACCGTGAACGTTCCGATGACATGCTCGGCTCAGAGCCCATGCAGCTGGGATTCACTAGCCTCACTCCCGAGGAACGAGAGCGCCGCATGCAGCAGCACCTGTCTCTACTGCGGCCAGTCAAGTCATCGTAGACTCAACTGCCCGGTTTGTCCGCCTTCCCAAGTACAACCGGTGAGTGCATCGGGTATTTCAGACCACCAGTGGCCCAGTTTCATTCTACCTGTTCGTCTCTCTCTTCGTGGCAGGGAAATCGATACTACAGCATTGCTAGATTCAGGAGCTGCGGGAAATTTTATGTCTCACGAATTCATAGTTCAGCACAAACTCCGAACTAATCCCTGTGACTTTCCCCTAAAAGTGGAGGAGATGGGAGGATTCACTATCTCACCGAAGAGGTAATCCTACACATCGGAACACTTCACTCCGAGTTTATCAGGTTTTATGTTATCTAGGGCTCCAAACACCACATAGTCCTGGGCCTTACATGGCTGCGCACACACAATCCACAAATCTCCTGGCGAGAGAACCAGATCGTCCAATGGGACCTCTCATGTCAAAGAACATGCCTGACCAAGGTCAACCTCACTCTTAACCACACCCTCCAGGTCTCCACGCTCGAGTTCAGTGATCCTAATCTGCCCGCCGAATACTCCGACCTGGCCGATGCCTTCAGTAAACACAGGGCCGCACAGCTTCCGGAGCACCGTTCAAGTGATTGTGCCATCGAACTGTTACCCGGCGCCAGGAAGTACATCGAGGAGGAACTAGCCAAGGGGTTCATTCGGCCTTCGACCTCACTCGCCGCTGCCGGATTCTTCTTCGTTAAAAAGAAGGACGGCACTCTGCGTCTAAGCATCGACCACCGTGGGTTGAATTAAGTTAGTCAAGTTCAGGTATCCACTGCCGCTGGTACCAGCCGCCCTCGAACAGCTATGTCAGGCCAAGTATTATACCAAGTTGGATCTCCGTAATGCCTACAACTTGGTTCGAATACGCAAAGGAGACGAGTGGAAGAGGGCCTTCTCCACCACTAGTGGGCACTATGAGTATCTCGTCATGCCGTTCGGGTTGTCCAACAGTCCTTCGGTCTTCCAAGCGTTCATGAACGACATCTTTCGGGATATGCTGGAGAAGGGGGTGATCGTCTACATCGACGACATTTTGATCTACTCCTCAACCATTGAGGAACACGTAAAGCACGTCAGATCCGTTCTGCAAAGACTTCACTACCAGCTCTTTGCCAAAGCCGAGAAATGTGAATTCCATCGCACAAGCACGTCTTTCCTGGGATACGTCATCAGTTCAGAGGGTGTGGCGATGGACGAGAAGGTGGTTCAGGCAGTCCTGAATTGGCCAGTTCCCCAAAGCGTCAAGCAGTTGCAACGGTTCCTGGGATTTGCAAACTTCTATCGTCGATTTATCAGGAATTACAGTACAGTTGCCTCTCCGCTGACTGCCATGAAGAAACACCACAACCATCGCCTGAGCTGGTCACCAGAGTCCTCCTAAGCCTTTGATGATCTCCGAGCTCGTTTCACCTCTGCTCCCATCCTGCGGCACCCTGACCCCACGCATCAGTTCATCGTCGAAGTGGATGCTTCCAACACTGGAGTAGGAGCAGTTCTGTCCCAGTGCCAGGGCATGCCTGATAAAATGTATCCTTGTGCCTTTTTCTCCCGTAAGCTCACCTCTGCGGAGCGCAACAATGATGTGGGCAACCGTGAGTTATTGGCCATGAAATTGGCTTTAAAGGAGTGGCGGCACTGGCTAAAAGGAGCGCAGGAACCATTCATCATCCTCACTGACCATAGAAACCTTGAATCCTTGTCAGGCTCGGTGGGGCCTCTTCTTTACCCGATTCCAGTTCACCATCACATATCGACCGGGTTCCAAGAACACTAAGGCCGACGCTCTCTCTCGTCAGACCGAGGAGACAACCCAAACACAGAGTGCAGAGAATATCCTTCCCGAGAGTCTACTTGTCGCCGCAGTTCACCTCGAGGTTTTGGGGAGTTTTTTTTTCAAACACCTCAATATAAACGTCAGCCTGTCCTCCGGATATCATCCCCAATCCAATGGGTAGACAGAACGTCTGAACCAGGACATCATTCGGTTCCTGCGCACATACTGCCAGCGTCAACAAACAGAGTGGAGCCGATATCTGTTCTGGGCAGAGTATGCGCAGAACTCTCTGGTTAAACCCGCCACTGGTTTAACTCCGTTTCAGTGCATTCTGGGCTGCTTTTTCCTTGGTCCGGGGAACACATTGAACTCCCCTCCGTTACCGAATGGCTCCAAAGGAGTGAAGAGGTCTGGGATCAAGCGCATACCCACCCGTTACATGCGGTTCGGCGTCAGGAACGCCACGCCAACCGGTATTGTCGACCAGCCCCCCAGTATCGTCCAGGCCAATGGGTATGGTTGTCCACAAAGGATCTCAAGCTTCGGCTCCCCTGCCGCAAGCTCAGCCCCAGATTTGTCGGCCCATTCCAGATCCCAAAAAAAGTTACTCCAGCTATCGCATTGCCTCCACATTCAATGTTTCCCTGCTGAAACCTGCTGTCCGTCCCGAGAGAGGGACAAGAGAGGAACCCACAATACAAACCCCTCCTCCAGTCCTGGTGGACGGCGAAGAAGCGTATCGGGTAAAGGAACTGCTTGATTCCAAGCGCAGAGGTAACGTCCTACAGTACCTAGTCGACTGGGAGGGGTTCGGTCCAGAGCTGCATCAAGGCTAAGGACATGTTGGACCCCACGCTTACCGAGGAATTCCACCAAGCACACCCCAGCAAACCTGCTCCCCGACCTAGTGGAAGACCCCGTCGCCGCTTACCTTCTCGCGCCAGGAGTCGCTCGCAGGGAGGGGGCTCTGTAACGCAGGAGTTTACTACCTCACCTCCTTCACACCCACGTAGGGAGCCGTCTCCTGAGTATTAACAACTACATTTCCCATCATGCAGCCCATCTGGATTAAACACACACACCTGTTCATCGCCAATTGCCTTCACACCTGTATCCCATTTGCTCTTGTATATAACCAGCTCTCAACTAGGGCTGGGCGATAAAACGATAACGATAATTATCGCGATATCATTTTTCTCGATAAAACGATATCAAGAGTTCGATAAATGTTCGATAATGTTTTTGCGCCAAAAGCGGAACGAATCTCATTTGAACCGCGCGCCACACGGACCGTTTATCCGCTCGGCTCAAAGTCCAAACGGCAGCGCAGCGCGAGTTCACTCGAGCAGACGCGTTTACTCTGATCGGTCTCGGCCACTAGATCCAGTGAGAAGCGCTTGAATTCAGCGAAGAACACAAATGTCTCAGTGATTTAACCCAGTTTAAAGGCAGATGAAACAGCGCTGACCAGTGTTGGGTATAGTTACTTTGGAAAGTAGTTAATTAGGTTACAACGTTACCATCAATTAAAAGTAATCAGTTACGTTACTGCGTTATCTATTCATAAAAGTAATGCGTTAGAGTACTCATGCGTTACCAAAAATTAAAAGCCGTTTGCAGCGCTTCACACATGCTGCAGCTTAATTTACAGACACGGCCCCCTTTAAATGAACCTAGAAGTCGTGACTCCTGGCAATGAATAACGTCAGTCATCCGACTAAATTAACACTGCAGGATAACAATAACAGGAAAGATAGTCATAGGCTATTCCACATAGCGTTTTATTTATTTATTATCACAGAACATATTAATCAAAATTCACACCTTCCAAGCCCGGGTAGTAGAGATGCGCGGATGGACTATTATTTCAATAAAAAAATCAATAATTATAATGGCGATATTATTTCAGTATAGAAATACATACATCCCAAGTCTATCGGAAGTTCCGGGAGTCTCCCGCATATTGATAGCGGCTCACTGATGCCCGCAAATTAGTTAAAATCTCCCGAAATCTAGAGCGAGCGCGCCCGCGAGACAGAGACTGTGCTCCAAACCGCGCAGCGCGTGCATGGCAGAGCGGGAGAGAGAGAGAGCAAGAGACTGCGCGCGTGTGCCTTAATGAAGCTGGAGGGTGGTGGGGTATTGAAGCGCAGAAACACTGTCTTGATCCTGGGGAAATTTTTTTATCCGGGATTTTCCTTTCCTTAAAATAACGGATTACTTTTTTTTAAAAATAACGAAGTTACTGATTACTTAATGCACAAAACTAACGCGTTAAGTTACACATTTCACGAAAAAGGTAATTAGAGTACTCTAACGCGTTACTTTATAACGCGTTACCCACAACACTGGCGCTGACGAACAGGAGAAACACTGTGTGCAATGATACAGAGAAGGCTTTTCTGTCTACACATTCCCATCATTTACCACGGATTTAACGTTACTGTAACGTTAGCCTAGTAATATTAACTGCACCATGAAATGTGCGTGGGATATATATATATATTGAATTGTATAATATTATTAATGTAGACAATGTATTAAAAGACTAATTGAATATAATTACAGTTTTTAATAATGAATTTAGGCTACTGGTTTTCATAAATACCATAGAAACCATAAAGTTACATTTTATCTGTGGTTATCATGATCTAAATGCATGATGCTGGATGGCCAATGGTTAATTTAAATAAAACTAAAGAATAAAATAATGTTGTTACTTTTTTTTTAACAGATGTTACTGTTTTTGTTAATGAACATAAATTGTATATAGTTAAATCTGCATCCTAACTCAAGCTAATACTACTGAAATAAAGATATTTATTTTGTTAAGGAAAAAGGACAAATGTTTGAATGTTCTACCTCGGATTTGTGAATGTTCACCTGTTTGGCAAGTGTTTGTCATGATATATTCTGTGTTTAAAAACAACGCTCTGGTTTCTACAGCTTTCACTTTGGAGTAAAAATCTGTCTTTAAACTTGAAATAAATAAAGATTTGACATTTATCGATATCGACTGATATAAAAAAAAATATCGTGATATTTTTTTTTGGCCATATCGCCCAGCCCTACTCTCAACCCTCATTCAATGCGAAGTATTGTATTGCCCTGGCTTTCTTACTGAGCAACTATCTACGTGTTTTCTCTTGCTGGTTTAGATCTCAGACAGTGTGCGAATATCTACGATCAATCTCTGGCTACTTTGACCTTGGACTGTCCACTGGCTTTCGATAATACTCTGGCTCTGACGAATCTCTGCCTGGCCTGGATTTCTACGCTTAAGTATCGGAGTACTCTTTGCCTAGCTCCTTCTACTATTGTCTGCTTCAATCAAATAAAAGCTGCAAAGGATCTTACCGACTCTGAGCAATCCTTACAGACGTCTTTTATACAGGTAACGAGTTCAAACAGGTGCAGTTAATACAGGTAATGAGTGGAGAACAGGAATGCTTCTTAATGAAAAACGTACAGGTCTGTGAGAGCCGGAATTCTTACTGGTTGGTAGGTGATCAAATACTTATGTCATGCAATAAAATGCAAATTGGATTTTTGTTTTAGATTCTGTCTCTCACAGTTGAAGTGTACCTATGATACAAATTACAGACCTCTACATGTTTTGTCAGTAGGAACACCTGCAAAATCGGCAGTGTATCAAATACTTGTTCTCCCCACTGTACATACATACATACATGCATGCATACATACATATATATTCTACAGAATTGGTTCAGAGTTGGAAACATCTTGTCTTTTTCCACAAATTGTGTATGCTTGCAAATTGTATAATATCTAAGGTAAACATTTCTAGTAATTGTGCAGTTAATTCTCATACTGAATTTTCAGAAAGTATTGGAATATGTATCCTCTCCCCAAATTTGTCAATTATAAAACACAATACAAATAATTTAAAGAGAAGGCTTATATTGACATTTTAAGATTGTGTTTACATCTACCTTGTAAATATATATTTTTGCTATTTTATTAAAGGTTACAATTACAACAACAATTACAATTTTAACTATTTCAAGTGTAATCTTTATTTGTAAAAACTAAAGTAGGCATATACATATTATCATACGTATTTCAAAGTTAAGGATTCATTAGTTTGAATATAGCCTACATTGGAACAAACACCATAACATTTTAGTTGATGACTTTATTTTTGACATAACATACTATATATTTAACATATGAGCAGAAACTGGCTAACAAAAGCTTATTTGATGTGACAGTAGTCTATTTTACAGTAAAAACTTTATAATCTATCCAAAACTAGTCAACGATATGTTGTCTTTCATATTTCGTCTGTAACATTGTTTTTATGATATATTATCATATTATATATTATCATCATCCCAGGATGTCTTTCGAAAGAGTAGGGGTATAACCCAGGCATCCTGGCCAAATTTGCCCAGTGGTGTGTGGTGGGCGTTCTGGCGCAATATGGCTGCCGTCGCATCATCCAGGTGGATGCTGCACATTGGTGGTGGTTGAGGAGATTCCCTCCTTCTATGTAAAGCGCTTTGAGTGTCCAGAAAGGCGCTATATAAATGTAATGAATTATTATTATATTAGGGCATATAAATGTTAATTTGCAGTTTAATACATTGCTTATACAAAGACATTCACAATCTCAGCTGGATCCGTTGCTCCTCGAAATGAAAATAAACCAGCACTTCTGAAGTACATTTTCCAGGATTAGTATCATTCCTCACAGCGTCGCAACGTAAAGTAGTACACTAATCTGATTAACCTTGGTGTGTTTTATCCAGCTGATGTGGGCGTTGCATGGATTGCCTCAGATAATTTGCGTTTGAATAGCGCGCGCTCTCCGTGGGCGTGGTCACATTAACACTTGATGAGCTATAATGAGAACGACTGACATCTCTCTCTTTTCATACAGATTACATAAACTGAGAATATTTGTTTTGTATATAAATTACTTAATTTAAAAGAAGATAATTCAAGCTTCATGCCTGTGTGTCTGTATGCCTGTTTGACTGAGTATTCGCTAAGTTACAGTTAATTTTGAGACGCGTTTCAGAATGGACTTCACTGACAGAACTCGCATCATGTTCATTTTTCTTTATTTGGCAAAAAGCACAACACTTTGTTTTTATTTTGAGTATACACAAAAAAATAGGCACTTAACAGGATTGAATGATGTACAACACTTTTTATTGTGAGTATACACAAATAAATAGACACTTAACAGGATCGAATGATGTACAACACTTTTATGTACAACTTTTGTGATGTACAACACAAAATTTTTGTATTTTGAGTGTCTTTTGCACTGATAAGAAAAAAAGCGAGCTGATCACGCCGGCGTGATTGCCGACCCCAGGGGGTTAAACTGGTGCCAGACTAAAATGTACGTTATGAAATGAGATTGGAGTATAAAAATGAAGCCTAATGTCGTACATGTATGTCAGTGTTTCCCCGACAATGTATTTAGCGGTGACAAAATCTTCACATGATCAGTAATATCACAACAATCACTTACACACCTAAAAACCCTGAGACATGGTGACCGGCGGCGCTGCTAATGCGGTGGCTCTGAATCCATTTGTTGACAAGAAAGGAGGAAAGAGCCACATATGGAAATATTCTTGATTAGGCTAATGTCACGTTGCCATAAGGGGCCGTTCACATAGCACGTTTTTTGCGTGTGCAAATTCGCACGCCTCTGTTCATGGTTGCATAGCATTGGGAGAGAAAGCGCTTGCAGAAAGCAGAAAGCGGTACGAACAGCGCTCTCCATGAGGACGAGGAAGTATAATCAAAGAATTAATTGATTTCTAGCACTTGTATTAGCTTTACTACTAAAGTTGAGATGAGAAATAAAAAGTTGCCCTGTACAGCTTTCGATGTCGTTACGGAAAGCCCGAAGCTGATCGGTTGGGTTTTTGTCACATGACCTGTTGAGATGTTTCCATTTTGCCACGGCATAGCCACGTCGCTTCTATTATGAGCCCGCTTGCCGTGCGCCTACAAATAAAACGCGATATGTGAATGGCCCCTAAAGTGGACTCGGCTGCGGTTGTATCAGGGTAGTTTTACGGGTAGGCTACATGAGCACAGTATTGGACCGACACCCGAGTACTGGTACCAGTATCGGTGCATCCCTATTTATGTCATTAATATTAGTCCGTCAGAAAAGCATTTCTAGGCTTATTCTTGGCTGGATTAACTCTTTTAAAATCAAATATGAATGCAGTTTTGGATTAAATAAAAGCACAGTCAAGTCAAACAAAACACGTTTTATCTCCTGTATAGTTTGGTAACTTAAGGTTAACCCCCTGAGGTCGGCAAACGCGCGGGCGCGTTTTGCTCGTTTTTTTTTACATAGCAGCAAAATAGACCTAAAATACTCCGTCGGTTTTGGTCATACAGACTTAAGAAATATGAAAAAATTAGCTGTTAAATGTCTACTTTTTTATGTGTCCACTTACAATCGAAATAAAACATTGTGCTTTTGTAAAATAAAGAAAGTAAACAGGGAGTGCTTTATGCCTCTCCGTCTCCGTGAACTTTTTTTCTGAAGCACTTCTCTAAACTCAAATAAAACTCAGCGAATACTATTCACTCAGACATGAGCTATATATCTCTATAATCATTTAAGTGTGTAGTTTTAAATTATCTAATTCAAATCTAAAACAAATATTCTCTGTTTATGTAATCTATATAAAAAGAGCGAGAGATCAGCTGTGCTCATTATCTTTCTGGCACCTCATTACTCCGCTAATGTGACACGCCCATCGAGAGCGCGCGCGCTATTCAAACACAGATAATCTGGAGCTACACATGCAAACCAGTCAACGCCCACAACAGCTGGACAACACACTCGCTGTGAGGAATAGCACTGCTAATAATATCGTGATTATCCTGGAAATTTTACCTCAAACGTGCTGGAGTAGCCGAACAACGGACCCAGCTGCAGATCATCAGTAAGTGCTTTGTTCTAATCGCGATATGAACTGGTGTCTGTAATCCGCAAAAGACTGTTTAAATTTGAATCGCGTTTCTGTGTTTGAATGAATGAACGGCACATGTGCATGCGTTTGTTTACTAACGTTACAGCTCGCGCGTGTCTGTGTGTGTGAATGAAATATCTATTGCCTACTGAGATGAGTAAAAATCGACTGAATACGTTGAAATAAAATGTCTTTGTATAAGCAACGTTTTAAACTGCAAATTAACATTTATGCCCTAATATAGGCTATATTATAAAAGACGATATGTTACAGACGAAATATGAAAGAAGTTTGTACTGCCACATCAAAACCTAATTTCCAAGGTGCAAACAAAATCTTAAAAGGTCAATATAAGCCTTCTCTTTAAATTATTTTTGTGTTTTATTAGTGACAAATTTGGGGAGAGGATAGCCTACATAATCCAAAACTTTCTGAAAATACGAATGAGAATTAACTGCACAATTACTAGAAATGTTTACCTTGGATATTATACAATTTGCAAGCATAGGCCTACACAGTTTGTGGAAAAATACACTTTTTTTTCAAGATGTTTCCAACTCTGAACCAATTCTGTAGATGTGTGTGTGTATGTATGTATGTATGTATGTATATATATATATATATATATATATATATATATATATATATATATATATATATATATATATATATATATATATATATATATATATATATATATGTATATGTGTGTGTGTGTGTTGTCTTTGCATTCTGTGTGGCTCAGTGACACACTCAGTGAAAGGCTCATTAGTATGCAGCATTAGCAGTTCTTCTTTGTCTCCAGGTGTGAATGAGGACATTATTCATGACCTTGTTGGATCATTCACGCCCCCCTGCATATTGCCTTTCCAAACAAAAAGTGTCTTACAAAATTTAAATCAATCTATTGTTTAATGTGAACGATTAGCCCGGATGATTTTCAGATCATTTTGGAGTAAATACTCTAGCCGACAACATCCATTAGTCAACAGTATTGTGGGAATATGTGAAGTTGGTCGTTTGTGGTCTTATATCAGAACATTTAAGTTTGAGTTTTTTGAATAACCACGCATAAATAATATTCTCTCAAAAATGCAAACATGTACATACATGTTGCTCACATATTATGATAGTCATGTTCGTGCTAAATAGAGTGTAATTACACCTTTGCCATTAATATGTTTATAAGCAACTGAAAAAAATAAAAATATCAGGTCATGTCAAAACATCTCAAGGACCCCAAAAACACCTTAGACTCCAGAGGGTTAACTACCTCAGCTACCTACCTTACTTATGGTTAACTATAAGTAAGCGACTTATAGTCCGGAAAATACGGTATACACAGTACACGCACATTTATTATGTAAACACAAACTTTTATTTTGGATGCGATTCATCGCGATTTATCGTTTCACAGCCTTTATATATATATATATATATATATATATATATATATCAGTGGCGGCTGCTGGTCTTTCAAAGAGGGGAAGCTCATTTTCGGCCAACATAATAAAAATGGTCCAAAACTTCCATCAAAATATGTGTATCGTGATTGTCAAAACATTAGGTAATTAAACAGAATTGTATTAAGTTTAGTAAAAACATGTTACAATGTTTACATGGTACAATGACTGTAGGCTACTGATTTTATTATTGCATTTCAATTCAATTTTATTCTTTTGATTTGATTCGGATCTTGATTCAACATCGATTCATTTGGATAAATATTAGGTAACGTTAGCCTAACTTACATTAATTTTTTTTTTCAAGAAAAAAAAAATCTCATACATGCTGTAAACATACAGAGAGCCCTGTCAGCTGGTATTATTATTAAAGGTTAAATAACATCTCAAATTAAATATAATACAAATATAATATAAAGATGTCATACAGTGCACATATTTAGCAAAATACTCCTCTCTGTAGCTAATTTTTCTAGCCAACTAACGTGCAATGGTTATTAAATGGCTTTCTTGATCCTGAGGTAACGTAACGTTACGTTAAACCCTGGTTAAACCTAAACGTTGTGCCATTTTTCTTTCCGCGTTGAAAAACACTGATTGCTCGATATTAAGTATGAGGGATATACATTTTGGTAAGTTGTACTGGATCTTTCAACATGCTGATTCGTGTTTATTTATTATTTACTAGTTGTAAAGAGTGAGAGATGATCTGTCACGTCACATTTACAAGTGCTAAAGCGATATTTATCGTTTGAATTTCGTAATACAATTTACAGAATCGGAGAGCTGAGAATTTGCTTATCAAAAGTAACCTTCTCTTTGTTGTCTGTCAGTGTCCTCTTTGCTTCGCGATTTTTCCCTGCGTGAGAAAAGCGTTTTTCAGTTTACTTTTCATTGAGCTCGAATAGGTTCAGCTATGGACAGAAATTCTGTCAATCAAAAGGAGATGACAGACCCTCCAATCACCACGCAGACGCTCGGAGTCCGGGCCCGCCCACTCCTCCATTCCCCCCAGAGACGCTGAGCGTCCGTGGGCGGGACATAATCGCAGCATTTATCCAATGACCGTCTAGTTTCGCAGCACTGAAAAAAACTGTTCAAAGCAGCCCCATTGAAGTCAATGGACGCTCGGCTTCAACAGAAAAATGGACTGTGTGACGCTGCGGGAATGAATGAGAAGGAAATCGAGTCAGCTGACCAGCTGCTGATTCTGAACGAACTCGTCTTCGAGATGAACGCGTTCTAAAGCATTTTTAGTCAATAAAATGTTAACAAAATAGTACATATATTTGACCATTAATTGTTGACATTATAGGGGAAGCCGAGCTTCCCTTGCAGTCTTAAAGAAATCGTCACTGATATATATATATATATATATATATATATATATATATATATATATATATATATATATATATATATATATATATATATATATATATTGCCATATTGCCTTTCCAAACCAAAAAAAAAAAAAGTGTCTTACAAAATTTAAATATTTTTTTTTAAATTGTTTTATGAGAATGATTAGGCAGGATGATTTTCAGATCATTTTGAAGCAAAAACTCTAGGCGAAAACATCCATTAGTCAAAAGTCTTGTGGACACATATTTAGTGTTTTGTGGCCTTATTTCAGATTTATTTTTCAATAACCATGCATAAACATTCTCTCAAAAATACAAACATGTACATGTTGCTCACATATTATGGTAGCCCTGTTTGTGCTAAATAGAGTTTAATGACAACTTTGCCATTAATACGTTTATAAGCAACTGAAAAAGGCACAAATGTCAGGGCATTTCAAAACATCTCAAGGACCCCAAAAACACCTTAGACCCCAGAGGGTTAATGAGGTAATGATCTTACCTCAACTCTAACAACAGCCTGGGCCAGATCCGACAGCTCAGATGTGTGAGGGTTAGTCGCCAGAGCTCTACAAACCAAAACAGAGTATGTGTGACATCATGTGATGCTTTTTCAGTAATGTAACATGAAAACATGAAAAACTATTAACTGTTCTGCTGTGGGGAGCGAGCATACCTGCATTTAACAGCAAGGAAAATGTCCATCTGCTGTCTAGGAACCTGCATCATTTGGAGATGACTCTGCATGACCTCACACTGATCCACACTGAATACACATCCTGCCTCAACAATCTAAATACATAAAGACATTAAATGTGGCATTATGGCTGATCTGAAATTGTAATTGCAGAGTGCACACACACTATCACTTATCTTCATTATATTATATAATGATCTAATGCAGGGTTGCCCAAACCTGTTCTTGCAAATCTACCTTGCTTCAAACTTCAGATCCAACCCGGATCAAACACAACTGGACCAGATCATCAGGGGCACTTGATGATTACAGACAGATCAGGGTTGGATCTGAACTCTGCAGGTAGGTAGATCTCCAGGAACAGGATTGAGCACCCGTGCTCTGAAAATGAGCATTACCTTTGAGGTGAGGAGAATGAGCTCAGGGACAGTGTTGATCAGACCTCTTTCCCTCACAAGTTTAAAAACAGCCAACATAATCTCAGGAGGCGGCTGGCACAAGAAAATATTTAAGATATAAGAAAATCAAAGTATATATTTTTGCATTATATAGACAGTAAGCAGTCAACCAGAATGCCTATTACCACCGCCACAAGACCACAGCGTTAAATACACTCCGGTGGCGCAAAAGGACCGTTTGCAACAACAAGGCTGGAATTGTGACATTTTACTTGTAAATTAAGATAAAGTAATCAAATAAATTACTGGTAATAACAACAACAATAATAATAATAATAATATGACATAATATTTAATCTAGGCTAATTATTTATATATACTTAATGTTCCAGCTATTTTACTACTTTTGCAGTGAAATATTACAGTGACGGCTTTTTACAGTACAGTAGGCCTACTAGCCAGTATTTAAAATTATTACACAGTGTGTATTATGCCATATAATAAATAAAACAATATGAAAGGTCGATTACTCCTATATAACTCATTGATGTATTTCAACAGCTCACACATGTACACTGTTCGTTATCTGTCCTTTTTGACATCTATTCATATACAACACAGAGCCCTGCACATAACATGAAGAACAATACTGTAGTGTCCATGAATTAAAAAAAATTGTTGAACACTTTTTATATTAAATTGTTTATTTGTTTTACTTCACCACTTTTTACTGTACTAATAATTTTTTATGATCCAGAAAACGTAGCATATAGAAAAATAAACACTGAACCGCATATTGCGCCATCAGTCCATTTCGCAGAACAGTTTATCAGCCGTCACAGTTACATTCGTTTAAGCGGACACAAGCCCCCAAATACACACTGCCATAAGAAAAGCCAAATTTTGAGGAGTATTTACCGTACCAATCTTTTTTTATGGGCCCTTGATTTTGGCAAATAGGACAATGTACACATCCGTATTGTGCCATCAGCCCATTTCACGGCGGGGTTTCTCAGTCGCCACAAAGGATGCATTAAAGTTGACATAAGGCCTTGATATTAGAAGCCCTAATGAAAGCCAAATTGAACAAATAGTTGATGCTCAGTTAATTAATGCACATCCATGCTCTCATTTTCTTCACAGTAATATAGCTCAATGAGATGCACAAAGGAAATATGTTATACTATACATAATGGAAATTGTAACGCGTGAGCACTTACAAATTCTCATACGCAATAGTTTCTCGCAAGCACGCAAAATGTTTCTTGTGTGCAAGCAGAAGCATGTATATTTTTTATTTTTGCAAAGGTCCCTTTAGGGCTCCGTACCAAGGTGCAGTTTAGCCTGAGATGAATGAAGAGTGCTTCTGTCACACATGTGCAGACATGGGTACTGCTGAAAAAAACAGTTCAGTGATTCAGAGTGGACGCAAAACTTTAGAATGATGTCACAGAGTTCATTCATGAAGTTGTGTGAACAACACACGGCATCAGTGTACGTCAGAGCTAGGGCTGTAGTCAAGTCCACCTATGTCAAGTCCAAGAGTCACCTATGCCGATTGCTCCAAAACAATGACAAAATTTGCATTTAGAAGATATAAGCATTCAAAACTTACAGTCTCTCACTTTTGCAAATATGGATTAATGATTTTGATGACAATGACGATTTCAGCTTCTCATCAAAATTCTCATACGCAGTAGTTTCTCGCAAGCACGCAAAATGTTTCTTGTGTGCACGCAGAAGCATTTTTATTTTTTTATTTTTGCAAAGGTCCCTTTAGGGGCTCTGTACCAAGGTGCAGTTTAGCCTGAGATGAATGAAGAGTGCTTCTGTCACACATGTGCAGACATGGGTACTTCTGAAAAAAGGGACTGCTGGGTAACTTCTGGTCGTAATAGAGTGCTGGTCAACAATGATGTTCAAATCCTGAACAAACATATTATTGCTTTGACAACATTGTTCATTGGGTTGACAACATTGTTGATGAAGTGTCTGCAGGATGGCACAAAACAGGAGTAGGAAGTTTGTACGATTTCATTTTGCTAGGGGAAAAAAGGTAGACGGCCATAAGTAAATCATCTGATCAAGCAAAGAATCTAACTTTGTTTGAACTCTTCAATCATTGAAATAATTAAATATTTTATATTTTTTAAACTTTTATGAAAAAATAAATAAATACTAAGACATGTAAATTATTTAACCCCCCTGGGGTCGGCAATCACTCCAGTGTGATCTGCTCGCTTTTTTTCTTATCAGTGCAAAAGAGACTAAATATACTAAAAAGTGTTATACACCATTCAAACCGGTTAAATGTCTTCTTTTATTAGTGTACACTCATAATAAAAACAAAATGTTGTGTTTTTCGTAAAATAAAAATAAACATTTTGAACTTCGTTTTTAACACCAGATGCATGCTTTAGAAACAGCCATAATCTGCTTGCTTCCATTTCCTTACACACACCACTTGAACCTTTCTATGAAATAATCATTTATAAAATTTGAGCATTCCGAGGTTCCACTGACGTGGACGTAATTTGCTCCGGCCCCCTTCCTGTTCGCAGGAGTGATGAGATAGTTAGTAGATTGTGTTCAATCAATGGCTGGCTGTCGAAGTGGTGTCCGCTAAATAATATAGAATTCATAGACAATGGACTTTATGCACAGCTGCACTACTTCCTGAACTTTAACTTTACTTCAGGAAGTAGTGCAGCTGTGCATAAAGTCCATTGAAAAAGTTTTTGGGGCAGACCTGACCTGTTAAAATTTATAGGCAGGACAAGTAGTTTGTTTAGGCTTGGTTTGTAGGGAATTACAAACATGCGCACATATATTCAAACGCACATAACTATAGAATTAATTCTTGATGTGCACTTGAGCGCCTTCTGCGTTTCTCACAGGTTTGCGTTTAAAGTCTGTTTAGAGAGAACGG
Organism: Phoxinus phoxinus; assembly: GCF_949152265.1. NCBI lineage: Eukaryota > Metazoa > Chordata > Actinopteri > Cypriniformes > Leuciscidae > Phoxinus > Phoxinus phoxinus. Next base: position 20,783,556 of record NC_136894.1, on the reverse strand, counting down.
TGTCATCTTAGCGGCCCCTAATTTAATAACAAATTATCCTTTCGACGGAAGTGAATTAATCAAAACTTTAGCTGGAAAATAACTTTATTCAAGAACCGCTATAAAGCCAAAACAATCTGTAACCTTAAATTTAAGTTTATCTCTGTAAAGCAGCTTTGAAACAATCTACATTGTTAAAAGCGCTATATAAATGAAGATGACTTGACTTGACTTGAAAAGAGATGGTATTCATCCCTCCTAGGATGGTGCTGCTCTTCTCTCTAGTAATTTGGCTCATAGTCTTTGAGATAAAACATGACAAATTGGGGCCCAGGTCAATCTATCTCAGGAAGCAGACAGACTAGCTTAACCAACTGTCTGTCAGCTGCCTCGCGTCACCAAGGTCAGATAAATCCCATCACATAGAGCCTCTTTCACCTAGATATCATCATATAAAGACTGTGTCTGTTCCCCGAATTTGGAAATCCAAAAAACGTCTAAACCCATCTAAGGTAAAAAAAAATTAATTGATGTTCAACAAATAAAAAACAGATATAATATAGATGAGCATAGGGATGGGCGATATGGCCTAAAATCCATATTGCGATATACATTGCAGCCTTTTGCGATAACGATATATATCACGATATATAAATTATAATAAAACCATTTCAGAACAGGTTACACAGACCCTAAGGAAAGCCAAACAACTGCTAAATGTTTTTTTTTTTTTAAAGAAAGAAAGAAACAGTGTATGTAGTTTCGAGAACATTTATTGTGCATTGTGCAAAACTGTAATTATACAACATAATGTTGCAGATAAATACAATTCAAGTACACTAGCTGCAGAGACTTTAAGTAGCCCTAATGTTTATATTATGGCTAGCAGCTTATGAAACCCCAAATTCAAAATTAGAATATTGTGAAAAGGTTTTCATAAAGCTGTAAGCCATAATCATCAAAATTATAACAAATAAAGGCTTGTAATATCTCACTTCGCATGTAATGAGTCTATATAATATATTAGTTTCACCTTTTACTTTAGCATGATATTCTAATTTTTCGAGTTTCACCTGTATACGTCAACTAAAGAAAATGCTTCAAGTATAAAAGTTTATTTACAGTAGTGCCATGCCATAAATAGTAAAAAGTGCAAAACAGTGCAGAAGGCACTTGAAATTAAATGTAGTTTTAGTTTGGCAATTTTTTTCAAGGACACAAAAGATGCAAAGAGCAGAAAAACTGATGTCTTCTCAGTTAAAAAGCAACACAACAACAAATCTTAAAATCGGGCACACACAGAGATTTTGTGTTTACACTACTATTTTGTGAATACGCGCTGGTATTCAGTGACATGTTTTGTTTTGAGGTGGTAGAACAGATTAGTCGTGTGTGTTACCGAACTGTTGCCCCACGCACTCTGTATAGTCTGTATAGTTTGCTGCTGCTCGTCGGACGGCTTAAATCCGAACCAAGTCCAAATAATGGATGTTGCACCGATCTTTTTCACCAGCTCCTCTGTTTCGCTTTCAGCCATGTTTACTCAAGATGACAACGAATATGATGCGTTTCAGCCGGTTGCAGGCTCTAAATTTCGCGGGTAGATTGCGTCATCAACATGCATTATCGCGATAGTGCAAAATAATTAAAATCTCTATCGTAGGCCAATTTTGTATCGTTTATATCGCATATCGTTTATATCGCCCATTACTAGATGAGCAAATGATAAATCTTGGATTGCTGAATTTGATCGCTTACTCCAAAATCACTCATTGTTAATGATATGATTTCAGATTATAACCTAGATGTCCTGTGTTTGACAGAAACCTGGCTAAAACCAAACGATTACATTACTTTAAATGAGTCAACCCCACAAGATTACAGTTATAAACATGAACCTCGTCTGAAACGCAAAGGAGGAGGTGTTGCTGTAATTTATTAGCCTGATGTCGTCATACTTAGATTCTAGTCAGAATGTGAGTCTGATACTGCTCCATTGGGCTGTGATTATGGGGCGTGTTTCAACCGAAACAGGAAATATAAAAGGCCTCTGCACTAAATTGACCGTTCGCAAAGACCCACCCCCCTTAGTTACTGTCGTTATGTCCGACAAGCTACGCCGCTGTCACGCCACACCATGTTCTCACGCAGTGAAAAATACATTGCAGAGCAGAGAGGACACGGACAACACACTGACAGACAGGACAGACCAGGTTACTTTTCGGTTACTTTTGTAATTAAACATTAAACAAAGTCTCACCTTTCAAAATTGGTAATTTTTTAAAAGAATTTTAAACAATAAATAACATTTTGTGGCTCTTTAATGTGTCGTGACAGATCGCTGTAGAGCATCAGTTAAAGCTGCTCGTGAACCTATCATCTCTTCCTTCTAGTTAATTTATTGCATCAAATAAACATAAATGAACATAAGAAGGAATGTTGTTTTAACCGCGGAAAGGCGTCAGTACACTCCGTTTTTCAAGTTCAAATCTTGAAAATCTTGATTGGACATTGCATTCAAGAAATCAACTCATATGTCTGTGATTGGCTACATCGCTCAACGCTGCAAACATGTTACAAATAGAAACTTGCCTGTAAATCGTTTCTATTTTGTTTTAGTTGTTCTTGTTGCTTTTCTGCAACAGATGAATAACAATTTATTAGTTTTTATAGGTTTTATTCATAGATATTTATATTTAATCGTTTTATTCTCCCGCAGCCCGCACACACATAGTGAGTGCATTAGGCTACCGCCCGTGCTCGCACTCGGCCATCAAATCTAGTCACGTGCCGCACGTCTCTAGATCACGGGTCCGGCCCGAGTATAGCGGCGGGTATTATTGGGCTCGGGCAGAGAATCTAAGCTCTAAACAGGACAGAGTAACAAGGCGGATAGTGCTCATATTCATTTTTTTGACGACGTAGTTAAGGCGGCAGGCGTGTGTTGCTTAGGCGGCCGCCTTAGTTCCAAAGTGCTGTGCGAAACCCTGTGTTACGTTAACAAGCCGGACACCTATTCAGCCTGTTGTTCTGTGTGCTATTGTGGAGCTGAATAACTTGCCTTTCCAGATTAAATGTCTGTTCTTGGTATTGGATTTTGTGAAATTTCTAAATAAATGTGACTTATATATGTTTTTTTCCTCTTCATGACGCATTTTTTGACTGATGCGACTTATACTACGGAGCGACTTATAGTCCGGAAAATACAGTCCCTCTCCTGACTGCTTTGTCGGACAAAATGGCGGATGGCGAAGTATGATTGGTCAGATCACCTGTCAATCAAGCTCCATGCGAAGGGTCAATTGGATAGACCTAGAACCAAACAGAGGGTTTTCATTGGGTCCCATCTTCTTAGCAACCATCGGGGCCAGCTGATAGATTCAACTTTTGCCGAATCCCGTAGGAAGGACAGCAAAAACATCTTTCCCATCGACAAATGCCTTGATCGCGGTTCTCTGTTCCTCTTTTAAAATGAATGCGCTGTCTATATCTTCTATAACAGACGCGATAGCGGAATCTACACAATTAAATTCTCCAGCGGCAGCCATGAATTCAACCCAAGCGCTCTTTGATGACGTAGATTAAATTTCCGTTGCTCATCGGTCCATCATCGTATAAAGCCCGCCCTGACAATTTGATTGGTCCGAACTATTTTATGTTCGGGCATAATAGCTCCTCAACGGATCAAGTCCAGACCGAACTTCCCGACCTAAAAATGTTGTGGGCGGGGCTAAGTTCGGCTGGCATCCAAGCTAGTAATTTATAGTAATATTTTCAAAACCACTAAGAAATCTAGTTAATATAATTCTTCTGAAGTGTTTGTGCTTAAAGGTCCCATGACATCCTGGGTTGCCCTTATAATGTTAGTATGTTTTTTAGATCAAAAAAAGTCATCAATTAGAAATAAAAGGCATTTTTCCTAGCCTGATTTTAGCCTCTGATTTTAACGCTCTGTTTGAAGGGGCGTGTCTGCTGCGAGATTCATTGTAACCGGCCACTGCTGTGATTGGCTGACATGCTTACATATGAAATAGCTACGTATTACATGTGAAACTCTCTCGAATACTTTTACTACAGCTATTATACGTTTTTACTATTACAGCTATCGAGAATAAAGGATTAGTTCACTTTTAAAAAAACTTTTGCTGATAATTTACTAGGGGTGTGACGAGACCCTTATCTCACGAGACAAGACGAGACACGAGATTGGGTTCACAAGAACGAGACGAGACGAGATTTTTACACAATATTTGATAGAAATCCTCAATGACAAAATTCATGACTGGAAAAATAGTCTGCAGGTGGATTTTGAAATGTTTTAACTAAATCATCTTGTAATGAATGTCATTTCAGTTCTACTTTATGAGTATGAATTATCAAATACATTGAAATACAACAATATAGAAGCACTGTAAAGGTTTTACCACAAACTCAACTGACTGGCTTCTCTCAAGTATGATTTCACACGAGTCTCTTCAGACCTTACTGTACATTATGAGCTTCCAGAACTTCTGATTGAGGCTGTGTGTGACCTCCAAATGAAACTACTTTCCACAAATTGAAAATAGAAATAAAAACAGTATAAAACAACAGTTTTTCTTAGTCTTATTAGTGCAAACGATAATTAAGTGCAAGTGCAACCATAATCAAAGTAGGCCAACTCTCTCTGTATTCAAAGAGCAAACAGAGACCAAAACAGAGACCAGAGCCACAACTACAACGTCCAGAGATAGGTTTGATATTGGGAGACGGGCTATTGTATGCAGTCTATTGGGAGACGGGTTATTGTATGCAGTCTATTGGGAGACGGGTTATTGTATGCAGTCTAATTTGAGCGCATCGTGTTTACTTTCACTTTCACTCCGTAGTGGCGGTGCTGAACGCGCGTTCTACAAGATAAGGGGCCATTCACACAGAGTGCGTTTTTGCTTTGTAAAATGCGATACTACGTAGAATGGGGGAACTGATTTTAACTTGAGCGCCGCGTTTTTAGAACGCTGTGTCATGCGCGAGACGCTACAAAAGATGCAAGACGCGAGCGCAAGGTTACACATCCGTCTAGCGCGTTTACATAGAAAAACAATGGAAAAGTACCGCACTGGAATGGAAAAAAAGGTTCTGTGTGAACCGCCCTAAGACATCTCAGATCGACTCTCTGTTGCGCAACAAATCCTCCGCCATCGTAACGCGATCAGTGAACTGCAACTGCAACTCGTGCTGGATGAGCAGAGTAGACGTTTACAATCGCAAAACGACAGTGGAGGCGGCCGGTGCCGCGGTGTACACAGTAATGTGAATGTTGCGGTGGCATATTCTATTCTAATTATGACGATATCGCGAGACAGCTTTTCAGTCGACGAGACATCTCGTCACATTTTAGTCTCGCGAGATCTCGTGGCACGAGATCTCGTCACACCCCTATAATTTACTCACCCCGATGTCATCAAGATGTCCATGTCTTTCTTTCTTCAGTCGAAAAGAAATTAAGGTTTTTGATGAAAACATTTCTCCATATAATGTACTTCACTGGCGACCAAACGGTTCAAGGTCCAAATGACAGTGTCAGTGCAGCTTCAACGGGCTTTAAACGATACCAAACGATGAATAAGGGTCTTATCTAGCGAAACGCTCGGTCATTTAAAAAATAAATAAAAAAGTTTAAGTATTATCAGCACAAACGCTCGCCTTGCTCTGTTCTGTGATGCGCGTTCGTGACGTCACGTAATACGCAATTACGTTGAAAAGGTCACGCTTCACCGAGTCAGTGTTTACAAATGTGCGGAAGGAGGACCATATACACATATTCAAATGTCTGTGTCAGTTTATCGTTTAAAATGCCCATTGCGTGTGCGTATCCTGGCTGTTGTAATATTAAAAAGCCTAAAATAACATTTTCGTCAGGATAGAAATGTTTTACTTTTCATAGAAGCGTGACCTTTTCAATGTAATTGCGTATTACGTGACGTCACGAACGCGCATCACAGAACAGAGCAAGGCGAGCGTTTGTGCTTATAAAACTTAAACTTTTTTATTTATTCTTGAAATGACCGAGCGTTTCGCTAGATAAGACCCTTATTCATCGTCTGGTAAGCCCGTTGAAGCTGCACTGACACTGTCATTTGGACCTTGAACCGTTTGGTCGCCAGTGAAGTCCATTATATGGAGAAATGTTTTCATCAAAAACCTTAATTTCTTTTCGACTGAAGAAAGAAAGACACGGACATCTTGGATGACATCGGGGTGAGTAAATTATCAGCAAAAGTTTTTTTTAAAAGTGAACTAATCCTTTAATGAATCGTCAGAAGTTTTTTAAGTATTTAGATCTATTCCCATCACATAAAATGTTGCCGTGATGAGCATTGAGCAAGCAGATGACAGTCTGTTGTTGATCGCGAGTGTAGTGGCAGTTTTAATCTTTTCTTTGTTTATTTTGTTTTCTCAATGATAATATATGAATGCCATGTGTTCTGTATTTTGAGCTTTATGTTGTAACGTTGATACAGGTGTGTGTGTGTGTGTGTGTGTGTCACTGAGAAGACCCCAGGCTAGGGAGGGGTAAGGCGACCATGGGGGTTCCTTTGTTCCTTTGGGGTGGGTGCAAGAATGCCTTTGATGAGAACATTATAAGACTCCAGAAAGAACACCTATCTTGGTTCTGCTCTGCCTGCAAACTGGGCTGTTAGGGTTGGTGGGTTTTCACCCTCACCCTGCAGCTGGCCTGTGTGGCTAGAATGGGAACTATTCTGCAGAATAAATGTATATTTTCTTTTAAATACAATTTGAATATTGACGTCTCTTTTGCCTGGGAATGCTGCGTTTGTTAAATATTGTTTTGCCACAACAATTGGTGTCAGGTGGATTAATCAGATATTAATCTAAAAAGCCATAATTGTTTCAGCATCTGTAGAGAGACGTCTCACAGATTATTAGACGCGCGTCGATTTTGTAAATCCTGGGAAATAGAAATCAGTCGGCACGAGGTCATCTCACAGTAAACTGAATAATACTTTTTAATACACCGGTTGTTTTGTTCTGTAAAATGGGAAAATAATTATGGCCAGAAAAGCATGCAAGAAATTGGGGAACGGATAATTGTAACAAAAGGGTTTTTGTGATCGTGTTCAGCGTGTGTGTAAAACTGTGAACAGACAGAATTGTTGAACTGAAGAAGCAGGTAGAATAAAAGAAGAATTGTTGAATTGAAGATGAAAGAGAAGGAACTGAAAAGTAGCAAAGGATAGTAAGATAGAATGTTTGTTTTTTTCTGATGGAAATTACAAAAGAGTGAGTTGTTGAACTGAATTGTTGGATTGCAGATAAAGAGAACAGATGTAGAAAGAAACTGAAATGTTGGATTGAGAATTGTTGGATTGTAAGCAAACAGTGTTGCTTGAACTGGTTAGATGAAGCAGGGCAAAAAGAAAGTCAAATTAAGTTGAAATGGTCTGAAAAGTGAGTTTTTAGATAAAAATAAGGCATTGAATATGATTAACAGGGATTAACATGAGGAATGTTTCATTAAGCAGAATGGGCAACATTCTATATGTCAGTGTTAATTATGATGTGAATGTGCTTTATTGTATTAATGTTATGAAAACAATGGTATTGAAGAATAGACTTCCATATGTTTATAACAGAGTTTATAAAAGATTTGAAGGTGCAAGCGGCTATGGTAGCTGTCTGTAATTTAGGGACTGAGGAATAATGATGCTATTAAGTTGAGCAGTCTGCAGATTAACCATTTGATAAAAGAAAAAAGCTTCCAAACAGTGTTAATGAAATTGATGACATGCTAAATGTCTTTATACTGTATGAACAGTTCTGATAAATAATAGTGAGACAAAAGAGAGCAAATGTTGTAACCAGCTGAAGCTCTCACCTTAAAGAGATTTGCAAATGATGGTTTTGTAAAAGTTTGATTCTGATTGTAAAGAAACAATACACATAGACTGATTTCAAACAAAGAAATGCCAAAATGATACAAATTTGAAGAAAGCTTCTGTGTTAACATGGATTAGTAAAATAGAGTAATGTTACTATGATTTGGCTATGTAATTGAATTTGCAACTGAGATTGTATAATAGCTCTGTTTTGCATTGCTGAATGGGATGTTCTTGTGAAGTGTGTGATGGATGAATTGCACATCTATGAACGGTGAAAGACCATTTGATGGAGTCTCCTCCTGCAGGGCTGGATGGTGAATAAAGACTGAACAACTGACAAACTGTTATTGCTACAAGCTTGGACGAAAAGTCTGAAGATGTAACTGCACAAAACAGAAAGATGGACTGTGTCACCTTTGGACTCCATGTGTGTGGCCAACGGGACCAATGGCAAATTGTAGGATTGAAAATAATCCAAGATACTTGAAATGAACAAAGACATCTGCTTTACTGTTTTTGACAACCTATTTCCGTAATGACCATTTGGAGTCTGTAAAGGCACCGAGGTGCTGATAGTTATCAAGGCCTGTAGGCCTAAGATGTGTGTATTTTGGGGGTATGAAATTGTCCCACCTTTGGTACAATGGGGAAGTTGTAATTATCTGATTGGTCAGTTTTGAATGTCTCACATTTGGGTTTTAGTCACATGGTCACGGAAGGGATAAAAGGAAGATTGAAATGAAAGGTATAAATATGATGAAATGACTTAAAATTGTTGCATTTGTTTTCAGAGAATGAAAAACAGGGAGAAATTGTAGTGGCAGTTTTAATCTTTTCTTTGTTTATTTTGTTTTCTCAATGATAATATATGAATGCCATGTGTTCTATATTTTGAGCTTTATGTTGTAACATTGATACAGGTGTGTGTGTGTGTGTGTGTGTGTCACTGAGAAGACCCCAGGCTAGGGAGGGGTAAGGCGACCATGGGGGTTCCTTTGTTCCTTTGGGGTGGGTGCAAGAATGCCTTTGATGAGAACATTATAAGACTCCAGAAAGAACACCTATCTTGGTTCTCACTCTGCCTGCAAACTGGGCTGTTAGGGTTGGTGGGTTTTCACCCTCACCCTGCAGCTGGCCTGTGTGGCTAGAATGGGAACTATTCTGCAGAATAAATGTATATTTTCTTTTAAATACAATTTGAATATTGACGTCTCTTTTGCCTGAGAATGCTGCGTTTGTTAAATATTGTTTTGCCACAACACGAGAATCAAGATCTTATCATTGCAACGCAGTTTCTGCACTCTCTCTGCTTTCACGAATGCAAACACTATGATGTAAATACAGTAAGAGCTTCGTTGTGCAGTGTAACAATACACTGATTTTATAGACTGTCATTGATTTCATAATGAGTTTGGCAAGTGTCCAGATAAACTCGCGCTGTGTGGAAAGATTGTTCTTTGATCGCTTTCTGTATATAATTAATTCACAATTTAAATAAGATTATTTTCATTCTACTAAAAGAAACGATGTGAAGTTGATATTTTAGTCACTGGCTTGACTTACTGATGCATAAACTTACTGAAAAGAAACATAATCCTAGGTATTTATTTGAAACAGTGGCTAAACTAACGAAAAAAAGAAAGCTTCAAACCCAGAAGTTTCCAAGCAACACAGCAGTAATGACTTTATGAACTTCTTCACATATAAGATTGATAATATCAGGGACAAAATTATAACTATGCAACCGTCTACTACAGCATCGCATCAGGGAGAGCATTGCAGTCTTGACTTGACCTCAACCAAATGCTCAAGCGCTCGTCACAAAAAGTGCACGTCAGCATTTGAGCGTACGGTTAAAAACTAGCCTAGAGCGCCATCTGTGGGTAACAACTAAGCTCAGAATCAATTGGAGAGAGAATCCCGATGCATACAAAAAATCTCAAAATCAATCCACGAATCATTGGAGAATCAGGATGCATCAATTTATTGTCACAGCCCTAATGCTGAGGATGTGTAAGTTTGAAAAATGTCTAATTTATGTTGATGCATGGCACCGTCTGTGTTATCTTTTCCATAAGTTTCTATTGCTGAGTCTGTCTAACCGTTTCTCCTCATAATCCCCTCCATATTAGGGATATGGGCATCGACTAATTTGACAGTCGTTTAAACAGAAGTTTTGTAACCGACTAGTCTAAAAATAAGAAACCCTCTAAAGACTTGTGTATGATCCATTTGAGCACTTAATCTATTAATCAAACAATCAAATCCCATAATAAATTCTGCTAAATGCTGCACACTTGGTGAATAAATCATTCTGCTTTGACTATCACACCTACGTGCATGTTCTGAATATGTTTATGCATGGCTCTAATGAAAGGAGGAAACGGTGAATGGTAAACGGAAGTTTTAGAATAAAAAGAAAGTAAACAGCAGGTGCTTCATAGCCGACTGCCGCACATATCGACTATTGTTTTCAGTGTCGACTAGTAGCAGATGTACCATTTAGTCGACTAGTCTTGCACATCTCTGCTCCATATCTCTTATAGTACAAACATTAAAGTACAACATTCTATGTAGAATTCAAATGGATCCGATATGTTTTTTGGTCTGCTCCGACTCGATGATCCGCTCTGTGATATTTATATCGAAAGTCTCACGGTAATTATGCGATATTTTGTTTATGATGCCTCCTGTCCGACATGCACCTAGAAAAATACACGTCGCAATTGGTAGCGTTGCATTTCCCCGACTCATTTCCTGGTTCTCCTTCTCCATAAACAACATGAAGTCAAGGAGAACTACATGCTAAAGATTCCCCACAGTGGTCAGAAAGAACAGGGGAGTAGGGCTGCAACTAACGATTATTTTAATTTTTTCGATTAATCGATTAAAAAATAAACATAAAAAAGCATTCATTTCCAACCCTTTATTCAAAAACAGAACTGACAGTGCAAATTCACAGTGCAAAAAAATCTTCAGACAGTGCTCAAACAGGTTGCTCCTTGAACATCCCTGAGCTGTTAAAGTAATTTTTTTTTTTTAATTGACTAACACAAAAAACATACACATGTGCTTTACATCTGCCAAATATAGGACTTTTTTAAAATAAAGTGCACAAAAATATGTATATTTTTGTTTAAGGGACCTGAGCTGTCAGAACAATAAAAAAAAAAAAAAAAAAAATACAAATCAGAAAACTTAACAGGATTTGTTTAAACGTCAGAACTTGTTCTCCACACTACACTCACAGACGCACAAATTCTCACACTCACAAAAAAATACAATGGATTGACCACCTCGTATGGTGTGTATTTTGCAGCTCATTCTTTCCGAGCATATAGTGAAGTTTCTCTGAGTCATTTAGACTTGGAGTAAAGAATGAAAAATTCAGTGCTGCTCGGACACACTCGGTCTTTCTTGCGCGCAAATAGACTCGGTCTCTATCGCGCGCTCTCAGATGCACTCGGTCTCTCTCTCGCGCAGACATACTTGCGCGCAAATACACTGTATATCGCGCGCGCTCTGAAACACTCGGTGTCTCTTGCGCGTGCAGACACACTCGCGCGCAAACACACGTGTCTCAAGCGCAGTGTCGCTCGCGGAGTTCGCTTTGCTTTTGTCCAGTCCGGCGCCTCATAGCCCTGCGCTCAACTAACATTTTTTTTTTTTTAAACATCTCCACGTCGATAATAAAATTTGTTGCCAACTATTTTGATAATCGATTTTTGTCGATTCGTTGTTGCAGCCCTACAGGGGAGTAGAGCTTAAATCGGGACCAAAAAAAATCAAGCCCGACCCTACCCGACACATTTACTGTAATTATGACCCCGATTTAAACCCGACCATTTTTTTTATACATGGGCCGTTATAACTGACGTTCTCAACTACAATTACGAGCTGTTTGAACTAACGTTACAGAAATCTGTTTAGAATTATCTTAATGAATAATGCAACAAGGACAAAGCATGTAAACTGCGTTGTTTGTTTATTCAGAATTGAGTGGATCGCAAGTTGATCCGAATGAAGAAACGTAAAAAAAAAGACGTGAACAATGATGAACACCGAAAATGAAAAAGAATGAACTTTGGACCTAGGCTATTTGGAATATTTTTTAAACAAAATTGCGTCCACAGTTGTTGGTTTCAGAGCGGTGGTCCTCTTCTCTCTCTCGTTCGGCCAGCTGCGCTGAACACCCGCTCACTGCCGTCTAGTGTTGTCACGATACTAGAATTTCTAACTTCGATACGATACCTTGAAAAATATCGATATTCGATACCATTTTCGATACCACAGAGAAAAAAACTGCCACTATATTAAGGGGGTATTTTTTTTATTTAAAGCTAAATATAACAAGTCTAGAACATGACAATGAGGTTTTTTACATGAACAAAAATGTCCTGAGTTCTATCTGTTAATATTTTTTAATTGGACCAGGGCTAACATGACCCGTTGTATTTGTATAACCTACTGTTATCAAAGATTAAAATATAGCCTAGTAACAAAAAAGCACTTAACAGTATCAAATTGGAGGATAGAGTGTCAGTAATGTATAATAATAAGATTAAACATTAAATTTTCAGTTAAAGGCATTTCATTATTGAATTCAGAGATGCCATTGTCTAGCTGTTTAGTTTAATTAATATCTGTGTAATCAAATTGATGATAATCGCTAATGAAGGCAAATTGCAGAATTAAATAATAATTTTCTGAATAAAGTTAAATAGGCACAAGTTAATTTACATTTGACCACAGTTAAAATATTTACTTGTCTAAGATTCCTCAGTCAGATTATGTTAACTTTAAGAATTACGGTGAAAAAACGAGACAACACAGATTTATTTTAACAACAATACTAGGCCATCTTGGTTAATGTTTCAGAAAAGTTAAAATGAGAAGAGTTACAGTGTTTCCTTTAGGATTTTTTTAGCAGTGGGGAAAGGTCTGTCCAAACAACAAACACCCCTGATGCTGAGCGTAGCCTATGCTTGCTAAATGGTACCCCTGGAGCCTGTTCCTTAAATCTGTTTACACCTATAAAATAATTTGAAAAAATGAGTGATGTGAGGGATTATTGATTGTCAAACAATCTTTTGGGTGCCCGCAGCCCGCTCGCAGTGTGAAGCGCGTGTCCGCACTATTCTCCGACTCCGACATGCCCGCTCGCGGTGTGTTTTTACGCTTGTCCGCGCTATTCTCCGACATGCCCGCTCACAGTGTGAAGCGCGTGTCCACGCTATTCTCCGACATGCCCGCTCGCGGTGTGTTTTTACGCGTGTCCGCGCTATACTCCGACATGCCCGCTCGCGGTGTTCTTTATCAATCAACCAAAGCCGGTCGCGGGGGCGCCGCCCTCGCCATCTTTCCATTCACTTCACTTTTGCTATTTAACCAGAGCGAATGAGACGAGTGCGTCACGTGTGGTGTTTGTCAACGCGCCTTTAGAGAGAAGTGAAAGTGACCGCTCGGCTAGTATCGATACTTCGGGAAATTAGTATTGGTACCGTTCAGATATTTCAGTATCGATATTTATCGAAATATCGATATTTTTGACAACACTACTGCCGTCATAGGCGAGCAGCGCACGCACTTAATGCACTCGACAAAGCCAACACATATGTTGTCACTGCCCACAACTTGTTTAAATGGTTCCATACCTCCGACTTTCCTCCAAACTTACTCAAAGTCAATTCTCCTGTTTTTCTTTTTTTTCTTTACATCTTCAAGCTCCATGTTGCACTTGAGCTACAGAATACAGCACAGCAGTCCCGGTGTAATACGTGCGAGTGGAGTAGACCCTGCGCATGACACGTGACGTGCTTGATCAACAGCCCGGCCCCGAGAATAGTGGCGGGAAATATCGGCCTGACGGGCTCGGGCAGAGAATCTAAGCTCTACAGGGGAGACACTTTGTTTCTCTCAATATGACTCTAGAGTCGCTATACTCGCTCCAAAGCTAATCGCCGTCACTCTCTTACTTCTCCCTCGCTCTACCACAAAGTCCCCACAAGCTTGACGCACACACCAGCGCACAAATATAAACATCAGGCCACCACTTCATGCATTTTCTCTGATCGGATAGCTATCTGATTTATCAAAACGATTCCATTTACACCTGGTCACATAAATGTGTTTTTGCAAAACGGATATAAATCCGATCTTTAATTCCCGCCATATATGCAGATTTAATGGAGTGCACGTCACCGAACGCAACAGATATGAGCTGCATTTTATTGATCATAAGCTAAAATTTCAAAATCAAAGAATGCAATAAGAGAGAGCGGCAACAGTCCTGGTAGAATCATTTCGGTTATTTATAGGGCTGCAACATCGAATCGATAGAGACCGAGTGTGTTTGCGCTCGAGAGAGACGGAGTTCAAGGAGCAACCTGTTTGTGCACTTTCTGAAGATTTTTTGCACTGTGAATTTGCACTGTCAGTTCTGTTTTTGAATAAAGGGTTAGAAATTAATGCTTTTTTATTTTATTTTTATCCGGTTCAGCGATTAATCTGAAAAATAATCTATTATTAAAATAATCGTTAGTTGCAGCCCCAGTTCTTTACTTTTAAGATAATTATGTGTTAAGCGTCAGCGACTTACTTTCACTTTGATTTGCGATAGTTTGCACGTTGGCTTGATGAAGAGACGCTCAGCTGCTCATCTGCGGTGATGCCTGTTGCAGTAGCGCCGTCATATCTGACTATAACATGACATAGGCTATAGCCTATAACACGCTCTCACACGTTAATTTTTTTAGGAGGAGTACAATTTTTGGGAGGAGTACAATCTACATGTGGTTTCAACAGCCAGATGCATTTACACTTGTCCAATTTCGTCTGGAATGTGGCCCAGACCACCTCCTGAAGTTGTTTGAGCGATCGGATTCAAATCCATCTCGAATGTGTTTCAGAGGGCATTTACACCTGGTCTTTTCACGATCAGATAGCTATCCGACCACAGAAAACGCATGAAGTGGCCAGGTGTAAACAGCCCCTAGGTGAGTTGCCGGGGAAAGTGCAAATTGCCTTCTAAAGGTTACACGGTTGTTGATGGGCCCTGTTTCTCATGACATTTTCTTTTTACTTGTTTTATTTTTATTTATTTTTATTGTTTCTAACATGTCCTGTTCTGTAGACGTGCTCTTTATTTATAGTTTTTTATACAGTAGTGTACATACAACCAGTACAACATGTCCTTTTCTATAGACATGCTCTTTATTTATTTATTTTATACAGTACAACATGTCCTGTTCTGTAGACATGGTTATTACTTATTTATTTATTTTTGTTGTACCAGTCCAATATGGCTGTCGGTTGAAATAAACCTTGTGTTGTAGGAAAACTTGTTTTATTTGTTATTAATCTATTTTGATGCGTTTTCCCATAACTTTTGTCATTTTACTTATGTTTAAAAATATCGGAATTAATATCGATATCGCAATATTCATTATCGATATCGCAATATCACATTTTGTCAATATCGTGCACCCCTATTTGATACCCTTTGAAAAAACTGTCGTTCGCTGTGCCTGGCGTCAATAAAAGCTTTTATTGGACAAACAAGGATATTTTCAGTTCTGAAACTTATAGGATATTCTTATAGTATGATGACCTCTTATATGTCAAAAGATCAAGGAAAATTAGATTTCTCAGTTCACCCCTTTAAACTAGTTATCTTGTAAAGTGTCCTTAAGGTTGGCCGCATTAACAGTATTTTAAACAATACCCAGCCATAACTTTGAAATTTCAATTGTCGCTAGGGTTCTCGCTGTTAATCATATACATTGTGCCACTGTTGCCTTGGCTTTTGGCTTGCTTAGTTGGAGACATTTAACATTCAACATTATTATTGATCTGCCTTACTTAAGGTGGACGATGACGAAATTTTATCCTAGAAACAAACTTTGTTGTATTATTTTAATGTTATTATCACTGTGAAGCTGCTTTGATACAATCTGCATTGTAAAAAGCGTTATATAAAGGTGACTTGACTTTGTGAGTAACTCGTTACAATGTTTTTATTTAAGTTGTCATTAAGAAAAAAAGAATTAAAGAATATTTAATAATTAAAGAATTAAAAATAAACACATTGTTTCAAAAAAAAAAAAAAAAAAGACAAATATTTTTTTGTGACGAATATTACATAATGTGGTCACAACATTGACAAAGCCTAGCCTATAAATCACTTTTTTTTTACTGCAAGGAGAACAGGCTAATATTAGGAAAAAAAATTAAATATGGGTTATTAGTAGCCTGATGTATTTTAAACCACATCTCCATGAAAAAGCACAAATCGAACACAATTTTGAGATATACTGTTCTGTTTATCTAATAAGTGGCAAAAAAACATATTCTGGTTATCTAATAAGTGGCAAAAAACATATTCTGGTTGAGTACCATCTGTACACACATAAAATCTTATTCCACAAAAGAACAAAAGACCACAAGGAACCACACTCACCAGCCTCTTATGTGCGAGAAGCAAGTTAATGACTGCCTCAAATTCTCTGAGCAAACACATATTGAGGAGAGACGAGAGCAGAGAATTGACTGTCTCCTGGTTGAAACTCCCGCTGGGAGGACATTTATTGTAATATCCCATAAACACTGCCACTTCACATAGAAAAGACAGACAGGAAAGCCATTTAGTCAACCTAGAATTATTTATCTGTTTGACAGCATAATTCACCCAAAAAAAGAGGAGAAGTACAGAGGGTATGCACTAGTGTTGTCACAATACTGGAATCTCCAACTTCGATATGATACCTTGAAAAATATTGATTTTCGATACCACAGGGAAACTGCCATATATAAAGCCATACAGATAATTTGTTATTATCTCATATTTTTTTGTGATAAATTTGGTTGTAGCTTTCACATGGCCCAGGTAGGCTTTATTTGAAGTACATTAAAAAAAAGACAAGTAAACAGTCAGTACTACAATAAGAACAAATAACCAAATTGCAAATGATAGCACAAATAAATAAAATAGAATTAAGAGACCAATAAAATAAACATCGATTTAAGTTTTTCAGGTGGGTTTAACAGTATTCAGGTAAGAAATACAACAGAAATTAAAGTAATTGTAAGCATTAATTTGTATTTAATTGTTACAATGAAAACTATACCGAGTTATTTTACATTTGATTAAAGTTACAAAACAAGATCAGTAAGTGATTTCCTCTTTTGTTCTTTGATTAACATGACAGGCAGTAGCAGGTTTATCAGGCTAAGGGGGGTATGATGTTCATTTTATTCATTAGGATTAGTGGCCATGTGTTATTAGCAGTTCGTGTTAGTATTGTGTTAGGATTACTTTACCATAGTAACTGTAGTTTCCAAAATAACACTTTATTTTCACTTATTTTGATATTTTCTGTTTTCATGACTGGTGGCTCATACAAACTTACTAACTTTTAAGAAAAACTAGTTTGGGACTGCCTTTACTGTTCCTCATACTTATTCACCAGTGTTAGTGATATTTTTTAGTGATATGGGGGATACATGTATTATATTTAGGCCTGTCGTGATAGTCGATAAATCGATTAATCGCACGATAAAAAAAAATTACCTCGATCATTTTTCCGGCCGCGATAATTTCATTTGCATACTTGTTTGTTATCCGCGACTGAATGACAACTCTCGTTTCCTTAGCGTAGGAGAAGTGAACCCTCTTGTCAGTTGCATTGTCTTTTGTGTGGGGAGGCGGCGCTTGTCAGTCACATGGACTTTGTGTGGGAAGGCGGGAGTGCTTGACGCGACTGCCGAGAAGAGCGAAAAGACGTCGCAAGTTGTGACATGGAATTGGTTTCAAAGCCAAACGCGACAGCTGCAGTGTGGTAGCACTTCGGATTCAAACCGAATGACCGTACTTTACTTCAAAAACATGATGCACGACCAGAATACGCTATAAAAGCAGACCTTTCAGCCTAATTCTATTCTTTCTGCATATTCCATCATCTAAAATAAAATCAAATGAAACATTCTCTTTTTTAAAACTTGTTTTATTAGTTTCAATATTTTAACTTTATGCACATTGCATCAACCAAAAATTTAATTAAATGCAACAGTCTCAGACTTGAAGAAAATTGTTGAACATTTAACCAATTTCTGCACATTCCACCATATTTTAACGAAATAAACAAAGTCCTTCTTCTGTTAACTTATATTTCTGCATATTCCAGCATATAAAATGCAAATTTTTTTTTTGTAAAATCCTCTTTTCGATTAGATGTAAATAAAATACAGCAATAAAATAATTAAAATGAAAGTCTCTCATGACTGTATTCCAAATTATTAACATTTACGTCTTTTAACATTAAAGTGCAGATTTGTTTTGTTTTTGTAAATCGACATGTTTTTACCATTTCATTAAGTTTTGCTTAGTAGATAGCCTTTCTTTAAAGTGAATTTCGTTTTTGTATAAATTGTATCTTAATTTTAATAAATATTTCATCAACCAATTGCATGTATTTAATAAATAAAAAACAAATATAGCAGACAATATAATAACCGTGACATTGAGGCGCTAGCGCGCCGCGTTCACTTGCATTGCATTGCATTGTTAAAAGCCTTTCTTTAAAGTGAATTTCGTTTTGTATAAATTCAATTGTATCTTATTTTAATAAATGTTTCATTAACCATTTGCATGTATTTAACAATACAAGGCAAATATAGCAGACAATATAATAACCGTGACATGGAGGAGCTGGCGCGCCGCGTTCACTTTCACTGTTAACTAGAGCGCGCACCTCATAAATGAATGAAACTCAGCGTAGGCCGATGTCTCATACATTAGCATTAAATATCTTTGCTGCATCCTTTCTAGAAAAGACAAGGGCTTTCTCGCGGCTCGCATCAGCATTTACGGATGATGAGTTTTGTGATGCGGTTGCGGATTAAATAAATAATAGGCTACCCCATTCGCGCAGCTCTATCGATAACAACATTGAACACTAGGCTACACAAATAGTATTTTATTATTATTTTTTTATTTAGGCGATTAATTTTCCATAGTGACATAGGAGGTGCCGGATCCAATAAAAAAGGTTCCGTATCCAACGTCGGGCTTGTTCCGGCTCAAATTAAGCCACGACTCACGAGACAGTCTAACGAAACAACATCACAGTTTTGCTTTTATTGTTTTTGGTTGTTTTGTTCATTGTTATTGTGGATATTTAAAATGTTTTCCATTTTCAATGTTAAATAGTCTTTGGAAATAAACGTTTATTGAATTTTGAAAGGTGTATGTGCATTATTATGCCATTATCATTATTCTATAGATGAAAATGGTCTCAGATCGACAATATTATCGTTTATCGCGATAATTTCTTGGACAATTTATCGTCCAGCAAAATTTGTTATCGTGACAGGCCTAATTATATTGCATTGCATATGTGTGCTGGTCAATAGAGATGTTCCGATTCCGATACTAGTATCGGAAATGCCGCCGATACCAATAACAATTCTGACATCGGTATCGGCGAGTACTTGTACCCATGTACCGATCCGATACCATTTTCATAAACAATACCTAGTTATTGCACGCTAGCTTTGCTTAACGCTGCAAATCGGAGATCAAGTCTTATTCGCTGCTCTAAACAGTGGTTGCCCGCAGCAACACAGGAAGTTGTGCTGTGTCGCCACAAGCAACCACCGTTTAGAGTAGTGAAGAAGAAATTAAAATGCACGCGCTAGCAGTATGTCCACTGATTGGCAATTTAACCGACAAAATTATCGAGTTTATTGCTGTGGATGACCAGCCACTGTCAGTCGTCAAAAACGTTGGATTTTGCCGCTTAATTGAACATTTGGAGCCCCGGTACAGTTTGCCTGGTCGCAAATACATCTCTGAAACAGCGCTCCCTACGCTATTCGAGACAGTGCGTGAACACATTTCATGTAACGTTAAACTAAAAGATGTGCAAACAATCAGCTTTACTACCGACATCTGGAGCTGCGACGCGACCCCGCTGTCTTTACTGAGTTTGACAAGCACACTGGGTACAGTGACGCCGTCATCTTTAAGTTTTAAAGAGATTATTTTCTTAAATTATTCATATGTTTTTTTTTTTATTCCTAGATTTATTTGTTTTACTGTTTTTTATACAGTTACATTGTAAAACTAAAATACCTTTTTCAGTTTACAGTATTAGATTTGTGGCTGCATTTGAAGTTATTTTTCACTTAAAAATAAATATTATACTACTGTGAAATGTATGTCAGATAATAAAACATATTCTAGTTCACTGTGTGTATTTGTTCATGTTTTATTAAGGCATAAGTCTGAAGCACACCATAAAATAATTATATCAATTCATACAGGGGTAATATGAATTGCAGCAGTATAGATAACACACCCAGGTATCGGATCACTACTCGGTATCGGAATCGGTATCGGGAAGGGAAAAAGGGGATCGGAACATCTCTACTGGTCTGCTGGTCTAAAATTAAGAAACCCCTAGAAAACAGTAAAAAAAAAAAACATAGGAACAATGGGTCTCATTCATGAAACATTCGTAAATATACGAGTAAATATGTGAGTGATTTGCGCGTAAAGAGACCTTCCCGAAAACTTTTGTCCTGATTCACAAATACTTCGTAAACATCAGATGTGATAGTGAAACATGTGTGTGTGTTAATGAATTCCAATCAGTCGTAAATGGGGCGCGCGTGCACGCTCATTCTCAATTACCATAAATCCCGCCCATTAAATCCGACTGACAACTATATATGGGCATCATATTATGACACCAAACGAAGGATTTCAACATGTCTTCTCAAAAGCGAATAAAAAAGAACAATTTCTCAGATGCAGAAATTGAAGTTTTATTATCAGAAGTTCATTCAAAACACCACATTTTATTTTCAAGCCTACATAGTGGTGTATTTTAGGTCCTAAAAAAGGAAGCTTGGCAGATATTACAGATGCAGTTACTGGAGTTTCATCTGTTAATCGAACAGTCCCAGACTCAGAAAAGAAAATGGTTCGACATGAAGCTCGACTGCAAAAAAAAACGAATTAGTTCACTTCGAAAAAATATAGCCCAGCCCTATTGAAATCAATTAATTATTTGATTAAAGTGTTCCGTTTGCAGATGCTATTTACTGGCTCTCATAATAAAAGTAAAAAGAAAAAACGAATGTAATTACTATATATAATATTTTTTCAAAATGCTGTGTAAATATATACCCGATTAAGGTGAATTAAAATGCAGCCTTATTAATGAGCAAAACGTTCGGATGTTAAACGCACTATTTACGCGTGGCCGGGAGCAGGTGTAGATTTCTTTCGTACCAACTAACATTTGCAAAATACGAACATTTTAATGAATCCGAAAATTTTCGCCAGAACCACTTTACACACGATTTACACAATAATTCGTTCTGCTCGTGTTTCATGAATGAGACCCAATGTGTGTACATTTCAGATAGGCTACTTAATGTATTATTCCAATATCCAAATATGATACTAAATGTGACCTTGCACATTCTATTTGTGTTTGCATTTGAACATTGCACATTTTATACAGGACACACAATTAGCTGAATAAATGTTAGCCAATACAAATATATAGAAAACGGTTGACAATGCAGGGAACTACACTAACCTTTTCCACTGGTGGCACTTGCGCTACTAACTTTTTCATTTACTGGCGCAAAACATGATTTGGTCGCACAAATTAATTATAGTAAGCCACTCTGGATAATAATGAACAATAATGAAACTGTATTGCATACAGATGTGCTTTTTATTTTACTTGCCATCTTTTAAACCACATGCCGCCTTGTTTTCTTTAACATTGGTTGGGATAGATTTACTGCAATAGAAAATACAATACACAATGTGCAAAATGAATTTCTTTTGGATTTCAACATGCTATGGTTGGCACAGATGGGTAGACTCCTGAACTCTTAAAATAAAATAAATATAATCCATAAAATAATATAATAATAGATTTTCAGCAGCTATTGACTATTCGGTATTAAAGATACAAAAAACAACAATGCATATCCACTTCACAATTAAGTGAAATATAATAAGCAACAAATAAGGCTATATTATAAGCTACATTGAACTTAATTATCAATTCAGATTCCTCACTTGCTCGGTTTGCTTGACGCCGAAATGCAGTTGGGAGTGCTGCTGCGTCACGGGATATGTTCCTCTCTATACATTTCGCGTGCTTCATACTGTCATTGTGAAGCTTCAATTTACATGAAGCTGCGTTTACATGGACACTTATAATCGGATTGACGGCTCAATCGGACTGAAAAAATCTTCATGTAAACACCTTAATCGATCGGATTGAGCTCGATCCGAATGAAATTTCGATCGGATTGAAAGGGGTGGTTTATTCCTTTTGTAATGCGATCGAGAGAACATGTAAACACTTGATGGAATTTGAAAACCGAAACTGAAAGGACTGCGCATGTACATTGACGTAAGACGCGCGGAACGAGCTGTTCTTCCTGTTGAATAAAGTGTCATATAAATGACCTTATCCCCCAGAGGTGACCCGCAGCACCTGAGACGCGCCGTGGTGAGGAGAAGAGAGTTCGTTCAGAGCGCGTCTCAGGTGCTGCGGTTATCACTCCGCCCAAGTAGCAGTGCTTCGCCTTCAGAGAATATAGTTCCCAGTATTTATACGGTTAAAATATGTCTGTGTATCATGTGACTTTGTTTTTTGTACACTCTGTGACTATACAAATCACAACATGTAAAATATGAAAATGTTTGCGTTATTTTGTCACTTATTTGGATTAGTATGCTAGCTGCAACCATTTACATCCAGTCTTTGTGCTAAGCTAGGCTAGCGGTGGGTGCGTCAAACAGACTTATAGCACGCACGGAGATGAAAAAGGTATGTATGGACTTATCTAACTCTGGGGGATAAGGTGAATAGGCTAAAGTCCCAAAAAGTCGGAGTGTTCCTTTAAGTTACACAAAGTTATCCGCTGATTGTTTAAGGTCTATGTGCGATGCAAGGCGCTGCTGCCACGAGGCTAGAAAGCTCCTGGCTGTTCTAGAAAGAAGACTGATCCAATGCAGCAAAGATATTTAACAGCTAAAGTCCATAGTATAGCCTAGCCTATTGGCTATGTTGTATCCCCAGAATTCCGATCGGCGCACAGGGACAAAAATAAATAAATATTTTCACAGAGTAAAGTCTTCTCTACGAAATGCAATGCAAGAGAATGCGCCTCAACGTCCTGATTATATGTCTGCTATATTTGCTTCTTATTTATTCATTCCAGGCAATTGGTTGATGAAACATTGATTCAAATTAAGATACAATTTATACAAAACAAAATTCGATTTAAAGAAAGGCTTTTTACAAAACAAATCTTAATAAAGTGGTCAAAATAATCTCTTACCCATCTTATGATCCTACTCATACTGTTCACTTTTCATATACCGGTAATCAACATAGATTAAATTAAAATAATACAATAACATTATATTATGTAAACATAAATATGGAATATAATTTAATTAATGCCTGATGAAAATTTGACTATTTCAAAGTGTGCTCGTTTTTTTCTGAGGTAACAACATTTAACAAAGTCTGTCTAGCAAAAAATGTAAACCATAGTCTAGCCTATATTTCGTTTTGCCAGCACTTTACTTAGACATCATTCCATTTCTGTTCTAAATGTGAAATAATAAATGTAATCAAACAAGTTCCTTATTATGTTTAATTGCCTTAGCCTCTGGTGTGTGCGCTGGTGTTTGCGTGAAATTCTGTTGTTGGGGGGGTGGGGGATTTAAAGCGGTTTATTTCTATTCCGGGGGAATTTCTTGCTTTTCAACCACGGTAAGAAAAAATCCATACCGTCCCAGCCCTAGTAGACGGTAATGTTTTCTCTTGGTTCATCTCAGTCAGTATTAATTAATTTTGATATATAAGTCGCACCTGACTATAAGTCGCAGGACCAGCAAAACTATGAAAAAAAAGTGCGACTTATAGTCCGGAAAATACGGTAGGTACTTTAGTTATTATTAACACAATAACGTAACACATGCAGGCTATGTTTCTCAACACTGAGAATGAATAAATAAACGCGTTTCTCCAGACTCGCGCTTATCAGTAGCCTAATCCACAAATCACAGCACTTTCATAATCACTAAGCCATAGCGATTTCAAATTTATTTAGATTTATTGTTCAGCATTACTTGAGCATTTTATAATTTACATGGCTAAATGATGTCTTTCTCTTATCTGAGTGACCATGAGTATTTTAAGATAATCAATGCAATCACTCCCGTGTGATAATCAAATCCATAGGATTAAGTTAAAGGAAAATTCCAGCATTGAGAACTTTGTAAGTGTACAGACAGTTTAATAAGAAGATACTTTATAAAGACAGTACATTACGCGTATGCGGGCAGGAGCCATCTTGGAAAACAGTCTCGACCAGTCGAGCCACGAACGCCGTTATCCCTAGGTTCATTTTTCGCCGGAATTGTCCTTTAACTCAATACAATATTTCAACTTTCCATATCCACCCCAGGCCGTTTACCTTCAGGAGTCAGAAGTATCGTGAATAGGCCTGCATACTGTCCTCGCTTATGAAATCCGTCAGACGGCTGCGGGAGTGGAAGGGGGATCGAGCGGGATTCTTTATTGGTGTTGATTTTCAGTCTCTTTTTAATGATAGGCCTTACGCATCTGTCAATCATCCCCGGTTGCTTTTTAATGAATGAACCCAGCACTATGATTGGTCGAACTCTTCAATTTGTTAACAGTTTCTGTACCTGAATAATAGACCTACCTGAAAATCTTAAAACGCTGTGCATTTCATTTGTATCTTAATTCAGTTTTATTTATTTGCTAATTGATTTGTTCTTATAAAATTTTTGAGTGTTTACTTGGTATTTTTGTTAAAACCATAGGCAAAGTTCCTTGTGTAAGTGTTCTTTAGCCTGTTGATTTCAGCTTGCATTACTTGCCCACCGTGACACTGTCCCCGTTGTTGTTTTGCTTTTTTTATAGAATTGTTTTTTTAGTTCAGTTGGACAGCAAACGCTACAATTATTTAGTAAATAAAAGTGTCTGCTCTGCTCCATACATAGCATGAGCTGCAGTCGCAGGACAGTGGAGCAGGAGTCTGATTTCACATATCACATGACGTGGGTAAGGAGAGATGAGATGACTGACAGGACGATGACGGAGGATTTGGTGCGCAACAGATCCTGAGCGTCATTGACAAATATCTTATCTAGTCAAATGTGCGGTCAGTACCACCGTTCCACATACGTGTTATCGTTAATACCAGTTTATTTTTACTAGTGTAAAAATATCCTCACCGTGACATCCCTACCTGACATTATCCAGATAACTTTAAACATTTCTACAAAATAAATTGAAACACCAGAATATCTACTGATGTCCTCGTCACTTTAATTTCGTCAACAAATCCGTCTTAAAAAGTACGACCAAGTATATAGTCAATTTAATACCGGTAGTATAGAATAGGGCTGGGAGATATGACGATATTATCGTATATCGACGATGTCTCACAAGTATCGCGATGTCGATTATACTGTAACAGTCAGTTTCCAGACGATATCGTCAATATCGGGAAAAAAATTCAAATATATTTTACATAGCCACCATACACATTTATTTACATGCAATAGCATGAGTAAAATATTTTCTATAGGCTAGTAGTTAGTAGGGTTAGAAATAGAAAATCAATTCTTATTGATAGCATTCCTTAAGCGCAAGACGCAAGAGGACACTTCTGCATATGCGCTGTTTTCTGAGCTGCACACACATCCAAAGCCCGCACAGAGAGTGCACGGTGCTCTTATGTAGTGCACGGACAAATACATGCATAATTATGTCAAAATATCCCCTTAATAGCTGGTTTTGTCTTAAACGGTTGAGAAAGAAAAACAATATGCCTATTGAATCCGTGCATTGACAGCCTATACTTGCTGCCACCATTAATGTTGATCAAAGAACAAAAGAAAAAGAAGATCACTCACTGAACATTTGTCATTTTAATTAGCCTTATTTTATTTGCCTATTGTTTGTTGCTGACTGCTCTAACGGCATATGTCTGTGTATCCAACTTTGAGATGCGTTCCGTCAAACATCATTTATCTCTACTTTTGTAATTTTTTTTTAATATTTTTTCTGTATTTCTTTGTTCTGCAGACAAAAAAAATTAAACCGTATCCTATTAATTTGGAATAGCAGAGATATCTCCCATTTAAAAAAATTATATTATCAAGTAAGCCTATTTTATTTTGGTCTGCAGTCTAAAAGTTAATAAAAAAAATGGTAGAAGTAACTGCACCCGTTTCTGAATATGAATTTGAATGTTCCACATAAATAGGCCTAATCAAAAATCACAAACATTATCATTGTAATTAAAATGAGTTTATAAATACAATTTAATTATACTGCAAACGGATGAAGAAATTGTGGTGCTTCGAATATCTCATGCACGCGTTCAGAGTTTAAAATGTTGGCAGCTCCAATACAGCATCTTGGGAGCGTTATACTTTGCTGTAGATAAAAAAAAACTAAAATATCATTTTTAATTACTTCTGTTTCTAAATAGGAAATAAAGCTGTAATTTTTATTTCGTAAGCGAACTATGCAGGTTTTTTACCTTAACTGAACTGCTTCGGAGTCATTGGAATGGTTATATTACTTATTTCGGGTTGAATGGTGGTCGTCTGGAAAAACCACCCTTGCAACTTTGAGCCCTGCAGTGTCAGGAAGTATCGTGTGATATCAGGTCTCGCGATGTAACGAATTGCTTTATGGCAAAAAAAATATGCAAAAATTCTGTCATTATTGCGCTCTCTCACACTGTTCGAACCCGAATGAAGAAGACGTTTTAAAGAATGTCCCATCTGCTTTATGTCGTTGATCTACTACTCTGGTATCTGAGAGTCACCAACAAGTTTTTCGACAGTGTTGTCAAATATCTATTCCGAAAGCTGTAGGGGGAGCTCTATAGAGAAACCTGCGAGCAAAAAGCGAGAATGCAGAAATTCCCGGATAGTTCACCCAAAACAATTAGCCCATGATTTACTAACCCTGAAGTCATCCTAGGTGTATATGACATTCTCAGGGATTAAAGCAAAAAACAACGTTTTTTACTGAAAAATTTTCCTCGGGCAAACCCCATTCCACAGCCTGTCACACACCCAGTGTGAAGTTTTTTATTCTTGTAATTATGAGTATAGTTAGTACATGCACTACATTCGCAAATTAAATACTCAAAGAACATTTGCATTTAAAGAAAGGCCATTTTGAACTGAAATTTCAATGTTTTCAATCTAATGCTTTTACAAGACCTGACTCTTTGTGGTGTAGTAATACAAATAATTAACCATTTGCATAACTTTAACAAGTTTTTGTTTCTCAAATAATAAAAACCCAACAGAACTTTTGCTGCAAATTGAGCTAATATCACAAACTACATATAATATAATCCGTTTTTAACCTAGCCATTATGAATAAATAATATAATAGGGCTGCAACAACGAATCGATAAAAATCGATTATCAAAATAGTTGGCAACGAATTTCATTATCGACTCGTTGTGTTGCGCGAGGCGGAGATGTTTAAAAAAAATAAAAATAAAAACATTTTTTTAGTTGAGCGCAGAGCTATGAGGCGCCGGACTGGACAAAAGCGAACCGAACTCCGCGAGCGACACTGCGCTTGAGACACGTGTGTTTGCACGCGAGAGTGTCTGCATGCGCAAGAGAGACCGAGTGTGTCCGAGAGTGCGCTATATAGAGTGTGTTTGCGCACGAGTGTGTCTGCACGCGAGAGAGACCGAGTGCATCTGAGAGCGCGCGATAGAGACCGAGTCTATTTGCGCGCAAGAGAGACCGAGTGTGTCCGAGCAGCACTGAATTTTTCATTCTTTACTCTAATTCTAAATGACTCAGAGAAACTTCACTATATGCTCGGAAAGGATGAGTTGCAAAATACACACCATATGAGGTGGTCAATCCATTGTATTTTTTTGTGAGTGTGTGCGTCTGTGAGTGAGAATTTGTGCGTCTGTGAGTGTGTGCGTCTGTGAGTGTGTGCGTCTGTGAGTGTAGTGAGGAGAACAAGTTCTGACGTTTAAACAAATCCTGTTAAGTTTTCTGATTTGTATTATTCTTTATTTTTTTTTTAAATTATTTATTGTTCTGACAGCTCAGGTCCCTTAAACAAAAATATACATCTTTTTGTGCACTTTATTTAAAAAAAAAGTCCTATATATTTGGCAGATGTAAAGCACGTGTATGTTTTTTGTGTTAGTCAATACATTTTTTTTATTACTTTAACAGCTCAGGGATGTTCAAGGAGCGACCTGTTTGTGCACTTTCTGAAGATTTTTTTGCACTGTGAATTTGCACTGTCAGTTCTGTTTTTGAATAAAGGGTTGGAAATGAATGCTTTTTTATTTTTATCCGATTAATCGAAAAATAATCGACAGATTAATCGATTATTAAAATAATCGTTAGTTGCAGCCCTATAATATAATGTTATTTTTTATATGAAAAGTGAACAGCATGAGCAGAGCCGTATGCAGGGTTTTATAAATACCGAGTTCCTTGCTAAAGGGATCTTGCTAGGGGGGTTCGGGGGTATGCCCCCCGCCCACAGAAAGTTTTCATTTTCCTCATCTACACGACACGTGCATTCAATTACTCACTCATAAAGACAGTCACTTGTCGCCACCTACTGGCTTAATGATGCAAGTTGCGCAAACACAGACAAAGCGGAGTGATACAAACAGTGAAATATAACATATTTGAGGACCATATACATATATTCATATTTATACAATACTACTATTATGGAATTATAGGTGCTTGTGTTGTTCAATTGAGCTTACATTTTCCACAGTAATTGACAAAGAAAATGTATATGTGTTAAATATGAATACACTGTAATAATGTCAATCTCATGGGCACAGTATGAAATACCTGCACTTCCTCTCTCATCTCCATCACATTCTCTCTTTTTCTCGCAGTCTCCTAATCTTTACCTGTATATCTTACCTTCCCAAAGCTGAGCTTTGATTGATATAGTCTTTGCAAACTGATTGTTTCTGTTACTCATTTAAAACTTCTATCGTAAAGAGTTGTTTGGTTTAGCTACTTACATCTCGCAGGCCAGACTCGCATTTTATGACCGTTAACTGAAGCGTGTCGTGAAGTGTTGCGCTGGAATTCGGGCTCGCCTCGCAGCTTTTGTCAACATAAAGCCCACTTTTTTCTTTTTTTTTCACCTTGCCTGGGAAAACAGGCGAGAGTTGAGACGGCATCGCTCTTTATTTGGGCGCACTTTTCTCGCATCTACATTTAAAATAACGAACGTGAGAGCAAACATGTGAACGGCCCCTAAATCTGCTCAGATGAATTCAGTTATCGTGGCGATATGCAATAGGGCTGCACGATATGAGGAAAAGCTGCGATGTGCGATAACATTGCTTAATATTGCGATGACGATATGACTTGCGATAAATGTGATTGTTAACTATACTGTTCCCATGTCTTAGTGCTTTAATAGGTTCTTTGCGTGATATGTCAAACGTTTATTACCTGCCTGGTTCAGAATACACGATTTTGGCACGATCCGTTTGACGTATGGGTGTCGTGGAGATTCGTAATAACGACAACGGGCGTCGGGACGCACGATTCGATCGTTTCATCTCGTATAGTGTGTCATAGTGGGCGACAACCTACTTCGCGTCTGCGATGCTTCACGACAGAAAGACTATAGCATGTTTAATTCTTTAACGGTCCTCCACGATGGGTTGAATATGTGAGCGAGACGTGAGTGAGTGCAACAGTGAGCGTGTGTGTGTGTGTGTGTGTGTGTGTGTGCGTGCGTGCGTGAGTGAGCGAGGGACAGTGAGTGTGTGTGTTTGTGTGTCTGTGCGTGCGAGTGAATGTTTGCGAGTTGTGTGTGTGTGACGGCACGCGATGACTGGTCGGAAAGCAACGTGTAGTCTGACATGTTTCTTGTCCACGACAAGATTTTAGGAGTCAAAAACGTGTAAGTTAGTGCTAATCTGAACCAGGCATTATTCATCGTGTCAGGCTGTCTGTTGCGATGTGTTCATCGCGGGAGTTCATATCGCGATGACGATGAAAATTCGATGTATCGTTCAGCCCTAATATGCAATATCATTGCAGCACTAAAGTAGAGTTAACATTAGGCAATTATTTCACAACCTTCATTATATGCACTTATCCTGACATCTGGGACCTCAATGGTGGGTACAGCCCTGGGCATGGAAGATAGGATAGAATATCGGGAGACATATGGGTCAGACATGACTTTGACCACTTCATTAAGTTTTGTATTCTAAAAAAAAACCTTTCTTTAAAGTGAATTTGGTTTTGTAGAAATTATATCTTAATTTTAATCGAGGTTTCATCAACCAATTGCCTAGATTTAATCAATGAGAAGCAAATATAGCAGGCAATATAATCAGGACATGGAGGAATATTGCATTGCATTGCATCGCGGGAGCGGAGTGATAACAGAACGCTTAGAGTGGAGAGAGGAACGTGCTTTGCTCCACTCCAGGCTTTGATCACATCCCCTTAAGCAGGGTGAATACACCTCATCCTTCCTTAATTGAATACCCATTCAAACTAAAATTAAGATAATTACACTATTTGAGAAATGTAAGCATATTTACAGCCTTAAAATGATGAAAAGTGAATTCAAGATATAAGGACAGGGAGGAACCCTGATATTTACGGAAATCCGTCGTAGACTCTCTGCAATTAACGGAAATCCATCGTAGCGACGGAGAACTTTAGGCCTTCTGAAGCGAAGCGAATTCAAATAATTAGCTTCCAGTCAAACGAACATACGGATTCCACTTAAGTGTAAAATGCAACTTATGGGAATAATGTGACATACTGCTGATATTTACGCTGCGCTATAATGACACACTACGCTACTTCTGACATCACAAGTTGCGCAAGTAGACTGTGTATGGCCGTTTGGCCGGAAGCTAGAATTTTACTTTGTAACGTGTTAAATATGAAAATTTTTCTAACAAAAAAACTCATCGCTTTGCTTCAGAAGGCCTTTATTAACCCCCCGGAACCGTGGGGAGCACTTTTTTGATGGATAGATGCACTTCACAACAGAAACAGCAATTCACTGCCATTATAAAGCTTGGAAGAGCCAGGACATTTTTTTATATAACTCAGATTGTATTCGTCTGGAAGAAGAATGTTATATACACCTAGGATGTGCCGAGTACACCTTGAGGGTGAGTAAATCATGGGCTAATTTTCATTTTGTGTGTGAACTATCCCTTTAAGGAGATCTTGGAACTATAAAACCAGAAAGAACAAACCAATTAATTTTTGATTTTAGACATATAACAAATACATTATAGTTTGAAAATAATTTTTAAAAAAGCGCTACACGTTATAATTAGGAAATTACACTTATCATTAAATCAGGTGATAACAGCAAAAATAAAGAGAAACATCGGACCTTGTAAAAAAATAGGCAAGACACATTGCTATGACATCAAAACGCATGACCATTCTTACAATCACCAAAGTGGGTTCTGTTCTTTTCAACATAATTTTTTTTGTATTCAACAGTTCTCCTCGCGAAACGAAATTCATTCCAAACACAGATGCGATAAGAACAGTGTGGAAATTATTAGCAACACTAACATAACAGCAAAGCTAATGTTTTATGTTAGTTTAAGCTCAAACGAACCAAAGTAAAACCTTTAACATTTCAATCATTAAATTAAACTAACTGAAATCGCAGGCTATCATTATTCCGAGTTCACACTGCACAATTTTAAAACTTGTCAGATCATTGTTCTTTTCACACTGCATGACTGTTTGGGGTAGCATTCAGTTGCTGCTGTGTTCACACTGCACGATAGATCAGCAAAAGGGGTTTCACATTGCAAGACTTTACAATAAGAAGAATCACAGACAACTCTGTCTGGTCCGCAAACTACGTTTCACAACCAAAAACACGGAAGAACTGATAAGGAAATAACTCAAGATCACGTGTGCGTGAGACCGGAATTCTCGTGCAAGGCTGGAATTGTTATCAAAAATGATAGCCTGCAAGAAGCTTGTGATCCAAATTGTCTGTGCGCTAAAAAGGAGTAAAAGAAAAAAAGGTTATGGAGGAGGAAATGATTGGGGAGATGCGGGGAGCAAGGATTGTTTGTTCTGCAAAGAAAGTGTGCTGCGGTTGAGGCTGCCAAATATTTGTGATTTGTTTCTGTTTGTTTAGACATGTGCCGGTATTCGGTAATGTGATAAATCGAGGTAATGAATATGCACGATATTGTTATCGCGGGCACTTCAAAATACCGTGAATAATAATAGATCCGAATTTAGATTTTTAGAACGCGCATTAGCTTATTTTTCATCAACCGCTTAAAAAAAACACTGCGTATATGCGCAAAACACGTGTGCGCACTCTGATGCAAACAATCCCCACATGTAGAAGCTGTGTGCATGCTACACACTCTAGTCTAATGTAAACAATCCTCACATGGAGAAGCAGCATGGCGGAAGGAGGATCGGTGCAGACGATTTATCTCCCTTCTAAAAGAGTAAGAGATTTATACGCCAAAAATAGTTTTGGCGTGCATGATACGCACTTGGGTAGGATTAGGGGTGTGGAGTGCGTGCGTATTACACGCCATAAAGTGCATATCATATGCACGCAAAAACAATTTTTGGCGTAAATGGCACGAGAGATTAAATTTGTGCTATAGATACTCACTTTCATGAGATCGTGGCGGGCTTTAACGAGGAGCAGTGGGTCAGAAATTTTAGGATGAGCAAGCCAACCTTTGATATGTTGTGTCAACGTGTGTCCACAATTTCTCTCCTACGACGACACGTTTCGTCGGGCCATTCCGTACCTTTGCAGATGCGCGTCGGGGTTTCTCTCGTCATTAAACCGCGGAGACGTAGCCTAATGCCTCAGAAAATCCGGCCTGTTTACATGACAGTCGCATTATGAACGAGGCCTGAAACCGATTTCGAAAGATCCAAATGCATGCGTTATTTCCTGTTTACACTGTCCTAGAACACATCCAATCTGCGTCACATGTGAGCAAAAAATCTAAATTTGGTCACATTTCACTGACAGTGTAAACGAGGCCTTTGGCATTCCAGCATCAGGCTTCATGGACCTTCATCGGGCCAAGGAAATAAATGTTTTTCATTTGCAGTTTGCACATTATTCTCTTAATATATTCTCTGATATAATTGCGGTTTATTTTTATATTGTGTATTGTTTTATTTATATTTAATTGTATTTAAATGTTTGAGGTCATTTTTGTTATTTAAAAAGTTATTAAAGTTGTAATATAATCATTCATTGTTAATTATTTACAGTTATTCTTTTGCTCTTAAATCTACTTAAATAAATAACAAAAGTAGTTATTTTGTACTTTCTGTTTGATACAATTACTCTTTATACATTTGTATTGTGTATTGTTTTATTTATATTTATTCGTATTTAAATGTTTGAGGTACTTTTTATTATTTAAAAAGTTATTAAAGTTACTGAGTGGACAACACTGAAGTTTGTTTATCTTTTTAACCTGTTTCTCTTGTGGAATTAAAATATTGTGATAATACCATATACCGCGATAAAAGCTCAATCAATTAATCGCAGCATGAAAATGTGATACCGGCACATGCCTATGTTTGATATACAGTAATTGTAAATATATCTGATATTCTGGTCTATAACTCCTCATCGAACTATCCACTGCCCTGAATCTTGCTCTCATTGCCTGTAGGTCATCACCGACGTAATTTTCAGTCAAAATACATTTTAAATAACAGGATTTTGAATCCCCGACAGGTCCAGATATTTAGAATGCCAAATATCTCACGGGCATCTGCGAATAATCTGCGATTCTTTTAGATTGCGTCTTTGATAATTCACTGTGTGATTGTCACTCGCGTGAACAAGCACCAATTTGACTTCGAATTCAGGCATTTCGGGCAATTTTCGAGTGGGATTGCGTGTTTTAAGCATAATTGTATTAATTTCTGCAGATTTTGTGCTCACAACCAAAAGTGCACATTCATAAAGACAAGTATATTGGTTATATAAAACAGCATAAAGGATCCGTGCTAGGGATGCAAATGATCGATTAATTCATTAATCATTAGTTGATTGACCTTATCGATCGATTAACGATTAAAGGGATAGTTCACTTTGAAATTAATTTTTGATATGTTTTAGCTTACCTCAAGGGCATCCAAGATGTAGGTGTCTTTGTTTCCACAGTATTTTCAATTTTGATATTTTTAGGTCAAACCGTTGTTGTCTGACAGTCATATCTATGGGGTACACCTCAAAAAGCATGCACAGAGAAGTCAAAATTAAACATGATTTAATGACTCGTAAATGTAAGTACACATTGATGGCCTAAGACACGAAACGAGCGGTTTGTGTGAGAAAACGAACAGTATTTATATCGTTTTTACCTCTTGTAACACAGCCATGTCCAAGTGATCTGAGGGCGCGGGCGCTTCCTTCTGTGTGACGTGTGCGCAGACTTACATCGAGTCATTAAGTCATGTTTAATTTGGACTTCTCTGTGCATGCTCTTTGAGGTGGACCCCAAAGTCCACAACGGACTTTGGGGTTTTTATTTTTAAAAATAAAAATATTTTTAAAAACCCATTTTATTTTATATATTTAGGTCAACAACGGTTTGACCTAAATATATCAAAATTGAAAATACTGTGGAAACACAGACACCTACATCTTGGATGCCCTTGAGGTAAGCTAAAACATATCAAAAATTAATTTCAAAGTGAACTATCCCTTTAACTGCATGTATGCATGACAGGGTCTGCAAATCCTGCTCAAAACGCTATGTTCCTCACCAAATGAATGAGAATGGTTTTTAATCTAAATAAAGGGCTAGTAGGATTGTAAAATGTTTCGATGTGATTGATCATTTAATTTAATTAATTATTTAATAATCAAATATAATGACTACTACTAATACAACGTGTCACCAACGCCACCTCAGATGCGTGCAGAACGTGTGACAATTGTGGACGTGCTCTCCCTGGAACAACGCACTGAAGACGGCAACTAAACCCAATGCATTCACAACGATATAATACAATAGTGTTCTCATGTTATGTAATATGTCAGTCCCAAATTATTCATCATTATTAGTCGTCCATTTCTGTTTGAGCTGTGCGCACTGAATGAAGGCTACAGTTAAACTGGAGCAGTTTGCTAGAGCGTTATTTAATTCAAAGAAACGCATCCTATATGAGATTCATCAGATATATTCAAAATAAACATTAAATTACAAATTATTTCTGCACAAAATGACGCGAATGCACAAGTGAACTTGAACTAAGTTACGTGCAATTCATTCAGAATGACTCATGTTGTGGACGCGCTTTTCCTGGAGCAACACGACACTAGGGGTGTAACGATATTCAAACCGAACCGAAAAACCGTGATACACCACCTACGGTTCGAATCGCGATACTCTCATTTCGAACCGAAAGCGCCCCGCCCCCTACTGCCCCGCCCAGCTCACACTTCACCTTATGTCACAAAAATATTTTTTTCTGACATTTGATTAAATAGTAATTAGTAGCCTACACTTGTAACAACTAATGAAAGCTGTATTTTTACTAAATATACACTAACTTTCCAAGTGCATGTCATGTTATATTTGGTGATTGATCACGCTTGGCAGTTAGACTGCAGTGTTTCCCACACATATTCTAATTCGTGGGCGGTGCGCCACAGAAACACCGTCCGCTACATATTACGTTTTTTGGCGGCCGCCAAAGTGAATTTTTATCCCGCCAAAGCCTTATTTGATCGGTGAGTGATGTAGATGACAGACTGCTGCGCTTGTGACCGGGCGCATGTTACTGAAAGAACGAGCAGAGAGAGAGAGCCCGGCCGCGCGCGCACTCCCTCCCTTGGGCATATTAATCAAGATCTTGAGTTGACACGATGGTAAAAGGTCGGAAGACCGAAGCTTCACGTGGAGCATTGGGAGATTTTTTTCCTGAATTACCGGTGTGTATTGTGCTAAAAAAACGTTGCCTTATCTTCTCTGAATAGCGTTCCGCGCATTCAGCTGAGACAAACCACACTTTCAATAAACCTACAAACCTATCCAGTGATTAAATGTTTTCTGTGTTGACACAAATCTTGTGCAATGTCCTAAACTGACGGGATAATCAACGCGTACACGTCCGCTAATGACACCTCCGATTCGCGCGCTAATGACACCTCCGATTCGCGCACTAATGACTCCTTTAAACCGATTCCATTTAATGAATGGTTAACTGATCTATCCAACAACTCACCAGACGTCTAAATTGGTAATACTTTACAATAAAGTTCAACTTAATAAACTCCAATTAACTACATTTAGTTAAAGGTGCTGTATGGAGTTTTCAGCGGCATCTAGCGGTGATGTTTCAGATTTGCAACCAATACGTTTACAACCGAGTGCTCGTGCTTTCTTTTGTTTTTTATTATTATGTGGAGTTTGTGTTGGAGTCTGTGTTGTGCTAGTCGTTTCCTAGTATTAGCAGACTCCATGTCATAAAGTTGCAGTGTCGTCGCTGTTGAGTGCAAAGTCAGTAGACGAGGCGAGAGGCGAGACGCTCGGGAGCGCGCATGCAGGTCTCAGTCACGTTATGTAATATGACAGTCCTCCAAATAGTCATTATTAGTCGTGCAGTGCCGTTTGAGCTGCACGCGCTGAAGCTGATCACGCTTTACTACAGCGTTAATTCAAGGGATGCATCCAATTTAAGATAAATCAGATATAGATAGGCATACACAAAATAAAAACAATATTACAACTTACATTTGCACAAAACAAAAGGCTGCGAATGAACACGCAAACTTAATAGTCATAATGAAGGTGTAAAATGGTTCCAAACAAAAAGCGCTCGCTTTGTTGTGCGGTTGAGCAGCGCGCACGCACATGAACCTGCTTAATCGATGATCGATAAGTTGTATTGATTAAATGTATTATCGATAATTAATCGATCGTCGATTAATTGTTGACATCCCTAATCCGTGCTTCATGACTTAAAGTTACAGCTGCCTAATGTAACGGCTGCCAAATTATGAGATAATATTTAAAAATATCTATATGGCAGTTTTTCTCCTATGGTATCGATGTCAAAATAGTGGCCACTGAAAATGCTGAGTGGCTAGTAACTTTGGAAAACCAGTAGCCACAGTGACTCGTGAGCAAAAAAGTTGTCAAGCCCTGGATATAACAATGATAATCATAATGATGATCATAACAGTGATCATCTAGATTTAGTTCTACCTATATTGTATTTGTACTGTGTCAAAATCAGGTAGACTACATATAAATGTCAGGACACTCGATTCCTGGCCACGTGTCAATGTCTTGTAAACGCCTTTAATTTGAGAAGATCATTGTTTGTTTTAATTATATTTTCGCAGTAAAGCCCAATTAAAGTCTGAATGCCACACAGTCCGGCTGAGGGGGCTTGTCCCATCGGGAAAATGTTGTCAATGCATACCCTCTATTTCTTTAATAAGTTAAGTTCTGTTACCTGCTCGTAGAATAAGAGCATGTTTACCAACATGACAGAACTTCTTCACTGTATCCATGCAGTACTGAAACAAAACAATGCAAACCATAAACAAACTCAGATGATACTCAAACAATCAAAAAATGTTCAGAAGGGAGCAGTCGTGTCAAAAAACACTGAACCAGAATTATATTACAACACACACCTTTTCGTCTCCATCTCTTGGTGTGTGCAGGAACCAACAGACACTTCGCAGGCATGTGCTATATTCACTAAAGTAGTACCAACAATACTAAAGACAGAAAGAAATTTGGTCAAAAATGTGCTACATGTGGATAATGCATAAAAATAAAAATAAAACAGAAAGGTAATGGTAAAATTAATATAACATAACATTTCGTGAGCTCTTATCTATCCGTGTCAAAGATTGAGTATACTCACACTGCTGTTTACATTTCTCAAAGCAGAAGTCTCTTTTGCAGTCACTTCAACCCCTTGAATATAAAACATGTTACATGTGACATTTATGGTTAGATAAATTGCTTAAATTTACTATATTCCAATACACTACATATATTAATAAGCAAACTTGGAACATTTCAGGCAGATTAATCTCAGATCTTAGGTTGGTGTTGAGTTTGACCTACCATTACCGCATGTGTTCATTACAAGACTTGTTGCTCTTGTGTTTTTTACTGTAATAGCACACAGATTGTTTGTTTCTCTCATCTCTTGGTTGTTATTGCAGTCTGTGGCATGCTGCAAGATGAGGACACAAAATATTAACCCTCTGTTCATCACAATTTATGTTCAGAACCAAACATCAAATAAGTGTTAAACGTTTCATTTCTGTGCCACTAACAGCATCAAATAGAATTGAAAGGATAAGAAGCAGGTTGCGCCAAAAAACTAGTGTCCCTTTTGCTTGAGGAGAAGCCACACAATTAGTATAACGGCACACTTTAAAATAAAATCATCACAATATCATGCGTGTCAAGTGTTTTGGAGCAATGCAAACTGACCTCTGACTTTAAAGTATTCATACACTGGGCAGGTTGAGCTATGTAACTCTGTGTCTCCTTTACTGTAGGTGAGAAACAGAATATAAGTCACTTTCTTATAAAAATAAGATAAGAAAAAGCTCTAATATTAATTTGATGGACAACAAAATGTTGATGGACAACAAAAATGGCGAATTCGGCGGATGGAGATATTATGTGCAAACAGCTGGAAATTATATTTGTGCAGTGTGCACAAGTTATTAACTTATGTTTATTTGACAGTGATTTCTCATTTCTTGTATGAAGGCTAAATACAAATAAAATATTAACAATACTTTATTTGTACCATTTTTATTTCTAAAATATGATATAGTTTTATAGGAGGTTTCAGAGACTTGGCAAATACATTTTTCAGAAGTTTGTAGGTACAGACATTAATTGTGGGCGTTCTTGGCAGTTTTTCCTGAGGCTTTTATTATTGTTCATATCGATATCAGAATTATATCGTATCGACCGAAATTAAGAAATATATTGTGATATCAATTTTGGCCATATCGTCCAGCCCTAGGTGAGTTAAATGATGACAGAATTGTCCCTTTAATTACACCAATTCAAAATCAGAACTGGGACACAAAATAAACTCAAAACTTAAATTAACTTTGACATTTATGCTTAAAATATTTCTGTCAAACAATTCAAAGGTCACATACCAATCACAGTACCACCATCTTTCAAATCTTCCGTCTTGGCGTCTACAGCAGTTGAGTGAGATTCGCTGATGCTTTAAAAACAAATTATAGATTAAGAAACAGAACCATATTCAGTAAAAAAAAATCTCTAAAGTTAAATGCATCACCAAGAAAGAAGAAATTAAATTAAATATAAACAGTAATCTTTCAGTAGTAAGATTTTCTTCAGACATTTAAAAATATCCATCATGTGTATTAAATCTTAAATAAATTACCGATCCGTGTTTACGTCCCAGACAATCTTGCAGGGATTTCCAGTTTGAAGTTTCGACTCGGTTTTTTGCTGTGTCTCTTCATCCTCCTCTGTTGACGCATCTTCTTTACCCACGGTTTCAGTGACAACAGCCCCAAACAACTCTGGATCATCCTGGATCACATCCAGTATAAGGACATCTTCTTCATATGCTCGAGAAACATCCAGGAAGCTGTCGGCCACCACATGCGATGGTGGAGGGGTGGAGCCTTGTTCTTTATCTTTAATCTGACATGTTCCATCATCATCAGACAACAAGCTCTCAGCAGTATGATTTTCCACTGACTCATCGTCTGAAGACAGACTTGCGAAATTCTTGCTTTCATCTTCAGAAGAGGAGTCTGTGATTGCGTAGCTGTCAAACACGTGCGTTCTTTTCCCTTCTCCTGAACAGTCAAGGTTGCTGTCGGGTGTATGCACAACAGAATTTGGAGTAACACTTTTGGTCTCCTGATCCACCGAGGAAGAGGTTGTCACTAAAGAAGAATGCTGTGCTTCTACCATTTTTACTTTAAGACATATTTGCGAGAGTGACCTTGGGTTATAGAGCACTCGTCTACCACAATTTTCCCCCTCCTGATCCTCAAATGACGTTGCTCTTGAGGTTTGGCTAACAGGTTTGGGATACAACAAATCTTTAGGCAATTTTTGATCTTCCCTGATGACAGGAAAATCAGACTGATAGTTGGACCCACTTGAAAGCATTTCCTGATTAGACTTCTTGAGAAGGGAATGCTTTTTTAAAAGACTGTTCCCTTCTAATGACGCTGCATAGTCAAGACCATTAAGTTTGTAGTTGTTACCCTGTTCAGTCATTACAGGCGCAGAGTACTCAAGAACATCGTCAAAAGCTTTCTTCAGACTTTGGTTTGACTCAAGCTCTGCAGGTTTGGAAATATGAGTGAATATGACTCTTGGACTGTCTACTAGACATTTCCAAGCCCTTTCTGGTGTGCAAGTGGGTGGCTTTTCGCAAAATGCACTGCAAGTGCCGAGTTCTGCAAGTTTCGAAATATGAAAAATATTTTGAGTCATTGTACCTCTGGGATTGTTAAGACTTTGTGCTCGATTTTCCAACACAGCTAACGTGTCAATGGGTGGCTTCTCACCTTGTGCAGAAGAAAGTAGTTGCCCCTCCAGTACTTCTCTTGCGTCATCACTGCTCTTGCTTTGCTCTGTGGGTTTGGAAAGTTTGTTTTGAACATCCTTATCTGATAAGCATGCAGGTGCTACACCGTGAGAAGTCTGAACGTTGGCAGGAAATGAAGTGGTCACAATCCACCGGGGTCCAGTTAAATGTGATGGTCTGATTTCGTTAGGAGGGCCCATTCTGGGGAAGGGCCAGATTTTGCATGTGCGAGCACACGATGATTGAGGGAAAAATATGTAGGCTTGCGTTCGCTGGCAGGAGAAACTCTCAGGTGAGTTCAATTTACAATCAGAATCCTCATTTCTTCTGTCCTCCTCCTCTTCACCCAGTGAAAGACCCCTGTTCTCATTGTCATGTC
This sequence comes from Phoxinus phoxinus, assembly GCF_949152265.1. NCBI lineage: Eukaryota > Metazoa > Chordata > Actinopteri > Cypriniformes > Leuciscidae > Phoxinus > Phoxinus phoxinus. The sequence goes on along the minus strand of NC_136894.1, from coordinate 20,742,608 downwards.
CGAAACCAAAACCATTGACAGTAACTCGTCTGAGTATTAAAGGTGGTACACGACGCACTGGGCTGGAAGGACTTTCAGAGATGTTATTCATTGGACAGGCCTTGTCTTTCTCCCAGAAACTCACAACAGGATCGATGTCTTCACAACGTGGGAGTACCGAGGCAGTTCCTTCAATGTCGGTCTGTCTCATCCTCTCGCAGTCTGGATTCCTTACAAGGCAAGCATCCCATTCCTTTACAGATCCATCTGGAGTCTCTGCTGTGTCTGAAATGTATGTGCTGCCTGTAGCTCCAGATGGAGGATCACCTGATGAGAAAGAAGCACAGCTATGGGTTGGAGTGGAAACTTCCGAGGATTGGTTAGCAATCTTACTTCTTTGCTTCCTGATGCCATGGAGATGAGGTTGCATGAGAAAACTGAATTCTTTCATTAAGCATCTCACTCTTTTGCATTTCCTCTTTTGTCTTAGTACCGCTGGCAAGACACATGAGAAATCACGTGAGGCTATGTCAAACACTCGGGCTACATCGCACAGTTTCACCATGGGGTTTTTCTCAAAGCGGAAAATCGTTGTGGTCAGGGGCCGACGGGACTCAGAGTTATGACAGGCACCTTTCTGCCACGCAGTCGGGCTGGGGCGGCCAGCTCTCGATCTGTGTTTGAGTAAACGGGCCAGATTCTTACTAGGGCGAGGAGTGTATTTTACATCACCACACAAAGCACAGCACGAATTTTTCACCAATCGTTTGCGGTCTTTCCTCGTGTCTGACCTAAGTCGTCGTCTCAGCTCAACTTTTGAACTGATATCTGCAATCAGAGACAAAGAATGTGAAAGGGGTGAGAGTAAAAATGCAATATGAATATAAAGAGCCTCCCTATAACTGCTTTCTCCCAAAACACTGACAAATTTCTCCATTAAATCATACCAATCTAAATGCTTGGGATTCTCCACCCAGAAAAGGAAATTCTGTTATCATTTACTCACCCTCCTGTAGTCCAATATGTAAATGACTTTTTTCTTCAGATAAACTCGAAAAATAGTCCATATAATACAAGGCACTTCAAAAACCACACCAAGCGATGATGACAATACCCCATTGGCCATTTAGCGTTGTGAAGCACTACATCAGCACATTGTGAAAAGTAATATAAGTGCATTGTGAACCTCATTAGAGAAGTAACACAGAAGCACAGAGGACCTTCACAACACATGCTTCACAACGTTCCTGACATTTACATCAACTCAAAACATGCATATGAGAGTTTATAGTTTACAAGGAAACTTATACAATAAACATCACTTCCGTCCAACTGTCAAAGAGCATCGTGAAGCACTATGTTAGCACACTGTGAACGTGAAGTAAGTGTCTTGTGAAACGTGCTAGAAGTAACACAGAAGCACAGACCTTCACAACACACTTAGCCTATATCATGCTTCACAACATGCTGACGTCTACATTAACTCAAACGTGCATATGATTATAGCTTATAGTTTATAAGGAAGCGAAGGTTTAAAAAAAACATTTATTAAACATCTATCATTTCGCTTCAAAAGACATTGATTAATCCACCAGGATAAGGTGACCAGATTTCAGAAATGGAAACCGGGTAAATTTACAACTGAGTAGTCAAAATATCACTAAAATCTTATTTGTTATATTATATATTATTTAAAAATCAGGAACAATACTTTTTTTATTTTTTATTGTCGTGGGTTCCCTATATTATTATTAACATTAATAATTATTTTGTTCGTTTGATTATTAGGATTTTTGATCAAGTTTTAATACAATTCACCGCACCACTTTTTTAACTAAAAATGTTGTTACATTTGTGCTTGAAAATGACTCTTACTATTCTTATTTGGGATTGGTATTTTGCATTTTAGGCTTTCTTCAGGCCTATTTTAAAGGGTTAGTTCACCCAAAAATGAAAATAATGTCATTAATGACTTACCCTCATGTCGTTCTAAGCCCGTAAGACCTCCGTTCATCTTCGGAACACAGTTTAAGATATTTTAGATTTAGTCCGAGAGCTTTCTGTCCCTCCATTGAAAATGTATACAGTATACTGTCCATGTCCAGAAAGGTAATAAAAACATCATCAAAGTAGTCCATGTGACATCAGTGGGTTAGTTAGAAGTTTTTGAAGCATCGAAAATACTTTTTGGTCCAAAAATAACACAAAATAAGACTTTATTCAGCATTGTATTCTCTCCCGGGTCTGTTGTCAATCTGCGTTCAGGACTCCGCAGTGACGCTGCTGACGTAAGACGCTGATGACGTGTTATCTGGTGCGCCCGAGCTTCGTTTACAGTCTGAGGGAGACGCACGCTATATTCAAGCTATTCTACATTGTTTGCGTGGATATAATTTTTTTAATGGTGCGTAAATGTGCATGTCGCGGATGAGACACTTTTACACCGTGCGTTTCCCTCAGTCTATAAATGAAGCTCGGGCGCACCAGATAACACGTCATCAGCGTCTTACGCCATCAGCGTAACTGTGAAGGATTGACAACAGACCTGGGAGAGAATACAATGCTGAATAAAGTCTTATTTTGTGTTATTTTTGATGCTTCAAAAACTTCTAACTAACCCACTGATGTCACATGGACTACTGTGATGATGTTTTTATGACCTTTCTGGACATGGACAGTATACCGTATATACATTTTCAATGGAGGGACAGAAAGCTCGCGGACTAAATCTAAAATATCTTAAATTGTGTTCCGAAGATGAACGGAGGTCTTACGGGCTTAGAACGACATGAGTCATTAATGACATTATTTTAATTTTTGGGTGAACTAACCCTTTAAGTAGAAAGTGTGTGTATTGTGCAAATCTAGGCTATTTGTTGCAAGTGTAATTGTTTCGTTTTTGCTTGTTTTTTTATTTACATATAGTTAAAGGTATAGCGGAGGATTTTCTTTTTCCGGGTGGGTAGCCTATACTATTGGTCCACCTAAGTGTCAATCATTCTGGTGATATGTTTACGTAAGGCCGTTCACACGCTGGCGTGCGCTAAAAGCACAGGTTGGGCTTCCCACTGATGCCGCAGTCGCGAAAATTCTACTAGACAGGTAAAGTTTGTCATGCTATTTGGAGAAATCCATTTAAAATCACTGCTAGTAGGCGTTCCCTCTCGGGAGCAAATAGAGTGTTGCGCATGTGCATTTTTAAAAAAATTGGAGAGGGCGGGTCTTTTTTAAAATTAGGAAAGATCCTCCGCTATACCTTTAAGTGTGGAAATGACTGCGTTGTGACAGGAAATTTTGGGGACTTTAAAATTGTGCAAAACAATCCTGCACTGTTGAGGCCCTGTTATAGAAGCACATACAAACAGTATTACTTTACATCAACAAGAAATAACATTAGTATGTTACTACCCTGAAAGCAATAACGATGTTTATGTGGTATTTGATGATTATAGTGCTCTGCTCTAGTCTAGGTTATGTTCTTCATGAAGTAGCGTCCCAAGTACAGTCGCTCACAGTGCCATCTGTTGGTGAAAATAATCAACACGATTGCTCCTATAATCAGTATGTTGGTTGGGCTTTTATGCAATGTATTTGCAGGTTGTTTTGAACAAGGTGTAAACCAGGGACAATTCAGGGGACAGCTCCAGTGGGGGACGGAACACCAAAAACCAGGACTGTCCCCAGAAAACGGGGGACTTCTGGTCATCTTACACTGACTAGGATCATAGATTACTGTTGTGATGGCTTTGTGCGGTTTTTGAAGTGTTTACTTCTGGGTTGGTATCAATTTTATGGACTTAACGTACAGAGATGGATTGTTTTTTCTAAAAAATATTAATTTGTGTTCATCTAAAGAAAACGCCATACACGACTGGGACAGCACAAGGGTGAGTAACAACATATTTGTTTAAGATGGATATAAATCAATGCACTTATAACCAATCTGTTGCTTATATCTGCCTCTTGAAGGGATGTATAGTTAACCCAACTGACTTTGCTGCCTGTGAAACATGAGGTCTGGAAATAAATAACTGGTAAACATGTTCCTAACTAAATTACCTCCACCTTTATTTGCATGTATAATGATGTCTTGACCCTTACTTGGTGTTCGTCCAGATTTAGTGGGTCTGGCTTTACTTGCATGAGCTCTCCGGACTTCCGTCTTGATGGTAGTTTTCACCTGTCCATCAGACCCACCAAAATGATCAATAAAGAGTTTCCTCGGTTTTCTTCCCCGACGAGATTTTTGGTTTTCTTGACTGCCAGTTTTTTTTTCGTATTTTGGATCTAGTTTGGTAGGTGGAGTTTGATCCACTGATTCTCCACATACGGTGGATTTAATAGAAATATTATCTGACTCAACCGACACTTTACTGTTTATATACGACAGTGCGCGACATGGCGTTCCCGTTGGCTCGTGTATCACGCGCTTCCCGCCACTTAGATGTTTTTTCCTGGCAAAGCACAAAGCTAAGCGCAAACGGTAGAAAATTTCTTTTTTATTTTCGGGCAATTTTTTCAGTGCTTTTTTGGACGCTGACCGACTCCTTGTACAGGTAACTTGAGCTTTAGTAATTCCACCTCCACAGTTACTAAAGCCACTGACTCTGGATGTGAAAGTACCTTGATTATAATGCCCTCGGCAGTCGTCATGTTCACCATGAGCGTCTGGTTTGGAGCTCGCCTGCCCGTCAAAATAGGACGGTGGTTGGGGGTCGGTGGTAGCACAGATTTCGTGGTCGTTTAGCTCTGAGGAAACGACATCTGCTGCCTCCGGAGCTGGATAGCTGTCTTGGCCTTGTACCTGTATGCCACGATCGGCAAGTGGATTTAAACCAGACACAGTTTTAGGCCCAGTCCATCGCCGTTTATTCTGCTCTAATTTGTTATATTGCTTAAACGAATCCCTCTTTAGTTTGATCCTCGAAACGCCGTTGCATGGAAACATTACTACAGCCAACTGTGACTAACTTTAACGAAAAACATGTCACGCATAAATTAACTCAAATCTTTTTCTCCTCAATGCACTTAAAATCAGCATGTTACAATTTATACTGAACACAAATTGTCGATTTAAGGCACACAGAGACTTAAAGACAGCGTCGCATTAACGTTAAATTCGCTCTTTTTTCAGCGAGACGTGCATCAATCGCGATAAAGCTGGACTAAAATGGCAAGCGGTAACTTAATATACAGATGCACGTCGAAACCTATTTTTTTTAAAGACAATATTAATGAAATATATGTTCCTCAATACCTGTCCGTGTCACTGTGCGATTATTACTAAAACAATAAAAACACCCTCCCACTTCCAATTTCGAGTTAAGACATGCGCAGTTGATGGTAGAGTCAGAGTGTTCGATGGATACTGCCGCCGCGTGGTTTAGTCTTTTTTTTTTTTTTTTTTTTTATATATATATATATATATATATATTTATTATTGGTCTGAATAACAAAACATTAGAAAGTTAGCTTCCATTTCTAAGGCTTTTTAATTTTTTATCTAGTTTTTAATATTTCACTGATTTTACAATGAAACTCTTTTAGTAGCTAAACAATAATAAAATTGTAAAAAAATAATAATATGTATATATATATATATATATATATATATATATATATATATATATATAAAGTGACTGCAAGAGTTAACTAAAATTGAAAAGTCACTTCTCCTGAATCTTCAAATGAATTACATTTCAAAACAAAAGTAATTTAGTTAGTAATTTAGTTAGAAAGAAGGCAAGAAATGCCGCACCCAATGTTTATAGGAAATTTCTTGATAAAGGATGTCATACAGGCATATGAATGTTCTTTACAGATATCAGTCACCCTACTAAATCTAAATAAATAAAAATCTTACGAAATAAAATCACCCTGTCAATCAAATAACTTTTTTTTTTGTCATTCATCAAAATAAATTAAAATAGATAGGAAGTTAGAAATTCCTCTTCATCTTAGAAAACACATTTCCATTTAATCTAATCAGCACAGGCAGCATATCCTACAGGGGTGTCCAATCCTGGTCAAGGTGTGTTTATTTACAGTCAAAGGCCTTGTCTACACTAATATGTTTTTGTTGGAAAACGCGTATTTTTTCCTCTCCGTTTTGGCCTTCCGTCCTCACTGAGATGGCGTTTTTATAAATGAAGGGAAAACAAGCTTTTTGAAAATGCTATCCAAAGTGGATAAATTTAAAACCGCTGTTTTCGAGTTGTAGGCCTAGTGTGGACTGTCAAAACTGAGGAATTTAAAAACGATTCCGTAAGTTTAGACCAAACATATGGGGACTAAGTGCGACCTGGGCGCATCAGTGGATGGTGAGATATTTTGCTACATAAAATGATCCTGTCAGAAGAATTGCGCGATTTATTTGTATAGCGCTTTTCACAATACATATTGTTTCAAAGCAGCTTTACAGAAATTGCATTTCAGAAATGTACATTGAAAAATACAGTTAGTTAATCATGTATTAATTTAGGGCATAACATATCGTCAGCGTTGGGTCGTCTCTTCACAGGCGTTGAGTCGTCTCTTCACAGGCGTTTGGGCATCTGAAGTCTCCATGAGAGGCTGGATACATAACTGGAGCTGGCGAACTCTATTTGGGTTATCTCGGGACTACAAAATTTCAGGGATAACAACAAAAAAGGCAGATGGGAAATAATTAGCGTAGCTGCTGTTCATAATATGAATGCATTTGATCTGATTTAACTGTAGTATAAAAGGTATAAGATGCATTATGTGAATGCTTGGCTAAAGAGATGCGTCTTTAATCTAGTTTTAAACTGGGAGAGCGTCGCGAGTCTGAGCCTCGGACAATATCAGGAAGGCTATTCCAGAGTTTAGGAGCTAGATTTGAAAACGCCCTCCCTCCTTTAGTGGACTTAGATATCCTAGGTACGACCAGAAGCAGGGGCGCCGCTAGAAATTTTAGGCCCTATGAAAGAATATGAGGTTGGGCCCCCCACCGCACCCATTCCATTAATAAAATCAATCTCTGGGGGCCCCAAAAGTGCGTGGGCCCTTAGAATTGTCCTTTTCCCCCCTTAGCGGCGCCCCTGACCAGAAGCCTCGAATTTAGCGATCTTAAAGAGCGTCCCTCTTAAAGAGAAGATCCCTTAAATACACAGGAGCTAAACCATTTATAGGGCTTTATAGGTCAGTAGCAATACTTTGTAATTGATACGGAACTTAATAGGTTACCAGTGTAGAGATGATAAAATTGGTGTCATATGCTCATATTTTCTGTTATATGCATGTACAGTTAGGTGAATTTAGCTTTTCAGGCGTTTTTCAAAAGTTTCTCATCAATACTGAAACATTGGGAAACTGGCCGGCCCAGAAAAGTTAGTGAAGATGGTATTCGCACAAAAAGTATTCTCGTCGCTTGATAAACTTAAAGGAACACTCCGACTTTTTGGGACTTTAGCCTATTCACCTTATCCCCCAGAGTTAGATAGGTCCATACATACCTTTTTCATCTCCGTGCGTGCTATAAGTTAGTTTGACGCACCCACCGCTAGCCTAGCTTAGCACAAAGACTGGATGTAAATGGTTGCAGCTAGCATACTAATCCAAATAAGTGACAAAATAACGCAAACATTTTCCTATTTACATGTTGTCATTTGTATAGTCACAGAGTGTACAAAAAACAAAGTCACATGAGACATAGACATATTTTAACCGTATAAATACTGGTAACTATATTCTCTGAAGGCGAAGCACTGCTACTTGGGCGGAGTGATAGCCGCAGCACCTGAGACGCGCCGTTCTCACAAATGCGGAACAATTAATTAATGCGTTCATGACCTCAAGGCTAGATTATTGTAATGCTCTACTGGGTGGTTGCCCTGCACGCTTAACAAACAAACTACAGCTAGTTCAAAACACAGCAGCTCGAGTTCTTATCAGAACCAGGAAGTATGACCATATTAGCCCGTTCTGTCAACACTGCATTGGCTGCCTATTAAACATCGTATAAATTTTAAAATATTGCTGATTACTTACAAAGCACTAAATGGTTTAGCTCCGCAGTACTTGAGCGAGCTCTTAACGCATTATAGTCCTTCATGTCTATTGCGATCTCAAAATTCCGGCCAGTTAATAATACCTAGAATATCAAAATCGACTGCTGGCGGTAGATCCTTTTCCTATTTAGCACCAAAACTTTGGAACAGTCTTCCTACCATTGTCCGGGAAGCAGACCCACTCTGTCAGTTCAAAGCTAGATTAAAGACACATCTCTTTGACCTAGCATTCACATAATGCATTATAGACTTCTATAACTCAATGTTAGGCTGCATAGATTAGGTCAGCCAGAACTGGGAAACTTCCCCTAAATCCTGATGTGCTCGTTACATCATAAGAAGAATGGCATATAATAATTTTAGTGTCTTTGTTTATCCCGAGGTTTTCCCGCAGCCTGCCGGATCCAGGCCGTATCCAGATCTGACGAAGGACCTTCGCCTGGACCCGATGTCAACGCAGTGCTGAAGTGCTAACTAGCCTCTCCCTATGGAGGATCCCTTTACCACTCTACAGATAAAGCATTGTGGAAATTCGTGTATCTCCCCCGTAGTGATAAAATAAAATACAATTCTGTATCAAATTTATAGGCAGGACAAGTAGTTTATTTAGGCTTGGTTTGTAGAGAATTACAAACATGCGCACATATATTCAAACGCACATAACTATAGAATTAATTCTTGATGCGCACGTGAGCGCCATCAGCGTTTCTCACAGGTTCGCGTTTAAAGTCTGTGTAGAGAGAACAGTGACGTCTTAGCGGCCCCTAATTTAATAACAAATTATCCTTTCGACTGAAGTGAATCAATCAATCAAAACTAACTTTAGCTGGAAAATAACATTATTCAAGAACCGCTATAAAGCCAAAAAAATCTGTTGCCTTAAATTATACGTTTATTTCTGTAAAGCAGCTGAAACCATCTACATTGTTAAAAGCGCTATATAAATGAAGATGACTTGACTTGACTTGACTATAACCCGTCCGAGCGGCGGGTCTTGTCTCCTTTGGCGGATCGGGCGATTAACAAGACGACAGCGTCTCTATCGCCACGTCTGAGGAAGAGTGGTCGGGCTCCGTCGACCCCGCCTTTTCACAGTCTGGTGCTAGCGCTGCAGCTACCAGGACAAACTCGGACGCCGAGATGCTGCGCATCCTCAACACAGCCGTTTCAGACCTCGGTCTCAAATGGACCTCGCCTGAGGAACCGTCTAGGAGTCGGCTGGATGGATGATTTTTGCCAGGGCGCCAGCAGGCCCCCCGTCACAAGCCCACTCCTTTCTTTCCTGAGGTCCACGAGGAACTCATGAAGTCTTGGCGCGCGCCTTATTCAGCACGCACAAGCGCTTCCACCTCTGCCACGCTCTCCTCTGTTGACGGCGCTGCAGAAAAAGGGTATGAGAAGCTACCACCACTAGAGGAAGCAGTCACCGCGCATCTGTGCCCGCCCACTGCTGCTGGCTGGACAGCTAGAGCGGTGCACCCTCAAAGCCTTGCCGTAACACTTCAGCCCTCGCTGGACACACGTTCTCCGCTTCCGGTCAGGCTGCATCGGCTCTAAACATGATGGCGGTGTTGCAAGTGTTTCAGGCCAAACTTCTCCAAGCTATGGACGAGTCTGGCCCGAACCCTGAAATGTTCCGTGACCTGCGCAGCGCTACGGATCTAGCCCTCCGCGCTACCAAGGCTACTGCGCAGGTTATCGGCAGAGGGATGGCTAACCTTGTCGTGCTCGAGTGCCACCTGTGGCTGAACCTCACAGACATCAAACGGCATTCCTCGATTCCCCAATCTCTAGCACCGGTCTCTTCGGCTTGGCTGTGAAGGGGTTCTCCGAAAGGTTCACCGAAGCACAGAAGTCTTCGCAAGCCATGAAGCACTTCCTGCTGAGATGCTACAGTTCTGCCTCAAGCCACCACAAGAGCGCACCGCCTTCTCGACCAGCGAAACCAGCGCCTCAGGTTCCTCAGACCCACCTTGCGGCTGATACCTGCCATCGCTCAAGGTCGGCTAAGCGCTACCCACCGCCTCGGCGCCAAGCTCCCCAAACCCGCATCACGCTGGACTCCGAGCCGCCGAAGGCCACCGAGCCAGCGGAGGGAAAAGAGAGGGTTCAAAGTCCTGCTCTAGCCGGACCACCCTCGGAAAGAGCACATCTAGGTCTCGCTGCTCCCTGTTTAGCTCAGGCGGCTGGAAACCTTCATACTGTAGTTAATGGGTCCGTTGCACTGCATGCGCCCCTACAAACAAACACTGTTTTCATAGCGAACCCAATAAAGCACAAAAAGAGTAGACCCTTTGCCAGGACTGGTACCAGTCAGGCGTGATTGTGGGTGTGGCCTCCAGGAGGAAAGTAAAAATGCGAGGACAAGCCTGCCTCTGGTCAAGCCTGGAGAAGAGCTTACATATCAACTGCCTGGAAATGAGAGCAGTTTGGTTGGCCCTGAATCCATTTCTGCCAGACCTCAGGGGACACCACGTCTTAGTCCGCTCGGACAACATGTCAGTGGTGTCCTATATAAACCGACAGGGTGGCCTCAGATCAGACAACCTGTACGTCATGGCTAGAAATCTCCTCTTACGGTCGCATGCCAACCTGCGCTCTCTGAGAGCTGCTCATGTTCCGGGGATCCAAAACTTGGGTGCGGACATGCTATTGAGAAACAACACTCCCCCAGGCGAGTGGTCTCTCAACCCACAGACAGTACGTCTGATATAGACCAATGCTACTTTTGCGTCATCAAAGGGTAACGCCCCTTTTTGGGGGAAGACAAACGGATTCCCCTGAGAACAGAACTCGCTCTAGATCTGCAAAGTTTCTTGATAGCAAAAATGAGGAACATACCATTCATACGAGAATGGTACACTCTCTTTGCCGGCCGAGGACTGTGAGCAGTATTTAAAGAGTAAGTAGCCTATTTTTTTGTCATTAACAAACAAACTAGACGATGAGGCCATGTCAAGAGGAGTCGGTGGTTTACTTGGATCATATTTCACTTGATTTAAGCTATTGACATTTACATAGTTTTGTTGTCGACTAGCTATAAGTTACTAGTTAGAAAGACGAAGCTGCTAGCAGCTACGTGATTAGCTCTCACTAGGCACACTACCTTGGCTGTTAACTGATTTTTACTGTTGAAGTGTCAACTAGCCTCTCCTTTTGGAGGATCCCTTTACCACTCTACAGATAAAGCATTGTGGAAAATTTGCGTATCTACCCCGTAGTGATAAAATAAAATAAAATTCTGTATCAAATTTATAGGCAGGACAAGTAGTTTGTTTAGGCTTTGTTTGTAGAGAATTACAAACATGCTCACATATATTCAAACGCACATAACTATAAAATTAATTCTTGATGCGCACGTGAGCGCCATCAGCATTTCTCACAGGTTCGCTTTTAAAGTCTGTGTAGAGAGAGAACGGTGTCGTCTTAGCGGCCCCTAATTTAATAACAAATTATCCTTTCGACGGAAGTGAATCAATCAAAACTAACTTTAGCTGGAAAATAACATAATTCAAGAACCGCTATAAAGCCAAAACAATCTGTTACCTTAAATTATACGTTTATCTCTGTAAAGCAGCTTTGAAACAATCTACATTGTTAAAAGCGCTATATAAATGAAGATGACTTGACTTGACTTGACTTGAAATAGTGGCAGGCTAGGACTAAAGTGGACTTGGCTGGTTTCTGCTTGTGTCACTAATTCAACCCCCCAAACTATCTGTATTTAACATGTAGTGTACTTGCTAGTTACTGGCTTTAATTTCATTACCATACCAACTAAGCTGCTGCTAGCAGCTTCGTCTTTCTAACTAGTATAGCTAAACTATGTCAATAGCTTAAATCAAGTGAAATATGATCCAAGTAAACCACCGACTCCTCTAGACATGGCCTCATCGTCTAGTTTGTCATACTGTGAGTGTGTTAATGACAAAAAAATAGGCTACTTATTTGGTGATTCCACGAGATAGTGGTAACGTTAGATGTCTGAATAGTCCATATTTGGCCACTGCGTCAGGTCATTAATCCAGTTTTCGACCATTTCAAAGGGACACCTCTGTATCCCCATAACAAGTAGCTTACACCCCATAGTATCGCTCATGGTCCTCGGCCGGCAAAGAGAGTTTGTATGTACATAATACATATACAAACTGCTCAATAGTGCCACATGAAGCGCTGGGTCGTCACTGCTGGTATCACAACCAGTCTCAGTACTATTTGAAGGGATAGTTCATCCAAAAATGACATTTCTGTCATCATTAACTCACCCTCATGTTGCTCAAAACCTGTATGACTTTTTCTTCTTTGGAACATGAAGGAAAATACTTTGATCTTACAGTGTTTTTTTGTCCATACAATGGAAGTCAATGGGCACCAAAACTTGTTCGGTGACTTGCCTTCTTCAAACTAACTTATTTTGTGTTCCAAAGAAAAAATAGCGCATGACAAACATTTTTAGTGAACTATCCTTGTTTTAAGGCTTTGATGTATCTAATTAGCATATAGTAAATAAACCATATAATGTAGTTATTGTAAAACTCATCTGTTGTTCTGTAATTCCCACAACTAAAATTCAGTCTGTGCCATTTTTGCTATCAAGAAACTTCTAGATCTAGAGCGAGTTCTGTTCTCAGGGGAATCCGTTTGTCTTCCCCCAAAAAGGGGCGTTACCCTTCGATGACGCAAAAGTAGCGTTGGCCTATGGAGTGTTTTCGGCGAGGCAGAGGTCGATCTCTTCGCCTCGGAAGTCAACACTCTCTGCGTAACGTTCTTTTCGAAGAACAAGGACGCACTGGCCCAGACGCCCTCTGTATACGTTCCCGCAGGTCTCTATGATCCCTCAGGTCCTCAGATGGATTAAGGAGAGCGGATGCTCAGTCCTTCTAGTAGCCCCTCTCTGGAGATCCCAAGCGTGGTTCCCAGAACTGGCACAGATGATGGACACTGCCTCCTGGCCAGTGCCAATTAGGAAAGACCTCCTCACACAGGCGAACGATCTGGCACCCTCGCCCCGACTTATGTGCCCTCCATGTGTGGCCCCTCAACGGGTATCCTGTGACCTCCCAAAAAAGGTCTTGAATGCCATTACGGAGGCTAGAGCACCGTCTACCAGACGCCTCTACGCTCTGAAGTGGTCAGTATTCACTGGCTGGAGCCACTGTTATGTGAAGTGCCAGTGGTACTCTCCTTCCTGCAAGAGCTGTTGGATGCGGGTCGCTCCCCTTCCACGCTCAAAGTGTATGTGGCAGCCATGGCGGCTTACCATGCTCCTGTGGCTGGCCAGTCACTGGGGAAAAACAACATTATCGTTCGTTTCCTCAAAGGTGCCAGGAGAATGAACCCCCACTGCGTATAGCTACGCAAAACTCATTCCCTTACTCTCAGGGAACCGAGCTTACGATAGTAACCGAGTACGTTTTCCAAAGAAACAAGCGCTTCAGTGGTGCGTATGGAGTGAGGGGGGGGATATTGCTGTTTATCACGTCATGTTTTTTTTTACGGTAAAATACCGGCCGGCAGCTGTGGTTGCCAGTAATTTACCGTATAAAATACGGTAGCAACATTTTAGGTTTTACAGACTTGATTTAAAATTTACAGTAATAAACCATATTTCATTATCTGATATAATGTTAATCTATAGACCTATTGAAGTATTAATATCTGTTTTGTACCATACACTGACAACCAACAATCACAGCAGTGATGAGAGTTACATGATCAATTAAAGCTCATCACAAGCAGCTCTTCTACAAGAAAATTAATAGTAATATATAGAAGCTGCACTGTGTCATTCCCACAAACATTAAACACCATCATGGTAACACACATGCAATTTTAAAAATGCAATAAACATTAATTTAACAACATTAAATGTAACATAAAACCCTAATGTACATAACTGATTAGAAAAAAACTAAGAAAACTACAGTATGAAGAAACAAATTATTTAAACAAAAATACATAAAATGTGAAGTGTCACGCAGGGAATTGTGGGAATGTCAATTTACGTTTTTTCAATTACATTAAATTTACCATTAGATCGATCACAGTTATTTACCGTATATAGTAAGGAAACTTTCTGTTAACCAATTAGTCTTTTACTGTTAAAATCACGATAATTTTTTACAGTGTGGATTTAACTGTGGTTATTTTACCTGTGGTATTCTTCTCAACTTTATTTATTAAGAGTGACGTGTGGTGTGATTAAATTCTGACACGTCTCGGGAGGGAAACTCGGTACATGCTCTTAAACATTTGGGCGCAAACACCCAGCGCAATTGACTTTGTACACTGACGCATGTATCATTCCTATTTTTCACCCATGCACGAACAGCGGACTTTTCCCTCCACAGACGCACGTCGGTAAATTAGGGAATTAACTTGCGCTCCCGGGGGCAGTGCAGCGAAAAGAGGCGTGTTCTGGCGCAAACTATTTTGCAGTTTTAGAAAACAATTCCGCCACTGACCAGGAAAAACCTAGTCTAAAGACAGTGGCGCGTTGCGTGTTAGTCATATGGTATTTTAAGGGCGCATGCTTGGCCATTATGTAGCGTGTGAACAACGCGCATACACTTTGATTCTCTAATCTAAACAGACGCAGCAGTTTTCATTTTTGCAAATCATACATTATTACAAAGAAACATATTAACACACGAGGGAAATCATTATTGTGTCCATGAAGATGTGAAAAAAAATAGCCATAAATCTAGCTTACACATTTACCCAAATTATTATACGCGTGTTTAACAGAAGCTAATTTGTTTTGGTTTCTCCCATCCTCATACAATGTGACTTCTCTGTCTTTTACAGCCCTGACGAGAACGTCGGTCTCCTCGGCTGTAAACCGGTCCTAGCGTGCGCCTGGTAAATCCGCCATTATAATAGCAATCCGCCATGGAACAAGCGCGCCTGCTCTTAAAGGGAATGTGAGATGACGCTCTGATTGGTTTATTTCACGTTGCGCCCAAACCACACCTATGAATAATGAAGCTACAGACCAACCCCGCCGGTATAATAGCAACAGCACCCAGGATCCACCCACAAAGTTACTTGCGTTTCGCATTTGATACTTGCGTTTCAGATCGTTAAAATAGGGCCCTTGGTGTTTTGATTGAGGGAAGTTTCATGGGGTATTGCATGGTTGCCTTTTTAACCGTTTATATTATTTAACTATTGTGAAATGAATGTATATTTTTGAAACACCAGCTTCCATCTGTGTACTTTAATTAGGGTGGCTTGTGTGAAACAAGGTAGGCCTTTTGAGCTGACTATTTAATGGTATAATCATTGGTTCTGGATATATTTAATTAGTAGTTTAGGGCCTGTAAAACGACCCCTGGTGGCCACACATGCATAACGTCTGTTGTGAGGCCCGTTTCAGGTCAAACGTATCAAAGGCAACTACTGGTGCTTACTCCCACGCAGCAGCATTCAAGAGGCATGGATATTATCTGCCGCTATTTATTTATTTTCACAATGTGGCTTGTGGTTGAATAATGAAGTAATTAGAAGTACTGGAGATTTTCCCAATTAAAATAAAATAAAATAAACACTTTTTTTGCTTTCATAGAGCAGATGCATTAAAATATAATTCATGAGCACAAATTTCTTCATGTATACATTTTTAAATGCACATTTGTAGAAAGCCATAGGCAAGGCAAGTTTATTTATATAGCATATTTCATACACAATGGTAATTCAAAGTGCTTTACATAGAATAAATTTAAATAATCAAAAGAAATAAGAATAATTAAAACAGTTTAGAATAAAAAAATAAGTAAAATACAGTACAAACAGTCGGACGAACAGTGGCACATTCCTCATTCAGTAAATGCACAGCTAAACAGATGTGTGTTGAGTCTGGATTTGAATGTGATTACTGTAGGAGCACACCTGATCTCTTTTGGAAGCTGGTTCCAGCTGTGGCTGGCATAATAGCTAAAAGCAGACTCTCCTTGCTTTGAGTGAACCCTTGGTATTTCTAGCTGATGTGATCCTAATGATCTGAGTGATCTGTTGGGTTTATATTCAGTGAGCATATCTGCAAGGTTCTAGGCCATTGAATTATTTATATACCAGCAATAATACTTTAAAATCAATCCTAAATGTAACTGGGAGCCAGTGTAAAGACCTGAGGACTGGTTCGATATGTTCATATTTTCTGGTTCTGCTCAGAATCCTGGCAGCAGCGTTCTGTATGAGCTGCAACTGTCTTATGGTCTTTTTGGGAAGGCCAGTGAGGAGTCCATTACAATAATCCACCCTGCTGGTGATGAAAGCATGCACAAGTTTCTAAGTCTGGACTGGAAACAAAGCATCTAATTCTTGCAATATTTTTCAAATGATAGTATGCTGATTTAGTTATTGCTTTGACATGACTACTAAAGCTAAGGTCTGACTCTAGAGACACACCAAGATTCCTGACTTGATTTTTAGTTGTTTGACCTCTAGAGTGAAGGTGTGCATTCACCTTGAGAACTTCATCTTTGTTTCCAAATGCAATGACTTCAGTTTTGTCTTTGTTTAACTGAAGAAAGTTTTGGCACATCCAACTGTTTACTTCATCAATGCATTGTGTTACACCTGGCCTGTGCCGGGCCGTGCAACAGAGAGGGGAGACCACGCGGATTAGTTTGATTTAAAGAAAATATGTTTATTAAAGATAAAGGATGAGCAACGTAAAGTAAATAAAGTCAGTATATGTGTTAGTCAGGAGAAATAAAAACGTATGCAATCAGGGTATATGAAGAGTAATGCAAAAAGGAAACAAAATCAGCAAAACGGTGCGGGAGAGAAGGAGAAATCGGCGACCCCTCAATCCGGTCTGGAGAACCTTTTAAAGCACACGATGCTGGAGGCAAATCACACATGATATGCCACACCTGTGCTCCGCTCACCTGTAAGGGAGACATAATTAACAGAGGAGGAGCCGACAGATCCGTAACACCCCCTCCCTTAAGACAGAGGCCCCTAAAAGGCCTCTGCAAAAAAAAAACACCCACAACAAAATGACAAACATTTCTTAATTTTTAAAATAATTTCTATAAACTAAAAGTGAGCACTTAACTTTGGTTCAGGGATGTTGACAGCCCATATACATGGACAAGCCAGACGAACCCTTTTGTCCACAGGCCCAACCCCTCTACCCTCCAGCAGCTCCAACCGCCCTCCCCCATACCAAGAACTCCAGCAAATCCTGGTACCTGGAAAGCTACATTTAAGGAGATTAGGCAGAAGAAGAGAGTGGAGAAGAAAAAGGCAGAAAGAAAGATATAGGACCAAACAAAACATTTACTCAAGCCCACCCGGAGCACGGGACAAAGCGTCAGCCACGAATGTGCCGTATCTGCAAATTGTATGGCTGCAAAAATAAAGCCCAGCGCATCACGCGCTGACTAGGACTCTTTAAAGAGTGGAGGAATGTCAATGGATTATGATCCGAATAAACAGTGATAGGAACAGCGCCCCCAGCTAAGTACACATCAAACTGCTGTAGACCCCAAACTAACGCCAATGTTTCCTTCTCAATAGTTGAATAATTCAACTGATGACAATTAAACTTTCTTGAGAAGTAACATGTCGGCCTATTGTCTTGTGACACCCAATAGAACCGCTGTCTTATTGGTTCTGCATCACCAACATCAATATCATGCTCAATTAAATGAGTACGTGATGGTGTATCTGAAAATAAAGAAGGAAAATCAGACAACAAAGATGACAGTTCTGATGCACGCTCCTCTGGCAAATGTCCAAACAATGTATTCAACTCCGCCAGTTTTTCAGAGTTCCTCAAACGAGGTTTAAGCACACAGTCATCAGGACCTACCACATCCTCACCAGTACTTGCTGCCACCATGTAGGGAGTCTCAAAGGCCCTAGGAGCCTCAACAGCTGCAGCTAAAGAAACGCCCATAGCCAGGTCACCAGACTCTGCAGCCCCAGAGACTGAAAACCTGCTATAATAGGACTTTAACAGATTTATGTGACAGAGCTGAGTGGAACACCTACGATTTGGTGTAGAAAGTAAATAATTCAGGTCTGACACCTGTCGAACAACCCTATAAGGACCTGTGTATTTGGCAAGGAAAGGAGAATTTGCTATCGGCAATAAAGCCAACACCTGATCACCAGGACTAAACACCCTTTTCTCAGCTCGACGGTCATACCAACTCTTCATTTTCTGTTGGGCTTTAGTTAGGTTGTCAGTCGCCATCTCACAGGCTAAAAACAGCCTACGACGAAAACCATTTACATAGTCCAACAAGTTAAGAGGAGACTCAGGACACTTCAGCTCCGCCTGCAAAACGGCTAGAGGCCCACGAACTCTATGGCCAAAGACCAAATCATTAGGCGAGAACCCTGTGCTCTCCTGGGTTACCTCTCGTGCCGCCAACATTAGCCACGGGAGCCCTTCCTCCCAGTCTCGGTTAAGCTCAACACAATAACCCCTGAGAAGCGACTTCAATGTCTGATGAAAACGCTCCAGAGCACCTTGGCTCTGGGCGTGATAAGCACTACTACGCTGATGTTTTACACGCAACTGCTCGAGCACCTCTCTGAACATGCGTGACGTAAAGTTAGAGCCTCTATCACTCTGTATAGTGTGAGGGATACCGAAGATGGAAATAAACTGTGAAAGAGCCTTCACGACAGATCTAGTTGTGATTGTACGCAAAGCATAAGCAGCAGGATATCGGGTAGCCTGACACATCACCGTCAGCATGTAAACACACCCTGACTTAGATGAAGGCAATGGTCCTACACAATCAATTAACAAATGTTCAAATGGTTTTCCTATAGCTGGAATAGGGTAAAGGGGAGCTGGCTTTAACACCTGATTAGGCTTCCCCGTTAACTGGCATACATGACACGTCTTAATGAAGGATGCCACATCCTTCTTTAGGCGGGGCCAATAGAAGTACTTCATAAGACGGTCATAGGTCTTTCTTACCCCCAAGTGTCCAGCTACATCCCCATGAGCTGTTTGTAGGACCAAGTCTCTAAACTTAACTGGCACTATCACTTGAAACACTGGATCCTCGACTCCTTCGTCAGTGTGAGAAGACCACTTCCGAATCAACAACCCCTCCTGAACCAAATAACCACTTGCTGCATTGCGCAACTCCTCAGGTGGTAACACCCCACCGAACAGATCTTTTAATGTCACATCCTCCTTTTGAGCTGCAACAAAATCACTATAGGAGAGAGAAGATGGTAAATTTGGCAAAACAACAGACTTTAACTCCCTTGTCTGAGAAACATCATCATTAGAGGCACGGCTCATAGCCCGTGTCACTGCACAAGCTGTAAAGACAGACACATTCTGACGACTAACAACACTGTCAGCTTGAATAGAGGGAAAATTGTTAACAATTACAGGGGGTGGTACATCACGCCAGACACGCTCTCCAGCCAGGTTGTTTCCCAAAAGAAGATGGACGCCCTCTACAGGTAAGGAAGGACGGACTGCTATGGTTACCTCCCCCTGCACCAATTCAGACTGCAGATTAATCCTGTGCAATGGAACAGAGACAACCTGTAACCCAATCCCCCGGACTAAAACATTGTTCCCAGTACTCGAGTCCCCCGAAAAAGGCAAAACGGACTCCAAGATAAAAGACTCTGACGCCCCTGTGTCCCTAAGTATCTTAACTGGCACCCGGTTGGAACTACCCACCAGTGAAACTAAACCATCCGTAACGAAAGGAAAGTAACCACTTCCACCCGTTACCATTAAATCAGCGCCACAGTTTCTCTCACCAGCCCCAGCAGCGCTCAGGCCTGATAACTGAGATGACGTCACAATGCCTTCAGGTTTAGCCTCAGTCTCACCCACCAAAACTTTAGCAGGTATAACTGACTCAGATACGGCAAGAGTAACACCTCTAACAACCTCAGTACCCTTTCTCTGACTTTTCCCCTTTAACACCGGACAGTCTTTCTTCCAATGCCCCCTTTCCAAGCAATATCGACACACATCAGCATCATTCTTAGCCTGACTAGCAGGTGTAGACGCAGAAAACCTAGAATCTCTGCGGAAACTTACAGCACCTCTGTGTGACTGATTAGAGTGTAAATCTATTCTACTCTGAGTAGGTGACTCGATTGAACCTAACGAAGAAGACCCCGAAACTCTATGGAAACGTCCAAAACGTTGTTCCTGATAGACCTTACCTGTATGGTTTTCTTTTAAACTATACTTGTGTGTCAAAGCAAAATCGTCAGCCATTTCTGCGGCTTCCGCTGCAGTTTTCATCTTATGCTCAAATACATAGGTAGCAACACGCTCAGGAAGAATATTTCTGAACTGTTCTAAAACAATCAGGTTAGACAATTCTTCAAAAGTAGTGACTCCCACCGCAGAGCACCAACGATTAAAGTGACTGTTCAATTCCCTCGCTACCTCTGTATATGTCTGTTTATCCCCCTTTCTCCAACTGCGGAATCGCAAACGATAAGCTTCAGGAACTAATTCATAAATTTTAAGCACTGCTTCTTTTACTTTAACATATTTTTTTCTATCCGGTACAGACAACGCAATAAACGCTTCTTGTGCTCTACCTACAAGAACACTTTGGAGTAACAACGTTTTCTCGGAGTCAGACCAGCCACGGTCATCAGCCACACTCTCAAACAAAGAAAAGAAAACCTCTGGATCTCTCTCATTAAATTTCGGCAGCAACCTAACCATGTTAGATATATCAGGGGGACGCACAAACCCCCTAGGAGCAGTACCCTCACCCCCATCCACTGAAAGCCTACCTTCAGCGACCAGTCTCAGCCGTTCTAAAGCCACATCACGTTCACTTCTTATTCTTTCCATTTCCAATTGACGCTCAGCTTCTCTTTCATTCCGGTCTGCCTCACGTTGAGCATCTCTTTCATTACGGTCTGCCTCACGTTGAGCTTCTCTCTCTTTCTGTTGCATTTCTATTAACACTTTTTGTTGCTCAAATGTAAGTGACATTTTAGAAAACTCTGTCGAAAGAGGTGTCGACGTTGCTTCTCCTAATTCTAACTCCTCCATAATTAGAGATGCAGGTGATGACAGAATATTCCTAACCACCAATTCCGCCTGTACTGACACTTTAATCTGGGCTAATTTCGCTGTTCTGGGTAAACCCAAATCAAAGTTATAATGTTCACAAACTTGACGCAACTGATCCTTTGTCAAACTATTCAAAACCTCCACAGATGGAGCTACGAAAAAATCTTCCAAACTAGCCATGGAACAAATTCTACAGCATACAATTTTTCCCTTTTACAGAAAATAAAGAAAAATGAGCTCACCTTTTCAAATGCAAGTGTGGCCACAACAGCGCGCATAGGACGAAAAAAAAACGGAGCTGCCCTGTAAAACTAGAAAAACAGCGATCCTCTTCATGCATATCCCAAGGACAGAGATTTTTATTACACGATATCAGCGGAGCCTTAACTCCCCCGACAAAATGCCGTTAAAGCAGACTTCCACGACTGTGCCCTCTGCCCAGGATAGCACAAAAATAACAAACTAAAATAACAAAACAAAATAACAAACATTAATGCTTTACGGGCACTCCTAAAGCTCCGATAATTAATTTATCGAGTACTTTCCCAACAAACTCAATCCTAAACGCGCAGTGCAGACCCACACCTAAACAATAGCTCACCGCCGATTCTTCAACCTGGCTCACTTCAACACCCAGGCACAAATTAACAAAATGTTCTCCTCCTCTCACGCACCAACAACGAAAGAAAAAACAAATTATGAACGGATTTCAAACGCAATTTATCTACAAACTAATCCACATGCATCTTCCCAATGATTCAAAACTACAACCGTTCAACTCAATGAACTATCAAAGCACTTTCCAAATCAAACGCACTTAAACGAAACGGTCTAAATACTTACAGCTTCTAATACTTAGGCTTAACCTAGTTATAAGCAAAAAAAATATTTACCGATGTCGTTTCGGATCCTTATTTTTCTTTAACGAGCCCCCACAATTTGTTTGTCGTTTCCGATCCCGATCGTTCAAATCCCTTGACGAGCCACCAATCTGTTACACCTGGCCTGTGCCGGGCCGTGCAACAGAGAGGGGAGACCACGCGGATTAGTTTGATTTAAAGAAAATATGTTTATTAAAGATAAAGGATGAGCAACGTAAAGTAAATAAAGTCAGTATATGTGTTAGTCAGGAGAAATAAAAACGTATGCAATCAGGGTATATGAAGAGTAATGCAAAAAGGAAACAAAATCAGCAAAACGGTGCGGGAGAGAAGGAGAAATCGGCGACCCCTCAATCCGGTCTGGAGAACCTTTTAAAGCACACGATGCTGGAGGCAAATCACACATGATATGCCACACCTGTGCTCCGCTCACCTGTAAGGGAGACATAATTAACAGAGGAGGAGCCGACAGATCCGTAACAATTGGAACAGGGAGTCAATGGGGCTGTAATCATTAGGCGATAGGGCTAAGTAGATCTGTGTGTCGTCTGCATAGCTGTGCAATTTGGTAAGCAATTTGGTTCTTTCTCATTATTTGGCTCATTGGGAGCATGTACAGGTTGAATAGGAGTGGCACAATAATTGAGCCTTGAGGGACTCCGCATGTCATGGATGTCCACTCAGACTTATGGTCTCCTATACTCACATAATAACCTCTCCCTCCTAAGTACCTAAGTGTGACCTGAACCACTTTAGGACTATCCCAGAAAGCCCCAGCCAGTTTTCCAGCCTGTCAAGAAGTATGTTGTGATCAACAGTGTCAAATGCAGCATTGAGGTCGAGTAGAACCAGCACTGATAATTTGCCTGTATCAGTATTAAGCGAATATCGTTGATTATCTTTATGAGCGGTGTCTCTGTGCTGTGATACGATCAGAAACCAGATTGAAAATAGTCAAAGTATCCGTTTGAGCTTAAGAATTTGTTCAGCTGATTGAAGACAACTTTTTCAATGATCTTGCCTATGAAAGGAAGATTTGAGATCGGTCTATAGTTGTTTAATATGGTCTTTTCCAGATTGCTCTTTTTCAGGGGGGGCTTGACAGCTGCAGTTTTCAAGGAGTTTGGAAAGCTACCAGAAAGAAGTGAGACATTTACCACTTCTAGGAGATCTGCTTCTAAACAGTAAAACACATTTTTGAAAAAAGATGTGGGAAGTGTGTCAAGGGTGTAGGTTGATGTTTTAAGGTGCTGTACGGTTTCTTCCAAAATTTTGCCATCAATTTCTTCTAAATCAGACATAGTAACTACTTTCTCAGGTTGTGGTCTGATCTGTCTGACCCCAGCGCAACTCAAGGATGTGCTGATCACCTTTCTGATATTATTGATTTTCTCAGAGAAGAAAGAAGCAAACTTACTGCACTTGCTGTCTGAGAGCATTTCACTGGGAATCTGGCTTGGGGGGGTTGTCAGTCTCTCTACATTACAGTAGCAAAAATAGTGCGTGTGTTGTTTAAATTGATGTTTATAATATTTGAGAAGAAAGTCTGTCTAGCTTTGACTAGTTCCATATTGAAAGCAGGGATGGTGTCTTTGTAGATGTTATAATGTACTACAAGTTTTGTCTTCCGCCACAGCTCTGTTTTTCAGCATTGTCTTTTAATATTTTGCACTGCTGTTGAGTTTCTCCAAGGTGCTTTTTGTCTACCACTCTTCCTGACTTTCACAGGAGCAATATCATCAATTACACTTTTAACTTTTGAGTTAAAAGAATCAAGGAGTCAGCAGATATGCTTGGTGTTAAAGATATAGCCTTCATAAATAGTACACTAGTGTTCTCATTTAAGCATCTCTTCTTGACAGACACAGATCTACACTCTAAGAAATGCTGGGTTGTTTCAACCCAATTTTGGGTAAAATATGGACAAACCCAGCCGTTGGGTTCAATTTTTACATTATATTTTTAACCCAACGTTTGGGTTTGTCCATATTTTACCCAAAATTGGGTTGAAACAACCCAGCATTTTTTAGAGTGTAGCTTCAATGGTAGGAGAGATAAATATATCAAAGAAAATACAGAAATGATCAGACAGTGCGACATCCTTAATAACAATCGATGAAATGTTTAGACCCTTACTGATAAGTAAATCTAGAGTGTGTCCACGATTGTGTGTGGGTCCATGTACATGCCAACAACAAAAAAATTTCAAAACAGTTTTGATTTATTTTGCCATATTGGTTTCTGCATTATCTATGTGAATGTTAAAATATCCAGAAATGGAAAAACTTTGAGGAAATGGTTGATAACAGTTCTGTAAAGTCCTCAGCAAAGGCTGAAGAGTATTTTGGAGGCCTGTAAACAATAAGTCAAATGTGTGGAGCACCTTTTAACACAATACCCAGATATTGGAAAGACGGGTAATTACCAAATGATATTTGCTCACATTGATAGACATCTTTAAAAAGAGCAGCTAAACCCTCACCTCTCCTAACAGCTCTGCAGACACTCATAAAAGTAAAGTTTAATTGAGGACTGTTGCACTGCAGCTGTCTTCTAGCCATGTTTCATTTAAAAACATAAAATCCAGGTTGTATGTGGTTATTAAGTAGTTGACTAGAAGTTATTTATTTTTAAGTGAGCGGATGTTTAAAAGTGCTAACTTAACAGTCTTACTTTTAGTCCCCACAGCAATCTTAGTTTGGTGTGTAATAGGCACCAGATTAGATAGGTTTGCTGTACGGTTTTTGAAGGCCTTGTACTATCATGTAATCGAACAGCAATAGAGAAAGATACAGGCACACTGGGTTTCTGCTTGTTCTGTAAACATTTGAGAAAGTTACTGTTATCATAGCGGGGACCTGACACATATCACTAAGAGCTGGTATCAGTTGTTTTTGGTTCACCTCGAGCAGAAGGAGGAGGGTGTGGGCCCTGGCGTTGTGGCAGAGGCCGAAGAGTTCTCACAGGAGGAGGGGGTGGGCGAGCTGGGCCCGCTCTTGGTTTGGCTTTGGTGGTTGCGGGGCCTGCAGTTTTTTGGTTGATATCTGGGGGCTTGCAGCAAAAGAGTGGGATAGTTTGGTTCCAGCATACACCAGTTTTTCCATTTTCTCTGAGAAGCACAGAAGTGAAGATGGCTGTTGCTCTGGTGTTATTGGAGGCTGTAATATGCTGTCCTGGTTTCCCTGGCTGTTTTCCAGAAAGTCGTCTTTGGGTACTGAATCTTGGAGCAGTTCTAGTATGTCACAGTCTGTCTGTGGTGAGCTCTGTGGGCAGGGCTCAGCTGAGATTGTAACCGTGAGCAGAGGTTGTTGTGGCGGAGTGGTGTTATCATTGTCCTTGTGTGACGTGTCAACCGCTTGTCCATTCAGGTGCTGTAGTGAAGTCCTGTGGTCATTCATACTGTATCCATGTGTGTGTGTGTGCCATTCAGGTTGAGTGGATTGGCGCACTCCTCAAAGGGATGATGGAGGGAGAAGTAGATATTGTCCTTCAGCACTCTTGAACCAAGTTTGTTTGAGTGGTGGCCATCCTGTTGAAACAGTTGCCTATGACTCCAGAAAAGTTTAAAGTTGTCAATGAAGTTCACTTCTTTTATATTGCAGGTTTTTTGCAACCAAGCAACCGTGAAAACCTTTTTGTTCCTCTTGCTGGGAGTGGTCCACTGATACATTTTCAATCTTTTAAGTGTTTCAAAAAGTTAATTGAAATCCTTCTTAAGGAGTTCTGATGGGTCTTTATGAATATCATTCTTCCCCACATGAATGATGAGTCGATTTGCAGTCTTATGTTTCATCAGAATGTTCTCAAGTTCCCTGTTTACATCAGAAGTTGTTGCTTGTGGAAGGCAGCACGTAGTTGTATCCCTGCTACTAATGTTTCTGATTATGGAGTCACCCACTATCAGAGTCCTGGGCTCGGCTGCGCTCTAAGCTGAGTGCCGCTGCTCGACCTTGAGCGCCAGTTAGCATCAGTGTTAGCTACTGGCTTATTCAGTCTGTGTTCGATCACATTCATCAAATTTGGGGATTCCTCATTCAATAATACTTCAAATCTGTTCTCAAGATGTATAGGCG
This sequence comes from Phoxinus phoxinus, assembly GCF_949152265.1. Classification (NCBI taxonomy): domain Eukaryota; kingdom Metazoa; phylum Chordata; class Actinopteri; order Cypriniformes; family Leuciscidae; genus Phoxinus; species Phoxinus phoxinus. Next base: position 20,716,600 of record NC_136894.1, on the reverse strand, counting down.
GTGGTAGGAGACCAGTGTTTGCAATCCTTGTCAGAGCCGTATCTGGGGTAGACGATGCTACTGCGGCAATATGTGATACTCGTGACAATCTGATTTCTCGAGTGCCTTTGTGTCTCGCTATAGCAAGCCGTTTTAAAATGTAATCATTTAAACCGACTAGTATCTATTTTCATGCTACTAGTACTTATTTTTTAGATACTAGTATCTATTCCATTAACTACTAGTAATTCATTAGCTACTAGTGCTTATTCTTTAGGACCTAAAGAATAAGAACTAGTATCTAATGAATAAGTACTAGTATCTTTAAAAAGTTAGTACCTAAAGAATAAGCACTAGTATCTAAATAATAGGCACTAGTACCTAAAGCTCGCCTCTGCTCGCTCAGAACCTCGCCGAAGGTGATACAAAAAAAAGTATCTGGAAGCAGGTACCAGTACAACTTTTACACAGTGGAAAAGCAAACAAAGGCGAGGCAAGGCGAGCTGGTACTGTGTAGTGGAAAAGTGCCATAAATAATAGGCACTAGTACCTAAAGAATTCCGTCTGGTTTGGTTTTCCCGCAAGTAACTTTGTTTCAAGAACTGCAATCCTTTGTAAAAGTCTGTGGCAGTTAGTGAAGCAAGTAGATTCCTGAAGAGGCATTTTCTCTTATCCGTATGAATGTAGGCAGTTGTGTTTTCTCTTCCCTGGAATGTAAGCTTTCAGTGGGAGGCTGGTCGAATAATAAATAATTTTGCTTTTTTTGTAGTAATCCAAGCGTTTGAGCACTGTGCTTATTTGCTGAAGTTAAAATTAGGTGATAAAAGGAGATAAAATATAAAAGTGATAGAGCAAAGCGCGGAGCAGTAAGCAAGATAAATGATCATGCAATTTTTCCTCCTTCCTTTCCTTTCATATTTTCTGCCTCCTTTTCCTCTTATAGTACCGTTCAGGCATCTATCTCTCCCTTATCACCTTCATCTGATCCTCCTTTAACTCGCACTGACTCATGTTTTCTCTCCTTTATGCATTCATTATTGCATATCTTAAGCACAGCCTGGTTGAAGTCTTCTGATTGGTCTGCAAATACGTAGTGTCCTGCTCCCTGGAGGACCTTGGAGCAATTAAAAAGAAAACTGTTACTGTTGAGAGTTTGAGGGTTTGAGGGAAAATAGTGCGATGGAATAAAACTCACTATGATTTTTGTGTGCGAGTCAGGTCTCATTTCTTGAATAGCTTTTCCTGATTGGCCATCAATGCTGGAACGTGATCCATAGATGAAAGTCATGGGAAGAGAGGGACTGATCATCTCCACGCGGTCCATCATGGGTTGCTTAGGCCATCCATATGGGATTGTCATGTTTTTAAATGCTGTCTCACCACTGCCCAATCACAAGACAAATTTGTAAACGTTTTTTATTTTAACCTGTCTGTTAGGTCAGAAAATAGCTTGTATTCTGCCCGGGTTCACAGTTTACCTGGCTGTTTGTGCATTCACATGGTATATGTAATCAGCCACAGTGTCGTCTGCAAATACAGAAGCGTATTTCTGCTTAAAATCTGATCGCAAAAGCTGCAGCAACAAAGGACCTGAAAGAGAAATACATTTGTAAAGAAAGATCAAATACCGTATTAGGCCTATGGCAGGGGTGCCCAATCCTGCTCCTGCCCTAATCAAACACACCTGCCTTTAATTTTCAAGTGATCCTGAAGACCTTAATTGGTTGCTTCAGGTGTGTTTTATTAGGGTTGGAGATGAACTGTGCAGGACAGTCGATTGGCAGGAGCAGGATTGGGCACCCCTGGCCTATGGGATTTCTGGCTGTGATCTTGCATCTCACAATATTTCTACATCACAGTGGAGATATATCTTAAAGGTCGCATGGCATGGATTATTTTAATAATGTTTCCTGGGGTGCCCTTATAATGTTAGTATGTTTTTTTAGTTAAAAAATTGTCATAATTTAGAAATAAGTAATTTTTCCTAGCCTGATTTTAGCCTCTAATTTGAACGCTCTGTTTGAAGGGGCGTGTCTGCTGTGAGACCTCAGTGTAAACGCCCACTGTGATTGGCTGACATGCTTGCATATGAAATAGCCAGCATTGCATGTGGAACTCTCTCAAAAACGATTACTATTACAGTACAGCTATTATACATTTTTACTAGCTATTGAGATTAACAAATCGTGAGAAATTTTTAAAGTATTTAGATCTATTCCCTTGACATAAAAGGTTGCAGTGATGAGCATTCAGCAGATGACAGTCTAATGATCACGTGAATGAAGATCTTATAATTGCAACGCAGTTTCTGCACTCTCACTAATGCTTTCACCAATGCAAACATGAGGTAAATACAGTAAGAGCTTTGTTGTGCAGTGTAACACCGTCATTGATTTCATAACGAGTTTTGGCAAGTGTCCAGATCAACTCGCGCTGTGTGATTGACAGCTTGGGCGATTGGAAAGGGATTGTTCTGTGATTGTTCTTGTATATATTTTAATTACAGTTTAAATAAGATTATTTTCATCCTACTAAGAGAAACGATGTGAAATTTATATTTTAGTCACTGGCTTGATTTACTGATGCATAAACCGTATTGAACGATTTTGAGAGAAAGATTATCTGTCTGAACTTGAACAATTACACAGCATAAATTCACATTACCCACCACTGGTTCTTCAGAGGCTCGGATGAAGGAACTAAAAAAAAAAAAACGTTTGTGTTCATTTGTACATCCAAACACTGAGCAACTGCCATGCTTCGTCGTTTTTAAGCCTGATGTCTCTCGAGAAAAAAAACAATATCACGCTCTCGTTGCTCATTTTCTCATGGGCGGGACAAATTCTCTTTGCGGGCAAAGCAGAGAAAGGGGAGGTAACCTTTCCCCGTATGACGACATATAGGGAAGATTCCAGATTCGCCCGTCTGAGCTTTAATTTTCTCAAAAGCGGAGCAGGATTGGTTTACACCTATCAAAATTTCTAGCCACTGGGGGACCATAAGCAGGCTAGGGGAACTCATATTAATGTTAAAAAACCTCATAAAGTTACATTTTCATGCCATGGGACCTTTAACTAGTGCGGTCAACGTCAAGGAGTTAAAAATATTGGTAACACTTTACAATAACCGTACATGAATAATTATGTACTAATACCTGAATTGAAGCTACAAAAGGTAATTTATTTTGTCGCCAGGGATCGTTAACCTCTTACAATAACAAAGGTGTAGGAAGATGACGCAGTGAATAAGCGGAATCATGGAATTTGTTGTCATGCCGATGGATCTAATAATGTTTATGGGAAATAATGTTTATGGATGAGTGAATACATTCATGTATTTTAACATGACTGTGGTTTGAAGCAGGTTGCGATTGCTAGTGAGAGACAGATTGATATCTGTGTGTGATAGCGCCACACGCGAGTCCCGTGGATATAAAGGAATGAGGACATTGCATTCTACCGAACTACCCACAAGTGCTGAATTAAATTAAACTTCAACAAATTAAATTTGTGAGGTAACCTCAGCACTGTTTCACTACATATCATACTAAACTTAATTTGAATGTGTTGAAAGTTATAATGTGTTAGTTTGTTGGCTATATGGACAGTAAGCTAGATCAACATTGGAATTACATACTGATCATATTTTCTAACATTTCATCATGTTGAGCTATATAACATTAATTTGTTTTATGTACATTTGCTCACCTGTCTAATAAAGTACATGCAAGAGCAGTGTCTCTGTCAAGTCGTGAAGCTCTGTCAAGTCGAAGTTTGTTGCGGACGTGGAGCTCTCAGCATCTCGAAAATGCCACGCTGATATTAATAATTTTATTTTTCCTTTTGTCCCAAAGTCAACTTGCCATGGTCCATAATGTTTGAACAAAACAGCAACAGCGTGCCACTAGACGTCACGCAGTTGTCCACGTCTGTCGCCATGGTTACCATGGCAGTACAAGCGTAAACCAGGGATAACGTGGATATTACGTCATTGACAGGCGACAAGTGACAAGGGACGGGCACTATTTAAAATTAAAATAACTACCACCAATACATTTAATTTGATCGAAATGAATTAATGTTTTCTGTTCATTGTTCATTTACAGTATGTTTGGTCATAGCTACTTTTCTTCCCAGAACTACAGTATGTAGGGTTTGTTTCTGGTAGGACACTCATTAGTGGCGCACTTTAGGTGCTCTCCAGGGGTGCTTCTCAATATCCCTCCTTGTTTCTTCGCTCCTCTGTCATCTATCCTATGACCAGGAAACCGATTGAACTCAGCCATCTTGAAGGACATCTCAATTCTTTAATTGCACCACGAGGAGGCGAGGATCGAGGAGTGAGGAGGCTTCTTAAGGAGTCATAAGCGAGGATACATTGGTGTGTCCTTTGCGCAAGAATTTTATCGAATAAACGTGACACACGTATCAATTCTCCTCCCCCTTCACATCGGTCACAATCATTTTAATTTATACTTTACCTTTAACTTTCTTGCTTTACTGCAGTTTAAATAAACCACACATCTCCCATATTTCAACAGGGTATCTTGCTTTATTATTATTTATTATGAATTTCTTAAATAAACAAACTTTAACAACATAAGGGCAGATCCTTTGAGCGCTGCTGATGACGCCTTGAAGTGACACTCGAGTAATCAAGTATTCCCATGTATAATACGCTTTCCTTCAACTCCGTCCTCTTTTACTTTCCTTGCAGCCTTCCCTCGCATTCTACAGGGGGTGGAGCTGAGACGCGAGGAAAGGAAACCAGGATGAAGAAATGAGAAGCACCCCAGGCACGCTAGTTGTGTTCCTACTTCCTATGGTAATGCTGGCATTTTAATCTAATAAATGTTGACTGCTTTGGTAAACTGAATTAATATTTAAAGACATGTTTGCATGTAGTGCCTAGAATGTAGTGCCAAGATGTTTTCAACGCATTTTCGAATGCATCCATCCCCGAGATTGGTTTGCAGCGATCGACCTGAAGGACAAGTACTTTCATGTCTCGACACAGACCATTTCTGCGCTTTTCGTTCGTAGGATGTGCATACCAGTACAAAGTCCTGCCCTTCGGGCTGTCCCTGTCACCTTGCATCTTTCCGAAGGTCGCAGAGATAGCCATTGTTTCACTCTGAGAATACGGCGTTCGCATTCTCAACTATCTCGACGACCGGCTGATTCTCGCTCAGTCTTCGGATCAGTTGTGTGAACACAGGGACATGGTGCTCAGGCACCTCAGCCTGTTGGGCCTTCGGGTCAACTGGAAAAAAGCAAACTCTCCCTGGTGCAGAGTGTCTCTTTTCTCAGTATGGAGTTAGACTCGGTCAACCAGACAGCACGACTCACAAAGGAGCGCGTCCAGTTGGTGTTGAACTGCCACTGGCTGGGGGGGCCACGTACAACGGGCATGCAGTATCGGGTCTGTGGACAGGGCCCCAACTGCATTGGCACATCAATTGCCTCGAGTTGCTTGCAGTAAGCCTTGCGCTGGGCCTTCTCAAGGGGCCGCTACATGGCAAACATGTACTGTTCCGTACGTACAGCACTGCAACCGTTGCGTACATCAACTGTCAAGGTGGTCTACACTCCCTCTGCATGTCGCAACTCGCCCGCCATCTCCTCCTTTGGAGTCAGAAGCATCTGAGGTCACTTCGTGCCATTCATATCCCAGGAGTGCTCAATCGTGCAGCCAACGAGCTCTCATGACAGCCTACGCTTCCGGGAGAGTGGCGACTCCATCCCCAGGCGGTCCAGCTGATATGGGACTTCTCCGGAGCCGCACAGGTAGATCTGTTTGCCTCTTCGGACTCGACCCATTGCCAGTTTTTTTTACTCCCTGACCGAGGGGACCCTCGGCACGGATGCACTGGCACACAGCTGGCCCCGGGGTCTGCGCAAGTATGCGTTTCCCCCAGTGAGCCTTCTCGCACAAAGTCAGGGAGGATGAGGAGCAGGTCTTGCTAGATGCGCCGTACTGGACCTGACATGCTACCCAACAAGACCTGATGCCCAAAACTCATGCCTAGAACTCCCCCTTCAGAGGAGGCAGACCCAGACCTGACTTTTCTCTGTTCCTCTGCTCCTTGCGGTTATACGTAGACAGAACGCAAAGCTTTAGGACCTCAAACCAGCTATTAGTCTGTTACGGAGGCCAGCAGAAGGGAAAGGCTGTCTCCAAGCAGAGGTTAGCCTACTGAATAGTGGATGCTATTGTCTTGGCGTACCAGTCCCAAGACATGCCTTGCCCATTCGGGTTGCGAGCAAACTCAACTAGAAGTGTTTCTTTCTCCTGGGAGCTGGCTCAAGGCGCCTCACTGACAGATATATGTAGAGTTGCGGGCTGGGCGATACCCAACACGTTCACTCGCCCCCAGTGGCCAATAATCCAATAAGTTACACTGAGTGGTTCTTGCGGAACAGCAGTGACTGACCATCTCTGCTTAGAGCTCCTACTTTCTGCCCAACACTGCGGTCAGGCCAGGAGACTCAAGCGGAGCGCTGGAAGGGCCAGCAGAAGTGGCGTGTTTGTAGATATCCCCAGTTTGTCAGAATCACCTCTGGCATGTGTGGAGAGTGACTGATGAAGGGGAACGTCTCGGTTACGTGTGGTAACCCTTATTTCCCGAGGAGGGAATGGAGACGTACGTCCCGTCGCCGCGGTTGCTGAGCCTCCACTGTACGGCCAAGTCACAAAGTCCGTCTCCTCAGGGGAAAAACAAAGATGCGACGCACCCTCTGCTCATTATATGCTCACGCCGTGATGCACAGCAGCTGTTGCAATTATCGCATGCATTATAGCCATTCTGCCTATAACGCTACGTTACAACATCAAGCAATATTACAATAATTTATATAATTATAACACTTTAATATGGGACCATTTTGCATAATGAGTAGTTTCATGTTTAGTACATTTTGCTGACTACTTACTTATTTAAAATAGTATTTAAGTAAAAGTACTGTACATGTTTTCATTATGGTATTATTACTAGTACTTCCTCCACTGGTAGAGACTAGAGGAATTAAGACTAATAATAGAAGATGATAAGGTTTTGCCAGTGACACTTTTGATATATTTATTGATATAAGTGTCAAAAGTCATTAGTGAAGATTATGCAACAGTATTTAGAATATAATAGGGTGACCATGCGTCCTCTTTTTCCCTGACATGTCTGGCCGGGATTTCGAGATCGCCCAAAATGTCTGGTATTTTGCTTTTGATCGGCAGTCACCATTCATTGTTTACATGCACACCTTTTGTTTCAATCGGACTGAATTCATTCCGATTGGTGAATCTGAATGTAGTGTTTACATGAACGCTAAACAAGTGATCGGTTGATGTGCGTTTAAGCATTGCTAAGAAAATTCCTGTGTTTTCGTCTCGGTCGTGATCTGTGTGAAGCAGAATGCATAACCTGCAAAGCTGGCCATACAGTACGTATCAGTGTCAAAAAATGTAGTTATGTAAACATAATGAATGGCGACTGTAGAGAGCAAAAGCCGAATCCCGGAAATTTTGGGGCGATCTCGAAATCCTGGCCGGACATGTCTGGGAAAAAAAGGACGTTTGGTCACCCAGAATATTATATAGAATGAACATGCAGAAGAATTTTAACGGGAAAACGTAATTAACTCCTATTAAACTAGGCATCTTGTAAAGTGTGCTTATCCTTAAGGTTAGCTGCATTAACAGTTTAGCTTTTTTTGGCTTTTCTTAGCTTTATTTTTCCCCCTCTTCACATTAATGTAACAGCCTCTGCTACAACATTATCTGTTCATAAAATTGGTATCGGAAAAAGTATCGTTCAGGAACTGGTATCGAAGTCATGGTATCGGTATCGAAAATGTTTGAATGATACCCAGCCCTATACTTGTAGGCAAGTCAGACAGAAAATCAATAATAAACAAAAGTGTTTGTTGAATTATTATTATTTTTGTCTCCTTTAACAACTTTTGTTCAATTGATTGATTGATTGATTGATTGATTGATTGATTGATTGATTAACTAACTACTAACAACTGATTTTACTAAAATATTAACTGCTATGTAAACATTTGACAAACAATTTTGCCCAGGTTAAAATCAATTTTTATTTATTTAGTTTTTCATAAATTAACATTTTAATTTATGAAAAGCTAGTGATGGCCTAGTTATGTACCTGCTTCATCTTTTATTTCAACTGCTTCAACAATTATTTATTTCCTTTATTTGCCAAGGCAACATTTTTTTAGTTTACGTTTTTCATTTAAAATGTATATTTTATTTTGATTGAAAACAATTTTTATAGTTTGAATAAAACAATAGTTAAACAATTAGTAAACAATAACAACAGTTTCATACCCAGTGGGCCTGCCAGCCTAAGCGGACCAAGTGGGTTGAATGGATTCATTGCTGTCCCAAAGGCTTTAATCCAAATGGGAACCCAACGCTCCTGAACATTTGGTCTTGCTGCAAAACCCCATGGCTCCACCAACACCAAGTGCTTCAATCTGTGTAAATTAATTTAGACAATATTCTTCATAGCAGACATTGAAAGCATCCTTGACTGATTCAATATTGTTAAAATATTATTTTGTTTTATGCCATCAAGTCTGTCTGAATAGCCTACTCGATTCTGATTGGCTGCAATGTGGGCAATACAACCGCTTAATGCACAGGTAGTTCCAAGTCAGTTTAATCACAGTTCTATATTAATGTGCTGCTTTTAATGAACCACACACACATCACTTACACAAAGAAAGAGTGTCGCACTTACACACACACACACACACACACACACACACACACACACACACACACACACACCATCTCATTTTCTCTATAATTGAAAGGATTAATTTAAATAAACTGTCCCAGTTCAAAGGCTGCATCCTTTGAAGGCTGCAAAAGTCAGACGGTCAAGTACTTGTCGCTATAACAACTGTGACAGCTGCTGTTGACGAGCAGCAGTAACGTTTGTACTGAACTTTTTTTTAAAGTAATATTAAACTGTCTGAAAACAAAACAGGGTTCACAAACTGCACTGTAAACCCAAATAAATTGGCAAAACTTTAAGGTTTTAAATTAAGAAATTCAGTTTAAGTAAGTAGAACTTGCAGATTTTTATTTTGTACTTTTAATTGCTATTAACTTGAAATATTTGAGTAAGCTAACTCTCAGACATTTAACTTAAAATATCTATGTAATCTCAACTTAAATATTTTTAGAAGTGAAAACTTGGCTAGCTTTAAATATCCAATTCAGTAAATGCTATCTTGCTAATTATGGCGCTTTTCCACTGCATGGTACGGTACGGCTCGTTTCGGTACGGCTCACTTATGGCGCATTTCCACTGCATGGCACGGTACGGTACGGCTCACTTTAAATGGTACCACCTCTGTTGAGGTTCCAAGCGTACCGTACCGATACTATAATGTGACGTGAAAACACTGCAGATCACTGATTGGTCAGACAGAATCGTCACTTCAGCGTCATTGTATTTGCGACACGAGACACTAAACCCGCTAGATTTAAATAGCCAGACAACAGCCAACGCGGTAGCACCTGTGTTTAGAGTATTTACTTGACAAAAAAAGTAACAAAAAAATCAAACAAGAAATGGCTGAATCGTGGTCAGTGGACGAGGTGCAGACGTTCCTCTCGTTGGTTGCCGAGGAGCGGAAGTAGCACAGCTCTTAGCCGCACACGGCTACTACCGGACCTACAACTATTATCAGTCCCACCCACTTTGAAGCGGTACTAACTGCAGTGGAAAAGCAACCGAGCTAAAGTGAACCGACCCGTGCCGTACCGAGTCGAGTCGTACCACGCAGTGGAAAAGCGAAGCGAGCCGAGCCGAACCGTTCCGCGCCGAGTCGAACCGTACCGAGCCGTACCATGCAGTGGAAAAGCGCCATTAATTACACAATGCTTTGACAGCATTAAGCATAGCAATTGCCGAATGAGTACAATAATATAGAATATTCAACATACCTGTCCTCAAACCAAGCTCATGCTCCACTTGTCACCAAACAAAACCAAAAAAAAACAAAGGAACTCTTTAAATTAGCATAACTAAAAATTAAACACTAATAAATCTCCCACTTAACATTAATATTGCACACACACAAAATAATAATTATATATATATATATATATATATAACACTTAATTTTAGCATTTACTCTCACTTTCGAGTGCCATAGCAAAGCATGATGGGAAATAGAAATGCCAGCCCAGTTGCAGTTAAATTTAAGTTCGTCTGAAAATGAAAAGAAACAAGTTCATAAAACTCAAAACAATGAAACAATTCAGATTACTTAAAATGTGTTAGTTTTATGAACTCAAAAGAAAAAGAGTTCTATATACTAATAAAAGTCAATTTAATTGATCTAATTTGTTTACCCTACTCAAACTAATTAATTATTTTGAACATTAGGGTTTACAGTGTGTCTAAATATGTTCACCATGGTTCATTTTTAAAATGCATATTAGTAAGATATGACAACATTTGAATGGCTTAATTTTTTTTTTTTTTTTTTTTACATTTGTATCATTAGATATTTGAGTTAGTTGAAACCAAATACTTACTTTTCAAAGTGTAATTAAAACTCTCTCTCTCAAAAAAACACAACAACAACTATTGTCATTGGCACGCAATGAATTGAAGGGAAGGCAAGGCCACAAAGGATCCATCAGATGTATTCTTAATTTCATGGGAAACGAAGGACACATTTGGAGGCCACATTTTAAGGAGCCTTTGAATTGGGACAGCCTTTGTATGCAGCAGTGACGCAGTCGGCTTTCTAATATGCCCTTCATAGGATGCAACCTCTGAATTGGGCACTTATAAATGTTTAATGGACTACTTGCACAACTACTTCGTGTTCTACTTATTACTACTTAGGAGTTTCCTGTAACGGCGTTCAGCGCACCTACATACAGACAGTTACTATAAATAAAAATATTTTACCTGCAGCAGTCTAGTGCTTATATTCTCTTTTAAAGGAACACTCCGACTTTTTGGGACTTTAGCCTATTCAACTTATCCCCCAGAGTTAGATAAGTCCATACATACCTTTTTCATCTCCGCGCGTGATATAAGTCTGTTTGACGCACCCACCGCTAGCCTAGCTTAGCACAAAGACTGGATGTAAATGGTTGCATTTACATTTACATTTACATTTATGCATTTGGCAGACGCTTTTATCCAAAGCGACTTACATTGCATTATCCTATACATTTATACATAGGTATGTGCAATCCCCTGGGATCGAACCCACAACCTTGCATTGTTAACGCAATGCTCTTACCACTGAGCTACAGGAAAGCCGAGCACCTGAGACGCGCTCTGAACGAACTCTCTGCTCCTCACCACGGCGCGTCTCAGGTGCTGCGGTTATCACTCCGCCCAAGTAGCAGTGCTTCGCCTTCAGAGAATATAGTTCCCAGTATTTATACAGTTAAAATATGTCTGTGTCTCATTTGACTTTGTTTTTTGTACACTCTGTGACTATACAAATCACAACATGTAAATAGGAAAATGTTTGTGTTATTTTGTCACTTATTTGGATTAGTATGCTAGCTGCAACCATTTACATCCAGTCTTTGTGCTAAGCTAGGCTAGTGGTGGGTGCGTCAAACAGACTTATAGCACGCACGGAGATGAAAAAGATATGTATGGACTTATCTAACTCTGGGGGATAAGTTGAATAGGCTAAAGTCCCAAAAAGTCGGAGTGTTCCTTTAACAGTGTTTTTCTCTTACTGGTCATATTTCATACTTGGTGAGTTTACATTTTTAAATGAATTTGACTTATAAAAAGGATTGCTGGACACGTTTGTGCTCTTATTCCAGTCTTTGTTGAATGAATGAATGTGTGGTAACAATGTTAAATATTTAATTAAACTTAAACGGTAAATGCACACAGCGTAGAGGGGAATGACAGCGCTACTATGAATATTAGCAAGAATTTTTACATAAACATGTACATCACATACAGTGAAATGATTGACTGAAAAAATGATAGAATAACGATTAAAATATGTAATACAAATAAACAGAGGTTCGTACTGATCTTATTCATCGGGTTTCACACTCTGACGAAGCTCAGTGCAAGTAGTCCATTCAATAGGATATGTAACCTTAACTTTATTTCTGTATCTGAGTTAAATTGGACAGAATGCTAAACAAGTGGTAACTGACAAACATAACATGTTAACCCTTCCAGTCAAATTTAGTGCTGCAAACATCAATGACAGTTTTAACTTGTCAATGCTGGCAAATGACCATGGTATAAGTGGGATAATCCACAGCTCACTGTGAATTAAACAATTTGAATGCACTCCATGGAGGCAACTGCCCAACACATTGTGCATTAAAATAGTTTAATCTACAGATAGCCGTGGATTATCCCTTTCTTAAAAACCACACACACATTTACCTATTAGGATATTTCAGGGCATAGGCAGTAGACACATATCCTCCAAGATCATGGCCCAGGAGAATCATATGTTCCAACCCTTCTGCCTTTCTCCAGTCCTCCAAGGATTCTACAAACTGGTCCTCTGCATCCTTGGCATCCCTGCCAAAGGTTGGTCGACTGCTGCGTCCAAACCCCAGCATGTCCAGTGCGTACACAGGCCTTCCTTCCCCTGCAAGGGTAGACAGGTTTTTCACCCAGAGACCCACTCCACCCCCAAAACCATGTAGTAGCACTAAAGGAACCTGAAGGTGTTGAACCCCAGAGGCTGAGAGGTCAGATGAGCTCTCTTTTTCATTAAAGCCCAGAGTCCAAATGTAGTTGCCATAAGAAATTGGAACATGTCCTTGAGTAAACTTCAGTTTTATGGCTGAAAATACAATATGTTGAATAGTTTGTATGGAGATCAGAATCTTTTTAGGAGTTACACACTTACACATATATACTTACGTTTCAGGATTCTGTCTTCTGATTTTATAAGATGGGAGAGTGAGGTGGGACACCAGGACGGCAGCCAACTGGACATACACCCCGATCTATAATGTGAACAAATGCCCACTTGACAAGAAGACATAATGAAGCCTAGAACTATTCCGTTTTTAGTTTGTTTCCCTTGAATTTCTCATCATCCCTTCTGGCTCTTGTCTCAGAAGATTTTCTGTCCAACAGGCAGAACTATGACATGCCCTTCTGGTATTTCACAAGGGTTTTTACATGATCCCTACTTTTATATATCTGCTTTTTACAAATGTAATGATGACAATCCTGAACCAAAATTTTGAAGGAAATAAGATCCAACAACCTGTGTCTGTCTTTTAAGAGAGCGACCATCTGTGTTGTGTTTTATTTTCTTTGTTTTAATATTATAATCATTTATAATGATTTAGTCATTTATGTTGTCATTTGATTCGTCATTTAATCATTTATTAATATTATTATTTATATTATTATTTGATTTATGTAATTTTATGTTTTTACATTTTATATTACTTATTATTTTACTTCCTCTTGCAATGTTTTTGTTGTTTAATCTTATGATTGTTTTATAATCTTATGATTGTGCAGTAAACAAGCAGTAATTTTCCATTGTTTTTGCTGTGGTAACGCTTGTTAGATTTGTGTCTGAGCATGGAAACAACCAGACAGAGTATGAGCAATGAAACACATGCAACTAAGTTTATTTAATAAATTCTGCTCTTTTTTATCTGATCTAATATATCTGATATTTCTGATGTGGAGATCCATCCAATCTAACAATGTCTAACATGTTCTGTTCTCATTGATGAGAACAAGTTTTTTTACTACAAAAAAATCGAAATTCTTAAAATGATCAAAAAAATTAAATAGGCTATATATATATATATATATATATATATATATATATATATATATATATATATATATATATCATAAACATACACATATACATAGTTGTTTGTACAGCTTACCTCCTATATGTAAGTACAAATTCCTCTTGATTTGTTCTCATTTTTCCTCTGTTCCTCTTTCATCACTGACATATTATTTTTGTGAGAATGTGATCTTGCTACACAGACAGTGCAAATAGGGAAGTGGTCAAAGAAGATCCCCAAGGGCCAAAGAAGCACATTTCACCCACTCTCGATTAAAGCACATATTCATTTTTATAGCGGATAGAGGTCACACTCTAGGGCCACAAGGGCCATTTGCAGTTGCTATTATACAATTGTTTATGACTTGTGTCCTCCAACACCAATGTTTTTGAAAGTCTACATTTATCATAAATTATACTTTTTGTCCCTTTATTTTATATGGGAGTAAAGTTGATCAAAAGGTTCCCGGTTAAAATCCCACTGTTGCCAGAAATTAAGGTTGTTATTTTATGCTGTGAATTATGTTTTAATCATGAAAATCACATATTCTGTTATGGCATATTACAATATAAATGAACATTGAATTAATGATATATTACTGATTCTAGATATTTTATTTACAGTTCTGAGTTTATGCACGTTTAGTTTTTTTTAAAAGTATATTTCTGCTCCAGTTATTTTCTAAAAACTAAAAACTAGTCTAAACATTTATTTTTGAAAACATCCTCACATGTTTTTTGCACAAGTGCCTATTACTTTTGCACTCACATACTTTAGCAAAGCAAACCACTAAAAGGCGGATAACATATTGTAATTTCTTTTTTAATCTACTCCAATCCGCTCCTTTGGAATTGCCTCTACAGAGGGACCGCATATAACGCCCTTGTGTTGGTTGTGCTGTCTCCACTGTCCTGAACTGCCTGTATGTCTTGCACAAGTTGTCAGAATCAGAAACTGAATCAGAATGAGCTTTATTTGCCAAGTATGTGTACACAATTTGTCTTGGTTACAGGAGCTTCCAGTGCAGAAGTAAGTACAGGCATAGTGCAGACAAACATAGGAATTACACAGTAGAAATGAAATATAACAATAATATGAGAAACAAATATTTAAATAATGTAATATAATACAGTAGTAGAAATATAGAAAAAACACATATTTATATAATTGTTTTAATGAATATACAGATATGTTATTTATAAGTGTACCGTTTATGATGTAATTTACACATGTACAATTTTAGATGTTATGTACAAATGTACAGTTATGGTAAAAATACAGTTATGAGAGTTTAATTGTTCAGGCTGAATATAGATTTTGAAGCAACCAGCAGGGGGTCCAGCAAGGGTCCAGCGATGTTCTTCAGGTAGACCAACACCAGTCTTTCAAACGACATCATGACCACAGATGTGAGAGCGACAGGTCTGTAGTCATTAAGTCAAGTGATTTTTTTTTTTTTTTTTTGGGTGACTGGGATGATAGTGGAGCATTTGAAGAAGCAGGACACTTCACACTGCTCCAGTGATCTGTTGAAGATCTACGTGAAGATTGGGGCCAATTGGTCAGCGAAGGTTTTTAAACAAGCACGTGAGATACCGTCTGGGCCTAAAGCTTTGCTATTGTAACCGGTGGCTCGCGACACCAGTTATATGCACTTGTCTGCGTTGTGTCTGTAGCTTCGTCGAGACAGACACGGGACAACAGGCGGCAGTTTTGCTGGATCTATTTGTCTGATAATAATATACAAACAAATGTAATCAGCCTCTTAAGTGAGAGTCGCCCTTGCTTTACCTCTTCAGTGCATTAACAATGCCAAGAGGAATAAATATAAAGTGTTTTATTTCTACAATATATGGTGTAAAAACGTCTGAGTGCTGCCCTCTTCAGGTTGAACGGTGGCTACTGCAGTTGAACTGCCTATTGGCAGTTGTGGTACCCTGTGATGTAAGAGAGTACCAGCTAACCACGCCCTTGCCTACAGAGAGATACGTATCAGGTGCAATGTTTATGTATGTGTGAAGTGCAGATCAGAGCAGGGGTGTGAGTATGGGTTTCTCAAACCTGCAGTAAAATGCACTCAGATCCTCATCCATTTGTTGATTCTCCACAAATCGGGGGGGGATGGTAACTTGTACTTTGTGATTGTCATCAGGCCTGTCCAGACTGACGCTGGGTTGTTGACTTCAGCTGACTTCAGTTTTTCAGAGTAGTTATTTTTACCCACTCTGATCTCCTTTGTTAGTCTGTTTCAGCCTGGTTATACCCGCTTTTTACCCCCACTTCTGTAAGCACCCTCTTTGGCATGACGAAGCTGTTTGAGTTTCCCAGTAAACCATGGTTTGTCATTACTGAATGATAAGAATGTCCTGGTAGGAATGGACAAATCCTCACAGAAACTGATGTATGATGTTACAGTCTCTGTGAGCTCGTCCAGATCAGTGACAGCAGCTTCAAAAACATTATAGTCAGTGCAAACGAAGCAAAGTTGTAAATCGTACTCGGTTACTAACGTAACCTCGGTTCTCTCTAGAGGGGGAACACGTACTGCGTAATATCTTGCGCTAGGGGAAAAACTCTTTTCCACGAGACATTGAAGCCAAAAATTATCCTTAAAGCTGCCGTCGGCAAATTTTTTTGGATCAAATTCAGTGAAATTGACACTATAATCCGACAGAACAACATAAATAAGGTGGTTTTAGAAAAAAACCCGAGCTTCTAACTCCACCTGAAGCGTGTTATTTTGTTTTGCAAAAATCCACCGCTCCCGGATCATCGGGTCTAATCAGCGCAGGGGTGTGTGAGATCTGACTGTCAATCACAGGTCGTGCACAAATCACAGATCCCCCTCCCTCGCGCAGACGCGGACGTTACAATATCACATGCACACGTTCGCCTGAAGATTGTACGAAGCGTGATGGCAGAGAGAAAATCTAATAACAAACTTCCAATTCCTCGGTTATTGCTATCTATGGATAGATTAGCCAGGGCAGCCTACCTCCGAGTCTATGGTGTTGACCGATGCTGAAGACGGACGCGTTCACAGAAAATCAGGTACACACGCACTGACGATGGGCGGGTGCTCGTTGGTAGTGGGGGAGGGGCATGAGAGTTGTAAACATTAAACATTTTGTCCACTCAAGTCCACTCAATCTGCCAGACTTGCCGACGGCAGCTTTCATTTTGAAATAATGTAAAACGCATTGCGGCAGCATGCAGACATAGGCAAGACGGGTCGCGCGCCTATTGGCTGTCCTGCGGCAACTGCAGCAGCCTATCGAGAGAGGCCAATACAGGCGTGGCTTGCGCCTATAAATATAGCTCGACAGGCTGATAGACTATGATTTTCATCGCCGAAGCGAACCAGAGCGTGTTGCAGGCACGGCAAAGATACGCAGTACTCGTTCCCTCTCTAGAGAGAACCAAGGTTACGTCAGTAACCGAGTACGTTCTCTTACGAGAGTACTCTCGTACTGTGTAATATCTTACGCTAGGGGAACACAGTGTAAAACGCCGTGCGTGCTGAGATCCAACAACAAAGTCCCAAGGGCAGGTGCCCGGGGCTCATATAGTGCCCGGGGCTCATATAGTGCATGATCACCAGGGACTCGTAGAGAGTCCGGGAAGAGGGGCTCGAACAGCATCATTCCCGTAATAAGTAGCGTCCTATAAGGAGCAAACTATAAAAATAGTGTTCCACACAGTCAGGGCGAAAAACTCGGCCAGGACTGATGAATATTATGGGTCTTACACACTGCCCATAGAGTTATTTTATCGATCAACAAGCGGCGCTCAAGCGGTTTCAGTATTCTGAGCTGATAACATCGAGGCAGACAGTACTGATTTATTTTACCGAAAGCAGCTTAGCCTGCAAGGCGGGAACCTCTAGGTTATAAAACCTTATAAATGTAGACGGGGAGGCCCAGCCTGCCGCCATACAGATATCTTGCAAGGTAATCCCACTAGACTAAGCCCACGACGAGGCCATGCCTCTTGGGGAGTGCGCTCTGACACCTAACGGGCACTGCAGGCCCTTAGAGGTGTAAGCCAGCGCGCTATGGCATCAACTATCCATCTGGATAGACTCTGTTTCGACGCAGCTAGTCCCTTAGAACTTCCGCCGGACGAAACAAAGAGCTGCTCCGTCTGTCTAAAGACAGTCGAACGAGACACATAAGTCCTTAATGCCCTGACCGGACAAAGGAAGCTCGCGTCCTTTTTCTCATTAGAGACCGGCAGGGCCGACAGGGAAATCACTTGTGCCCTAAACGGTGTGTTGAGGGATTTAGGAACGTACCCGTGCCTTGGTTTGAGTATGACTTTCGAGTCATTTGGCCCAAATTCCATACACGTCGCGCTCACTGAGAGCGCTTGCAAGTCCCCTATACGCTTTACCGAAGCGAGAGCCAGAAGAAACACTGTCTGGAAAGACAAGTGTTTGATGTCTATTGGTTGGATCACCCCACAGTCTGGGGGGGGTTAGCGGGTACCCGTTGATGGCCCACGCGTGTAGGGACAAAAGCTCTTGGTGAGGATGCCAGATTGAGTCCTTGGCCTGAGAGAGGAGGTTCCTCCTCACTGGTAACTGGGGGGGGGGCATTGGAGTAGAGGTGGCAAGGCAGTTCCAACCCCTGTATCACTAATGCATTGTCCTGTCTTTTTACCCTCTTATTGTGCCACTGAACCAAGGACGTGTGGCTCACATCCACCAGCTGCAGGGTGGTCTGCTGCATAACAGTAGAATTGGCCAGAATGCGCCGCCTGATTTTCCTGCAGTCTCCAGGATGAGATCCTATCTGGACACTGTTCCAGTCCCCTTCTTCTTGGGACTCCAATGGATGGCACGGAGCCTGACAAAAACAGTCTAAATCAGGCAACAACAATCTGGCCAATGGGAAAGTTGGGCAGCGGTGGTGAGTGCGTGTCTCTTCACACTCTCCACCCCTGGAGTAAACTCCTGCCTCTTCTTGGGGTACCTGAACCTCCTTTTGACCAGCCTACTCTGGTGTCTGGCAACAAACACCACCATCTGCTTATCATAGTCCAGCTGGTTCTGTCAAAGAGAAATAATGTTGCTCACCTAAGCAGAGAGAGCTTATAATACATAGCAAATGAGAAAACAAAACATGTGCAAGTGTGAACATGTATGACAGCTCAAAGAGGGTAAGTAGAGAAAGTTAAATGTTCCTGGTCTGCTGGTTAGTGAGGGCTAGTTCCAAAGCTCTACAAGATACTCCGCCAGGCTGTTTACTCTGTCCATGTCTGGCACACCAGAGTTATCCACTGCCAGAAAAAAATAAAACAGATGAGCAACAATATGAGGACAGTGAAGTGGGACAAAACACAGAAATATATAACAAGGTATTTAGATACCGCAGACTCGCCAGGAGACACTGAGGCAGCTGGCTGCGACATAGAAGCAACAGCCAGTGTGGAGGAGGCAGAAGCCAGGGTGGAGGAGGCAGCAGTTATGTTTGAGGCAACAGGCTGGGCGGAGACATCAGGCATGAAGGTGGGAGCAGGCTGGAAGAAGGCAACAGCTAAGGTGGAGGCCGCAGCCTGGATGGAGGAGAGTGGCTCAAAAAAGGTTTGGTCTTCCCTTAAGCCCTCGTCTTCTTTGTCCTCACCTTCATCCACAGAGGCAATAATGATGGACAGAGGATAATGGGCATATTTTGTCCAGCATGCCAAGGTTACACCCCTACTCTTTTTCAAAGGACATCCTGGGATTTTTTTATGATCACAGAGAGTCAGTACCTCTACCAGTGGCCAAGTGGAGACTGGGCAGTTTGTCTCATACCACTACTTACAGGCAAGGCCAGGATTGCTTTTGTGGCCATGAACTTCCCAAACCCAGGACTATGACCAGCTTAATCAAGCCATTCTGAGTGAAGTACAAAATCAGTCCTGAGACACATAGCGTTTGAGGTTTTGTTCTCCGAGCACCCCGACAGATTACTCTACACAGCTGCAAGTGGACCCAGTTTAGCCAAAAACAGTGAAGATCACATTATAGATATTATCATGCTTGAACAATATCTGTGGTTGTTGCACCCAGAAGTGACTTGGGTCAGGCAACACAATCCAACCACTGCTGCACAAGTTGCTAACCTAGTAGAGGCCTGCATTGCTGCAAGGAGGGGTGCCGCATGCTGGTGTAACAAGTGTAAAATTGATTTTATTATTTCTGTCCAGACCACTATTGTCGAATACGATTGACAATTAGCATACAGTTTGGATTGGCGGTATAGTTCTGTTCTGGACAATAACTCCCTGTGCATCCATGCAGCCTAGAATGGATAAGAACAGGGAGAGCAGCATTTACACCCCTTACCGCCAATTTCCACTAGATGCGTAACGGCTGCAGAACGGCTCAGCTGCGTGACAGCTCCGTGTTCCGTCATCCGTCAATACCCACCAGGTCCGGATTTGTTGCGTAATGGCTGCGGCCGGCCATGATTGACACGACAGGTCACATGATGATTGTTTCTATACATGGGCGTCGGAAGCGAAAAATAAGTGGGTGTGTCTTGTCCCACCCATATACAATGGTTACGACACCCATGTTTCTATAAACAGAACTACCAAACCAGGAAAAGTTTTCCATCCGATTCCGGAGGAGTAGAGGATAGAACTCTTTTCTGAATGACCAATCTCCCTTTTCTGTGGCTTTTATATTGATTCTACAATGGGTAAGTAGCCTACAATAATGAAATAATTAACTTATAAAATGTTTTTTTTTTTTGTTCCTTTTTTAAATGTATTTGGATAGTAGCCTGCTGAGTAAATAACGTTTTAATTATTGTTCTTGTTTGAAATGGTAAAATGTTTGTGATTTGTTTTACTGATGAGTGACAATAATAAACAAACTTTTACAGTAAAACTTTACAAAATTAATTTATAAATATACATATAAGAAGTTAAGGCTATATGAAACATTCTCCTATACAAAGTTTGTTTAACAGTAACCATTTGAATGCACACTGAATAGTCACCACATGTATATTGTGATCATACTAACATGTTTATTATAATTATTATTATAGTAATTCAATAAATTATTATGTGTATTTCAGTTAAATTCAGTAGCAGGAGAACAATTGCTTTGTTACTTCTGCTGGCAAGACTACGGAGGAGGGGTAGGAGAAGGAGCCAATACTGGGTCCATCCACTGAACCAGCGCAGGCCTCAACAAGGAGATTTTTATCATCTTGTGGAAGAACTGCGTTTGGTCAGTCAACGGCATCACCAGTATTTTCGAATGAGTGCAGAGAAAATGGATGAGCTTCTCTCAATCATTGACCCTGAACTCACCAGACAGAATACCAACTTCAGGTCCGCCATAGAACCAAAGCAGAGACTGGCTGTTGGATTGAGTTGAGCTTCAGATTACATACACAATATATCAAAATAGGTTTGAACTTTTATTTTCAAAATAAAATAAAAAAATTTAACAAGATAGGAACATTTACAAACAGAATTTACAATTTTTAAATAATATTATTTAAAACGTATATAGATCTAAAACTATCAAAACCACAGCAAAATAACTATTTACAGTGTAAAATGGTATTATACCAAATTTGTGTAGGAGTCCTGCCCTACCCCCACTGTGTATCCTGATCAGAGGAAAGCATCTGGGTGAATGTTCCAGTTGGGTTTATTGATGGGGGTTGGGTTAATGGCCTGAAAGTACCTGGCCTAGACAATGTTGCAGTGGGGGTATGGAACATAGAGGGAGGGTGTGAATGAAATGCACTTGAATGTGCTGCTGGTTCCTGCCTTGAAGTTGAGCTGTTCTCTATTTGTTACAGTAAGGTTAAAATGCCAATTTTGGCCTGCTGCCTCCTGTTGTGGTCTAGTTTATGTAGTAGTGGAACCAGGCTCAAGGCAAAATGATAACTCTCATCAAGCTCCGATTCTGGTTTGGGAAGCGGCTCCTGTAAGATTGAGAGAAGCCGTTCTTCCACATCGGATGTGTGTGGTCTGTGGCTCCTCCTTACTTCGGTCGCAGTTGGGACTTGAGGCACCCTATCCCTTGGGCTCCTTGACCTGTGGGGCCTGTCTGTAACCCCAGATGTAGTGTTCCCCGATAGTGTGGTTGTCTCTGGTCCCTGGCTGTCCTGAGGCACTGTTGAACTAATAGGACCTGGTTCATCAGATCCACACATAGAGAGTGGTGTTGAAGATCTTTCCTCTGACAAACCACTGCTCAAATTGCTTTTGGAACTAAAAAAAAAAAGTTAAATAATTGGTTGACCTTCTGACACATTTATGTCATACACACAAAAAATATCTATCACTTTTTTAAAATGTGGATATTGAATTTAACGATGAAGTTGTCAAAAATAGTGAAATGTAATTAAATACAGACCTTCTCGGTTGCAGGTGGGGCACAATAAAGGACATGATTTCACTATATTTCCAGTCCTTTTGTGTACCTCCTGCTGAACCGCTTGCAAATACTTTTTTGCAGTGCTTCACAAAACTGTCCCTTAAAATTCGCCATTTTGCCTTGCAAAGATCAACTAAAAAAAAAAAAGAGAGAGACAGATTAAAATAATAATCACACATTTAACTAATCTTTGTTTATTTTTTTCAATTTACAGATACTTGGCTTCTGGTGACTCATTGATCAGCCTTGCATTCAGCTACCGCCTTGGACACACAACTGTAATGAACTCTGTACATATGGTGTGTGCTGCCATTGAAAAACATATGATGCAGTCATTTTTGCCCCGGCCGACTGCAGATTCATGGAAGGAGGTCACACAACGGTTCTGGGAAAAATGGAACTTCCCAAATTGTCTCGGAGCACTGGATGGGAAGCATATTGTAATTCAAGCACCACCCCTGTCCGGTAGTCAGTACTTCAACTACAAAAAGACATTCTCCATCGTGCTTTTGGCACTTGTGGATGTGGATACCGGTTCAGGTGCATACAGGTCGGGGACTTTGGCTGAACATCTGATGGTGGGGTGTATGCAGGGTCAGATTTGGGGATGGAAATGGAGGGAAACACACTTCACGTTCCTCCTAGTACCTCTCTGCCTGGTGCTGCTCACCTTGGGAACGTACCACATGTCATGGTGGGTGACGCAGCATTCCCTCTGAAGCATTACTTAATGCGACCCTACCCAGGACATAACCTCATCCACAGGAAGAGGATTTTCAATTACAGACTCTCGAGGGCAAGGATGGTAGTTGAAAATGCCTTTGGCATTCTGGCGTTACGTTGGAGGATTTTCCATCGAAGGATTAACCTTCACCCCAAAAATGTGGACACTCTTGTTGTGGCAGCATGCATCCTGCACAATTTCCTCCTTGCCCCAACAGAAAATGTTCAACTGCTGGAAGAGGCAGCGGAACTGGGGAGACGCATGGCACCAGTGAGGAACATGGGGGGAAACAGGGCTTCAAGAGAAGCCTGTGCTATCAGGGAGAGCTTTGCCACTTTCTTCAACTCGCCCGAGGGAAGTGTGTCATGGCAGGACAGAATGGTGTAATAAAACATATCTTTACTGACTGAAAATAGTATATTTGGCTTGTGTGTATGCATTTAGTGTTTTTTTTTTTTTGTGTGTGTGAATTTTTTTACTGTAATATTTTTTTTTGTGAATTGAGTGATTTGTATTGAAACATCATTGGTTTGCTAACTTCATGTCAGCCCCATCATTTAGCAGTATGAACCATCCACACCAAATAAAATAAACTTATACAGTAAACAACAAAGATTAAACTTTTTTTCCCACTCTTATGTCAAGTACAATATTAAAGAAATGGCTAAATTACATATATCTTACAAACATACACACACACACACATATATATATATATGTATATATAAATAAATGAATGCCTTAAATTCGTATTCTATTTATAGCTTAACTCAAATTTAAAATGTTTCATTACATAACATAATACCCTTAAATAAAGTTCTTCATGCAAATCAAACAATCCTGCAATGGCTACTTAATTCAAGTTTTAATGGGTTTTTATCATCTATAGCTATATAATTCCTCATTACAAGTACATGACTAGCTATTAGCTATATGTCATTATTTTTTAGAAAAAAAAAGTGACTTACCATCCACACCCATTACTTCTGCTATATTTTTCCACGCTGCATCCTTTTTAATATTGTCCTTATAAAAAGGATGTGAAGGATCATATATAATTGGTTGATGTTGTACTTCGAGAATCAGCATCTCTTCATCCATCGTGTCAACGGGGTTAAAGGTGTTCGAAAAAAAACTTCAACAGCCCTGTCTCCGCCCATTATGACGTTTTCAAGGTGTAGTGTAGGGAAATATGAGCACGGTGTATTTTATTTTGAAAATTAAGCGGATATTTTATTTTGGTTTGGTTTGTTCTGTTTTTTGCTCGACTTCCTGTCCTGCGCACTCTGCCCTGTAGTGCTGCGGAGCTCTCCGGCATCCGGCAAAAATAGAAGCTCTGCGTATCAGCTCCGGAGGCCTGCGGATCGCCGGAGTCGGAACGCAGCCGTTCCGCGGTCAGTGGAAATACACACATTTGACTTTAATGGAAACCGATTGACTCCGCAGCCGTGCCGGAGCCGTAACGCAGCCGTAACGCATCTAGTGGAAATTGGGGGTTAGGGTAAACAGAACAGAACCAACATTAATGTATTGCAGATATCAATAATTCAAGATTTTAAAGCTGGGGAAGGAGGAGGGTAATTAGCTCATGAGAAACACGATAGCTGCTGAGAATACTGAAGGAGCTTATGTATACAGTGATAGGCGTCGTATTCATATAGGTAGACGTGGATCAGCTGAGAGTCAGCTGATGCGAGCTTGCCTAACGTGACCTGCCAGAACTGACGCTACGCTTGATTTTCACTCAAAATCCTCCCTTTCCTTTATAATTTAAAAACTAGGGATGCACCGATCGGGCCTGATACTGAACTCATGTACTCGTACTCGTAAAAATGCCCCGATACCAACAACCGATACCAGGTAGCGTGTGTGTTTGCGTCCAGACAAAGAGACACTGACAACATAAATTATAATGGGGATAAAAAAGAAGGCTGTCTATGAAGTAAATGTATCTTATCAGTGGAAACGGAATATAGTCACACCTATATAGCTGTGGTGCGCGAGCTGATAAGAGAAAAACGCGCAGTGGATTGAGCGTGCAATGGCACAGACTTTTTTGCATCCCTTTTTTTACAGACGTCAGTGGAAAGTTTGTAGTTCAGTCGGATGTCAATGGCAAAGAAAGTAAAATGAGGCATGTAGCTTATTATTAACGTTAACTGACGAGAGAGAGAGCGAGAGCACTTCTGTTGAATACTCTTGATGGCTGATCGTTCACTCAGCACGTGCATATGTATGTAAAACATGAACGGTTACCTGAATTATGATTAATGAGTGGTTCTCTACATTATTACAGGACGTTTGCAGGTCAAGAAGTTCCATGAACTTCAAACATCCAAAGCGCACGCCCCGAAAACCATCGCGTCTGGACGAAATCAGGATGACTCATTCATTCTAAGATTCAGAAAGCTTTTAACCTATGGACTCATTTTATGTAAATCACAGGTCCAGCACCAAAGAGTCTGCATCAAATTGCTCCATTGACACCTTTAGGGGCATGTGAGAGTGTACGCAGAAAAGACCCCCCAAACTCGTGAGCTTCAAAAAGATCTTAATCAACTCAAGAAGGCCAGGTGGCATGGATGGACCTCTCAGAGATGCCAAATACACATACACCAACATTATTTCCATTTAACTCAGAATATAAGTCATTCCAAAATGTATACGATATATTCCTTTTTTTTTTTTTTAATCAAATTTTTCTTTATTTTTTCATTTAGAGAAAAACATACAGAAATGCCTCACAGAAATAGAATATAAATGTGTATATACATCCATTTACATACATGTCTATATATAAGCATATATAATGAAACATAATTAACATAACAAAATAAAAAGAAACAAAAGAAAATAAAAATAAATAAATTAAATAATAATAATAATAATAATTTAAATAAACAAAATATATATATACATATATATAAATAAATAAAATCCCATGTGGAACCCACCCGCCCCTTGGATCCAGATCCCCATATCTCACTCACATATTAAATCTAAAGCCCACGGAGAGTGGTCAGCAAAGAGTGCCAAGCCTCTATTGCTGACTCTTTGGCACCGTGGACTCTAGCTATTGACAACTCCAAGTAAACAATATCCAAATACATTAAAACCCAAGCTCGAAAGCAGAGTGAGTGTGGAGGTTTCCAGCGTGTGGCAAGTAGTTTTTTAGCAGCTGTAAGTCCAGCCAACAATGCCCTTCTCTTGTCCAGTGTCAACCCCAACTTTGACAAATCATTCAAAATAAGTGTAGCGGGCGTACATGGCAATCTAATCTTAAACAACTTAGAGAGGTTAAAGGCAATCATCTTCCAAAAGTCGGCCACTGGGGAACATTCCCAGAACATGTGAAAGTAACTGCCAATCACTTTAGCAGAACAGAAAGTAGGTCTCATATTGACGCTAAAGGGTGCCATGTGCGTTGGATGTAGACGATTTGTCAAAAGCGTCAGTATATGACGCCCAAGGATGAGAATGCGTTGGACCCTCAGACAGGGCCACAGAACCGCTTCAATGTGTCAGTAAAACCATAGTAAAAGTTAGAGATGACCTTTGGCATCCTAAAGGCACGTTTCAACAGCAAAATGTAAAGCGCTTTGGTGGCCATTGGGTCTGTGAAAGCGCTATATAAATGCAGTCCATTTACCATTTACCATCACAGATAGTGGCTGCATGTGCCATTCTGCACAATATAGCCACCATAGAAAGGAGCCAGAACCACCACAAAGCTTCTCCCCGATGAAACTGACCCGATCACACTTGACCACCCAGCTGGTGCAAATGTAGTTGCAATCACCATACAATATTACACTTAATAAAAGCACATTGAAACTACAGATAGGTCTCAAACTGTTTTGTTGGTTTTGTGGGATGGGAGGGAGAAAGAGAGCGAGAGAAAGTTGCATTAATAAATATTCATGCTAAAGTGTTACTTGGTTAAATAAGTTCACATACTGAGATCAGCTAATCCAGCCGTTTGTTCTCCAATTTATTTATTTTTTAAATGTGGCGCCTCCTCAGCTCACAGTCAGGCTCCTTTAGTGTCCAGTCTAGCTCTATAGGCTCCTTTAGTGTGCAGTCTAGCTCTATAGGCTCCTTTTGTAAAGGGCCCTGACTGAGTCTGTTTCCACCTGAAACATAATTCCACCACAAACATGATAATTACAAGTTTTCTGGAGGCTAATCAACTCACAAAAAGTTCCTTGACAAACACCTGTAATTTATTTAGGGTTAAGGCAAGGTTTTAAATCCTTACCTTGTTCACATTTCTTCTGAAGCCTGTTGAGGTAGAGGCTTCAGTTTCTGGGACAGGTTGTGAAAAATCCTACAATAAAAGAGATGGGGGCCAGTCCCTGTTTTATGCCACACATTCAAATGTTTGCCTTAATAAAAAGCCCAGTGCATTCACCTCAGCAACTGTCTCAGAACACAGACAGAGTGTGTTCATCATTTCCTCCACCCTAATAAATAAAAGTAGGCCAATATAAAGCATAACTGTTATAAAGCAGGTTATGTTTCTGGTGTTCTGTCTGCTGCATACTGACCTCTGTGTGCGAGACTGTGTGTGTGCTGGCTTCAACAGGGACACTGCATTTCCCTCTACTGCAGAACATACAGTCAGCCATATTTAAAACTTAAAATAGTAATGTATCGCACAAATACCCAGTGTTACTTGCTTAGAGGAGCCAGCACCAGGGTCAGATTGTACAGCACCTGTAATCCCATCCTCCATCCATAATCTGTGGCCCTCCACCGGTTTTCTGAATTTCACTCTTTTTTCGGTTTGCCTCAAACAAGTGTTTGTGATTAATGTTTACAAAAATAATAAAAGGTTGTGTGTAAATACTTACTTTGAATTATATTTTTATATGTTGTCTTTATCTGCTGCCAAGAACGTTTGGAGTTGCATCTAAAAAGCAATGAATATTAATCTTTATTAGTATATACATGCACATTTTTTATATATTATAAAAATATAGGCTATATTTCACACACACATTCATAGCCTACATATATACATAATTTTACATGAATATAGAACGTATTTGTTTAGCGTAGGCTACACATTAACGCAATCAGCAATCTTTCTCCAACAGTCTTCTCTTGCTTTGGCAGCAGAGACCGTATTGTTTCGAGCTTGTAATACATATTTAAATTCATCGTAATTCTGAATGATTATCTCTTGCTCCTCCGCGGAAAAAAATATATCGCTCTCGCTCTATCCATATCGAATGCGATTGGTTGTTCGGTGCCAACGTCACTTTGGTATGTGCACGCGCTCGTGGATTAATCATAGCTTAAGATCAAAGCCTGAGTTGACAGAGAAAGTTGATGAGCTTTCCTTCAGTGATTCTGCTTGTTAACAGCAGGAGTTCATAATTAATGCTCAATCACCACTTAATTATCTCATTAACTTCAACACTGCTTCAATGGTACTTTAACTCTGTAGTGTGCACACATATGAACACTGAGCAGTGCTAATTTAACTTCTGTGTACTATTACATAAATCTTACCCATTTCATTTATGTATGACTGCAAATATGAATCACATTCAGTTTATTAATACAATTACATAAATCGTATCTGTTTCATTTATATATGACTTAAAAATATGAATCACATTCAGATTATTAATTGGTTTATGTTAAAACTATGGGTGGGAACGCATGGGTCAGAGTTTGCGTGCAGGTGCGCAAATTTTCCCGTCCAGTTTGTTTTTATAAATCACAATTTATGCGTCGGAAGTGGCGTACGCCTCTTTCTTGGACTGTTTTGTGCGTACGCAACGGTTATAAATGAGGCCACTGGTCTTTGCTTAGAAGAAGGAAAAGTTTCCTACAACGACATTCAAGGTTAGTGACATCACCAACCCCAATATTTAAATAAACCCCGCCCCGGAACACGATTTATAGATTATCAAGACAGAATATGCTAATCAATGACTAGAAGATAACTAGCCTACACATAAGCTACATACATTCATTAACTAACCAATCAGAAATGTTGTCTACATGTTTTTTCAATTCTTCTTGAGTCTCTCCATCTTTCTGACTCTGGTTTGAACATAAAAGGCTAAAAGTTTTTTAAAAATGTTCAGTGCATGTCTGTGTGAGGTAATCGAAGCTGCTAAGGACAAGAGCTCTTGAAGCTCCGCCCCCTGTGCTCGGAGCAGCAGCTCATTTGCATTTAAAGTTACAGACACAAAACAAGGCGTTTTTGCTCACCCTCAAAAAGTAACAACTTTAACATGCTATATAAAAATATCTGTGGGGTATTTTGAGCTAAAACTTCACATACACACTCTGGGGACATCAAAAGGGACCATCAAAATAAAGTGTTACAGATCCTGTACATGTTTTCTATTTCTCTGGGAGTATTTTCCTTCAGAATTGATTATGTGATGTACCTTAGTATCAGAGTGCATCTGTTTTCATCTCTGCAGACATGAGATAATGCAATATCTGCTATATTCTCTTAAAGGTGTTAAAAAAAAACCATAGGAGCTTATGCTCTCTTTGAGTCAGTAAAAATTTAGTTAATCAGAGTGGTCCAAGGCTTTCGGACTTTTGTCACACTTGAACTAAGAACTGGAACTGGAAAACACAAAAACAATTAATTTTTTTAATTGTCAAAAAAGAACAAAAAAAACAACTGGCAACACACATACACACAAATGAAGGCATGAGACTATAGAACATCCCCAATGCAGATACAAATTTTCAAATAAATATTCTTCAAGGTTTTACTTGTTTTTTTCCCCCTGCCGTCAACCATACTAACTTGAATTATGACAATATCTGACACTACATTATAAATATAAAAACCTAAAAACTGCTCAAAACTAATTAAAAAAATGCTAAAACTTTACCCTCCCCAATTAAAAAATTAAAATATCTATACCTGAAGTAATAAACTGAAGATAAACTGACTTTAGGACCCAGGGGAACAGTTAATTTCATAATTAATTTCCTTTTCTACTTCTAGGTTTATAAATAAAAAGCATAAAAAAAATGACGATGACTGTTCAGAACGACCACATGACCTACAGCCCCATATACATGTTTTATGGCGTAAGAGTAAAAAAGAAATAGAGGAACAGTGTTTCAGAGAGACAGTACATCAACCAGATCACATCTATGAGACTATGAGTGTCATTGGTTTACTCCATCTTTCGTTTTATGGGTTCATTGTGACAACACATGGTAAGTCTATTTTTTACCATTAGTAATACTCTTGTCTTTAATGAGTTGAATTGTTATGCTACGTTGTGTCAGCTCTCCAGCACCAGCGAGTCCGACCCAATGGCATGGCTATTCTTCCCTGTGGTGACCTGAAGGTTGGGAAAGTGACCTGGAGCAGAGATATGAAAGGACATCAAGTGTCCATCCTCAGCACTGATAATGGAGAGATAATCAGACACATGAATAATAACAATCACAACTTATTGTCAGACCTGTCTCTGATTATCTGGTTTGTCTCAATTGGGGATGAAGGCTTGTATTTTTGCAACGGGACACCTGTGGCATGTCTAACAGTGAAAACAGGTAAGAAACCAGAACCTCCCCATGATATGCACTGAAAAACAAACAAACCAAAAACTATTTGAATCTTATATGGTATAAATTTAACATATGTAATATTAAATGTTGTGGAATAATATTTTGTGATTGCATAGTAACTGATTTAAAAACAAAACTGCATAATATGGAATCCTCTCTGTTAAATATATGTTCCAGGATGTTGAAAGGCTGTAGCTATTTGTCATATATTTTGAAGTTTTGGAATTTAATGAATTGCTAATGAAATTTTGCCTAACAGGGCATAATGTGTACAAGGGGGACAGATAAGATGGTAAAACATCAATAATATCACAATGGTCTCAAAAATCTACTTAAGCTTACTGTGCTTTTGGGAAACACAGCCCAGGTCAAAAGACAAACAAGAGATTTTAGTAACATTTTGAAACAATGTTTAATTTGTGTAAAAAATAATTTCACTACAAGGTACACAAACACGTTTCTTCTGATATGAAAGTGAGTTAAATTAATTTAAAATATGTATTTAAATTGTGTTATTTTATATATATTGTCTGTCAAGATAATGTTGTGTCTTGTGTTAATTTAATTTCTCTGTGTTGGTTTCATGTGCTTCAGTTCAGTCTTAATCCCCTGCTAGTAAGTCTCCTTGGTTACGGATTACTTTCAGCTGTGTGTCCTTAAGTTCCTTCTGTATTTATTTATTAAAGAAAGTTAGCATTTAATCTTTCTTATCTTCATTCTGAGAACTACCACATCAGTTGTGACATCTTTTATATAAACAATTCTCTTGGGAGCGGTTTCAGTCAAATTTAATATAATTTTTATTTTATGAATTAATTGAGAAGAACTAAATTTTACTTTGTTGCTTTTATGATTTACACAGCAGATGGACAGAACAGGACAGATCTGACTGACTGTCTCAAAGGTCAGTAAGAAATTAAGTGTATCACTCTTGAATTTTAGCTGCTGCTGCTAACTCATTTCCGTTTTTTATTTTTACGAAATCGAAGCAAATACTGCACAGCTGTTGGGGTTCTCTGTGTGTTTTGATGGAATTCAGAACCAACTTGTGTAATAGAGATTCCAGATCATCATTCATTCGTTATTTCATATTTTCGCTTCCTCATTATGAATGTTATTACTGTAGTAAAATAAATGAGGATTTATGAACGGGTTGTCTCAAATGAAAGAGACAAAGAGAAAACCTGCTTTATTAATGGAAAGTTGTGCTATCCTGGGACCGGATTCACAACATGTTATAAATTATTTATTTTTAATTCTCTAATTTAAAAATGTTATGAATACATTGTATTATCGTATTGTGTGCTTATCAATTATGTTCTTAAGAAAAGAACAAAACAAAAACCTAAGAATAAAGCACTTTGTAAAAAAAGTAAGTTAAGATTTTGGATTTATTGAGTTGTTTCAAATATTAAGCATTAAACATTATAATGCTAAATACATGTAAGACATTAGTACTGTGATATTTTACTTTTATAATCTAGCATACTTTTAGGCTTATTGGATGTTTGTGTTTCTGATGGAAATTCTAGGCTACAGGTTAGTAAGAGGGAGAAATCTTCCATTCTCCTCACCCTCCCTGACTTTTCCCCTCAAGGCTAAATTGTTACCAGAATGAAATTTCTTTTATAATATTGTTAAATGAATCATCTCACATACTTTACTTTTAAGAACTTAAGAAGTTAGCAAGAAATGCACTTAGGAGCATTCTTAAATACAATTGCAGTTTGATTCACTGACGATTAGACTGCCAACTAGTCTCCCCTGTGAAGGATCCCTTTACAGATAAAGCGTTGTTGGGATATTTTCGGTTTTGATACAATTCTGTATCAAAATTTTAAGGGCAGACAAGTAGTTTAAGGCTTGGTTTGTAGGGAATTACAAACCTGCGCACATATATTCAAATGCGCATAACTATAGAATTAATTCTTAATGCGCACGTGACCGCCATCAGCATTTCTCACAGGTTCGCGTTTAAAGTCTGTGTAGAAACAACGATGTCGTCTTAGCGGCCTCTAATTTAATAATTAATGATCCTTGCGAAAATTAAAGCTAACTTTAGCTGAAAAAAAATCTTTATTCAAGAACCGCTATAAAGCCAAAACAATCTCTGTTACCTTAAATTATCCGTACTGTAAATCCGCTTTGAAACAATCTACATTGTTAATAGTGCAATATAAATGAAGATGACTTGACTTGATGATTCAAGATGGAGCCCATTCACTGATAATAAAAAGTAGGGTTACTATTGTATGCCAGAATATGTCCTATGGTGAGAATTACATTTTAAAAATGTTTTTTTTTTCATCTTCAGGTGCTGTTCATGTGAATGTGATGGAGCAAGTGTTGATGTTTGGGGGTGTTGGACTGGCAGCTCTGATGTTTCTCTTTGCTACTGTGGCTGCAGTGCAAGCTTTATACTCTTCTGTCAATGTAAAGCAAAGAGCTCACACTACAGACCACGTTCAGACACAGGAGACTGATCTGTATTACATTAACCTGAGAGAACAGCAATGAAACTGATTTAAGGTGTTCAAGAAAGCTTTTTGACAATTAAAATCCCTTTAATTGCCATGCAGCTTGTTGAGAATAGTGCTATTATTTTAAGTGACCAGTATATATACATTAAAAAAAATAAAAAATAAAAAAAAATAACCAGCTGAACAATAAAGTGGGACATGTGCAATAAAATGCCACAGACTTACACAGACCAAGCTATCTAGAAAACCAGAGTATCATAATTGTTATGTATGATTATGTGTGATTACTCAACATATCTGTGATGAAATAAAATGCAGAAATGATTCAAGGATTTTGTTTCTCCACTTCTCTTCCTGTTTCACGCTATATGTCACAAGACAACTGAGTGGCAAACCAGAAGCATTGCAAAAGCACATGGATATGATATGAGTACGTGGTGATACTTTTATTGACTGATCAATAAGTATAATTGTAGTCCAAGTACAATAATTGTATAAATGTGTAAAAGCATCTTTACACCTCCATGAACATGCAGATGATATCATTTTAACTGAACTATCATTAAAAAAAGCAACACATTTTTTAGTTTTTAGGTATACATGGTTATCACATTAATTTGAAAAGTTTTTAAAATAAGATTATGGTTGAAAATCAAAAAACTTTGGTTACACTTTATTTCGATAGTCCACTTTAGACATTCTACTAACTATAAGCAACTTTTCAACAACATTGTCAACTATCTCTCATTAGAGAATGAGTAGACTGTCGGTAGACTGCTAGGTTAGGGTTAGGTTTAAGTTGACTTGTAGTTGCCAAGTGACTTATAGTCAGTAGAATGTCTGTTGAAGGAGCATCAAATTAAAGTGTTAGCAGGTATTAAGCAGACAGTCTACTAATACTCTAATGACAGTTAGTTGACATGTAGTTGCAAAGTTACTTATAGTAAGTAGAATGTCTCAAGTGGACTATCGAAATAAAGTGTTACCAAAACGGTCACTATAATTATACTCATAACTGCAGTTCACCATAGTGCCGTTTTTTTATTTTATAGATTGTCTCTCTGGAGTGCACTCATACCGCTGCCAAAAAATACCTAGTATACAGTTGTTGTGCTTGTTGTGACTCTCACTTTCATTATGAAAAAATCGTCTTAATAATATTATCTAATTAATCATCTTCCTGCACCAGACGTGTTTGGAAGTATACTAAACTCCACTATGATGTGGGTTTGTGTGTTATACACTGGTGAAATAAATGGGAGAGAATGAAATCTGTGTAGATGGCTGCCGTTTTATTATTTAGGGGTTCAAACACGAAGTGCTGAAAGCCTATTGTAATTGTAAGGATTATAATTAAACCGTAAGGTCTAGAGACTTGAAACTTAGCCAGATGGTAGGTCTCAATCTGGGGAGAGACTGAAAAGGTATGACCCCGATTGGCCATTAGGGGGGCTACAGGGATTAAAAATGTGAAACTGCTCATAAATCCTAGACCGTTTTATGTAGACTCAAGTGCCTTATATTATTGGGACTTAATCCATAGATCAAGACGAACAAGATATATCTCCGATTTTATTTCCGCCATTATTTTTTTCTCCTCAAAAAAAGTTGAAATTTCGATTCACTGTCGCTAAGGGGTGCCAAAAACTTTTAAAGTGGCCAGGGCCACTTTTACTAAAATGGCTGTAACTTGTGAACGGAATTAGATATTTTCATCAAACTCAGTACATGTGTGTATGGGCTCAATCTTTGGTCACGTGAGAAAAAAAGCGGCGATTGACGCCACAGGAAAAGAACATGAAAATTGCTATAATTGTCTATGAGGACATTAGCATATCTCAAAAAACATGGCTGCCATCGGCCAATGAAGTTTTGAGCCCCTATTAGAAAAGGTTCACTGAGACCTCGGAACACGGTGGGAATGTTTGACTCATGGCCCGCTAACGAGCTTTACTCTGTAATCATGTGGTGTTTCACACATCCACAATATTCATATGATTTGATTGATAGATCTAATACTGAACAACTTTGCCACAAGAACCACTCCTGCCAATCAAATCATTCATTAAATATTTGCAATTAGGGAAAAATATATACTTTCGAAAACTAGTCCTAGGTTTATCGCTCAACCTCAATAAAGTACAATTTTCTGGACTTTAGGTCAATACTTAAAATTGAATTGACAAAATTGAAATACAAAAACTAAATTGACTTTACCCTTTGGGTAGCCACCAGCCATGACAGGGTCATTTAGAAAAGGGACATGGCCAAATATAACCAAATGCCTATAAATCCTAAACGAAAACTCCAAACTTCACGAAATTAAGTGAGCCTATGTGACATGATTCTAAACAAGCATTCAAACTTTTATGGAGATCGGATCATAGGTGGCACAATAACTTTTAAACATTTTTAAAAACCATTTTTGGTAAATTGCCTGTATTGGCTGTAAATGGTCTTTTCCATCTATAAACTTAATACCTTTTTACACGTGCTTAAAGGCCTTAAAGTGCTTGAACCCAGTTAATTGCTGCTTGGAGCTATATTTATTATTATTATTATTTACAATCAATAAGACCCCTTTCTCAATAATAACATCACTATTTCAAACTCTTCACACAGTTCTCTTTACCTATATGCTGTTCATTTCACATTCAAAATGCACTGAAACTACCAAAAACACTTCATACATCTCAAATCAACTCATTCCTCCATAGCACAAGCAAAGATCGCCTGTATCAATTACAAAGTATTGCTACTGACCAATAAGGCCCTAAATGATTTAGCTCCTGTGTATTTACCTAATCTTCTATCGCCTTACAATCCATCACGTTCTTTAAGGTCGCAAAACTCTGGGCTTTTGATAGTACCTAGAATATCTAAGTCTACTAAAGGAGGGAGAGCGTTTTCACATTTGACTCGTAAACTCTGGAATAGCATTCCTGATAATGTTCGGGACTCTCCCAGTTTAAATCTAGATGAAAGACGCATCTCTTTAGCCTAGCATTCATATGTTAATGGCATTGTCATTAGTATCTTTTAACGCCATGACGGCTCAGGGATAGTGTCAAACGGTCTTTTTTTGTTTGCTAAAAAGCACAAGTCATATTTTTGTTTCCTTCAGGAGTGTCATTCTAATAAAGAACATTACAAATGGTGGAAATCTCAGTGGTGTAATGATATTTGGAGTTCACATGGCACTGAACACTCTGCTGGAGTAAGCATTTTGAGAAATACATTTGAGGGGGATATATTAGGATCAGATTCAGATAGTTTGGGCCACTTTCATTTATTAGTGATTTAATTTAACCAACAAACAATAATTCTGGGAAATATATATGGGTACAATACTTCTACGGATAATAAATTTTTCTTTGACAAGTTAGATCAGAAACTCACAGATTGGTGAATAAATTCCCTAATGCTTTTTTCATACTAGGAGGAGACTTTATGTATCAATTAATAATTACTTGGATAGATATCCGCCAAAGGGGAGTGTGTGTCTTAGGCCTGCAATGTTAGGACTAATAAATAAGTTTGAATTGGTGGACATTTGGAGAGAAAGATACCCTAAATTTTGATTTAAATGTTGGCATTCAATATACCCCATTAACTAACCATAAAACTATCTTTATTAATACCCTTTTAACGGCAGATTATACACCAGGCCATAGCAAAGCCTCTTTGTGGAAACTTAACAGTTCACTCTTAGAATTACCAGATGTAAATGATAAAATTAAAGAATTAATTGCTAACTATTGGAAATCAGCCATATTTTTCTGTTAGCTAAATTTCACATTCACAAATGTACCTTTTCTAAATGCAATCCTCTTTTTTTAAGATATAAATTTGAAATAAAAATGTATTTTGAGTCTATTGAGTTCTCTAAAAACTTAAAAGCTTTAAGAACAGTGGCTGTGTTTAAAGACTTTGCACTTAATCTGGATCGAAAGACTGAAGGATGATGTTTGATGTTAAAGTTTTTGTGTTTTGTTGTTTTCTTCAACAAGCATTTAATAAAAAAAATATAAGAATAATAAAAAAAAAAGAGCGAAGGGGCGTCGTCTATCTTTTTTTACAGTCCATGTTCTAGCCCGGCCGCTGGCTCAAAACCACACCCATAGCGGTAAACTCGAGGAACGCCCATCAACGTACAAATGAGGGGAGGCGTCGCAACACCACGCTTCAGTCGTGTTGCAAAAGTGGACCATTTGGAAGCACATAGTGAAAACAGGTCACAAAAACAAACCGATGAAAACAAGCTGTAGAAAAGAAGAAGTGGAGAAAGAAAGCAACAGTGATTTCAGTATTTGTTACCACAATAAACAAAACAATGTTTCTAAGCATCGAAAACCACGCTAAAATCAAATAAATAATAATAATAAAATAAATAAAAAACACTTACACGCTGCCGTGCACTTGTGTTGCTGAATGCTGCTCCTGTTAGAAGGTTTGAAACGGTTTAACAGTTTAGAAATGAGTATGTATATGTGCATATTGGCCTGTTACACTGAGTTTTGGCAGTGGTTGTATTTGAGTGAGAAAAGAATGAATGCAATTTGACAGTAGTCACTGAACAAATTGAATGCCAAAGCAATGGAAAATGATTAACAGTTTAACCCACATTGATAGTCTGTTGTTCCCATTGTGTGAAGAGTTTAAGTATTAAGAAGGGTCCTAGCTATTGTCTTTAAAAAAAAGAAAAAGTAATATGATAGGAAATTTGTGACGATCATATGCTATATGCTTGTTGAAAATGTAATGAGATACGTATGTGATGCGTGTGCTGCACATGATGGAAATGTTAAGAGTTATTTTTAAAATTTAGGGAGTTTTCTGGCCTCATCATGACAGCAGTTTCATAATCATTCATCAGGAAGCCTTGTCCTATGAGAAATTGCTTTCTCAATTATTCATGACACTTCTGTTTGCTGTACTAAGGCAGAATAGAGACTGCTAGAGATGTACCACCACAATTGTTTTATTTAACTGAAATTGAACAAAACATTGCCTCCATTTCTGACTTTGAAGTGATATGCTTGTTTTACACGGAGAATGTAAAGGGTTTACACTAAACAAATTCAAGACATGGTTAAAACAACTGCATGAATAAGGTAACAGACAAATAAAAAAAATTGTGGAGAGCCGCAGATACTTTCATTGAATACACAGTTACTATTACTGAGTAATAGCTATACCTGAAACAGCTGACCATTTCACCAGAGGAAATCAAAGCTAAAAGCAAAAAAAAGCAAAAAACTCCATGGCAAAGAGAAAGCGCACATTGCATTTAAAAGAATCACAAACCTTTATTGTGTGAACAGCAGTCAAATGACAATAACACAACCGATATTTCTTTAAAAGCAATCTACTGATGAGCATTTGCTTCAGTGACTGGAGACAGTACATCTTGGGAAATGTCGAAGAGTCCCCACATTTCGATCCTTATCAGTATAATGAACCGAACATTATTTTCTAGCTGTTGGTCCCTGGGAAGGTTGGTTCATGTGCCAAAAATGACTTAAGTGATCCATTCATGTTGGTCTCTGGGTAAATTAGTGCAGTTCTCTATTTTCTTTCACTCTCTCCCCCTTCATTTTTCCTTTTCCTTTTTTTCATTTTTTGTGGACTATGTCAACATTCATCTCAAAACAGTAATTTCAAGGTCTTTAGTCTCTAAAGGTTCTGGTGACCATGCATTAGTTTCTATACCCCAATTTCTTCTCTCAATCATCACTTCCTCTCTCACTCGTACTCGGCGATCAGTACCATCATTCCCACCCCAAACAGCAGAGCTAGGATCTCCAGCATTGATTGCCATAAACTAGACCGTCCAACCAGCAGCTCTGGGAGAACCGTGACAGTTGCGATATAAACAAAGCCTCCGGCGGTGAAGGGGAGGATCCAGGCTGTGGCCGCAGCACCCACTCCTTCAGCCAATAAGGAGCAGGCCGTTCCAGCTAACGCACCAATGGCGGTGAGAAGCTGAAGACACATGGCCTGATGAAAACAAAAAGAGTTAAGAATAATGTTAAAGGAAAAACAGTGATGTTTAATGAAATCAACATGAAACTTTTTGTAATTTAACTTCTGCTATATTCTTTGAAGTGGATTTATAAGCAATTGTTCACATTAAAACATTTCAACACATTAAGGGGGACAGGCCCTATCAAAGAGCTTGTCTCTCTCTCTTTTTAAATAGCCAATAGCGTTTAGTTTATTTCATAGAGCAGCAAAGCCACATCTGACAGCCAGATTCTTATGAAAAGATTTAATATGAAACTATAACATCTCTTTAATATCGGTAACTGGTTACTGCAGTAAAACATATAATTAATGTTTAATCATTTTTGGGGCAGTTGTGGCCTAATGGTTAGAGAGTCAGACTTGTAACCCGAAGGTCGCAAGTTCGATTCTCAATACCGGCAGGAACCGATTCAGGTGCCCTTTAGCAAGGTGCAACCTTTAGAAAGGTGACTGGTACCCCTTTTCCACCAACAAGAACCAGGTGCTGGTTCAGAGCTAGAGCTAGAGCCGGTTCGGAGTTGGTTCTACTGACGGTTCTTCTAAGAACCGGTTTGTCTTTCCACAGGCTAGAGAGCCAAAACAGAGCCAGATCTTACGTCACTGTATATACATCTCATGTTGCCCAGCCACGCTAGCGCGGCAGCGCCAAACAAAAACACACCAGGATTGTTCGAGATGGTTCGGCTTCACGCAGACCGATCGCCGCGTGACATTAAAGCACTGCGAAAGCGATCCAAAAGCACAAGGAGTCGTATGCTCTCCAAATACTCCCGGAGCTCTGATCGGTCCGCGCTGCTCCGATTCATCTCGAACAAGTCTTACATCAACAATGGCGTTCGTTGCGTTACTATTGATGCTCATGGCTTTGTGAACCTACATCGGCATCCAAACACGGCGAATCCAACGCATTCGTGCAGCTCGCCGGAACTTGCATAGACGGAGATTACAATCGAGCAGCTATTAGCTCGATTAGCAGCTATTTAAAAAATGGCGGTCACAAGTTTCTTTTCGTCTTGTTGGTCACGGTAACCCCGCCCCCAGCCCCTGACGCAAGCGGTTCTTACTCTAGCCCAGCAATGTTTTGGTGCTACTTAAGAACCACTTTTACTGGTTCGGAGCTGGTGCTTTGGTGGTCGAAAAACAAAGAACCGATTTGAAACTAGGCTCTGGCTCCGAACCAGCACCAGCTCTGCCTTGGTGGAAAAGGGGTAAAAGTGAATGGCTGCCCACTGCTATGTGAGTGTTTCCCCGGGTTGCAGTGTGTGTTCACTACTAACTGCTCCTAATGTGTGTGTGCACTGGATGAAATTCAAGTACAATTTCCGAGAATGGGTTACCATACTTGGCCTTCACGTCAGTTCACTTCAAATAATGGTAATGATCTATTTTGAAAAATCTTGTAACAGCTGTCTCCTGTTCTCTTTTTCAGTGTTTATAATACCAAGGCTATCTAGCCACTGGGGGCTCCTAAATAGCGCTCCTAAATATTTGGGCTCCTAAATAGCCCTCTAAATTACAATATTCTGTGCAGAATTCAAATGGGTCTGGAGAGGGAAGACTGGCTGAATCGTGCATACAGTATGATACACACTGCAGCAGGGTAGTAGGATTGGGGAATATACTGATAGACACGATAAACTGGTAGAAATTAGAGAATCAGTTGAAATGTTGGATTATAGTCTCACAAAAGTTCACCATTTGCATGCATTTTAAGTCTTGCCAGTTTAAAAGTTCAAGCTACTGACAATGCGTACACATAAAGTACACGTACAGGAAACTGCCTGTCAAGCAATTGAGTTCTCTTTCCCGTCTTATTGCGATTAATGGTCAACTAAACACAGTCGGTTATGTCTTAATTGAACGGAAACAGCAGACAAATGTACCTCAAGACATAAAAGGAAAAAACAAAACAATCTCTGCCGTTGACTATTACTTTAGTAACAACCTTATTCAAAGCTACAAAACTAAAAGCTAAAAAACTCTTACAAAAACAAAGGCGTAGGTTTTTGACGCAATGACAAGCTGAATGGGACTTGCGGTCAAGCTGATGGATGAGTGAAAACATTCATGTTTTTTAACATTACAGTGGTATGAAGCAGGTCGCGATTGCTAATAATAGACATATCACACGCGAGTCCCGCGTATATAAAGGAAAAAGTATATTTAATTCTACCGAACTAGTGCTGAATTACTACTCACACAGGTCAGTTTGTTTGACGAATTAAACTTGAGGTAACAGCGCTGTTTCACTTGGTCTAACGTTACACTATCATACTAAACAGCATTTGAGTGTGTTGAAAGTTATAATGTTATTCTTATTGTTACTTACTAGTAAGCTAGATCAACATTAGAATAACATACAAATCAAAACATACAAAATGTTATTGAGTGCGATCGTCGGGAGAATTAACGATCGACTATCGATTAAAAATGTAATATTTTTTTATTAAAATTATTTATTTAAAGGTAGGGTAGGTAAGATTTATATAAAAACTTTTTACCAAATTTGATTAAACTTTTTATATATATCAATGCATAATTAAAATGTAAGTACTCTGATAAAAAGAGTATAAAAATCGAGTGACTCTAGACCGTTTAATCTTCATTAAACACAGCTCATTATCTCCATTCGGGACGAATCACAGGATTGGCTTGCGCGACTGTCACTCGACGTCGCCATGACTACCGCCGTTATTACTGGCTCTGCCCACGTGCGCGCAGTCGCGCACCCGT
Source organism: Phoxinus phoxinus (assembly GCF_949152265.1). Classification (NCBI taxonomy): domain Eukaryota; kingdom Metazoa; phylum Chordata; class Actinopteri; order Cypriniformes; family Leuciscidae; genus Phoxinus; species Phoxinus phoxinus. The sequence continues at coordinate 20,674,887 of NC_136894.1, read as the reverse complement.
TTTTAGGTGGGAGTGAATGGAATTAATGAGCTGTGTTTAATGAAGATTAAACGGTCTAGAGTCACTCGATTTTTATACTCTTTTTATCAGAGTACTTACATTTTAATTATGCATTGGTATATAAAGACAGTTTAAACAAATTTGAATAAAAGTTTTTTTTAGACAATTCTGACCTACCCTACCTTTAACTTTTTATAAATTAAAAATGCAATGAAAATACAAAAATACAGCGTGTTTTTCCTCTATGAGATCTTTATTACAAGAAAACTAGGCTAAACTTGAAAATATATGTAGTGCGGTGCTCTAAAGCAGCGGAACCTGCAGCTGCGAGCCGGCGTTCTTAAACAGAGAACCTCGTTTGCCAGGGAAAATATCATGGCGACGAGACGCTGTGTTCTGAAGTGCGACTCAAAAGCCAACTTTTTTCATCTGCCCAAGGAGGAGCATTTGAAGACTAAGTGGCTACAATTCATATATACAACTATACCACAGAAGTATAGTCCGAGCCTTGTGCTTTGTTCGCGCCATTTTGAAGACGATTGCTTTACCAACTTAAATGCAATCAAACTTGGATTCGCGAGCCGGCTGATATTGAAGGAAGGTTCAGTTCCAAGTGTATTTGCATCAGCTTCCTCCTCCGTATCACAACCTGTAAGTGTTATTAATAATTGTTGCTTTTATGTTTTATGTAGCATGCTTAATAATTATTTTGTTTGTTGTGTAAGCACCGTTTAGCTTCTAGGTCTTCAATGACAATTGTATTGAGATATGTGAAGTGTTTGTCGTTGTTTCCGGAGTTGTCTTAAAGAATAGAGTAATACCTCGTAGTAACGTAACTGCATTTTTTTTTTGTAAAAACGTTATGTTTATGCATCGGGCTAATGCAAACAAAGACTGATTGTGCTTTTACAATATGAACTCTGGGCTATGCTCTCTAACATAACATTAAATTCTTTATCTTATTTTTAGTTTTTTACTACAAACTACAAAGCAGTGGACTATAATCATTATTATAACAATTTAATTGATAAAAGCATCATTGTACTCCGTGTTAAACATTAAGTATTATCACTGTAAACACTGCTGGGTCATCTGACCAATCGCAGATTAGCGTCGCGCAAAGGAGGGGTTTGGAAAAGTGAGTCGTTAAACGAATCATTTGGGAGTCGGTGAGCAAATCAGGTAAAAATAAATGCATATTATACGACAACAAAAGTGTTTTTTGTCATTGCATGCATGTAAAACTGTTGTTGGGGACTCCCAAAACAACATTAGGAACATTTTAAATGTCATAATAGGTGCCCTTTAAAATTGGGCAATTCCAGCGTTATGGACGTGACATTTGCAGTCAAACCTTGAAATATTAATTTTTCAGAAAATGCATTTAATATATTGAAAATCTGTTTATATCATACTCCCTTAATAAAGGAGTCCAGACTCCAGACATTAGAAAAATATAAGTCTACACATGCATTTTATATTTAATATAAGGGAAATACACATGCGTTAACGGACGTGACAAAAAAATCTTTAACTTTTAGGTGGCTGTGAAATGTGTGAATTATGCTCCGCAAACCAAAAGTAATACTACCCACCGGATGAAGAAGGGTTGGCTCTCCACAGAACATAAAATATATTCATTTTATTTAATTTTTCGTGTTCGCTTTTATGAGGAAAAAAGCGGCACTAAAAGACTGCTTTAAAACTTTCAGAGACCTCAAACAGAAAGCACAAAGCCTTTCTTTAAAGTAAATTTCATTTTGTGTTAACTATATCTTAATTTTAATCATTGTTTCATCAACCAATTACCTGGATTTAATAAGTAAATATAGCAGACAATAGATAATCACGACGCGCCGGCGCCTGAACTGCAGCTCATCTCATAAATTAACCGAAACTCAGCATAGCCTCACAGACCTGAGATATATATCGATATATATCTATTATCTACAGAATGCTTGAAATTTCAAATTTTAAACAGAACAATTCAAAACGAAAGAAAACTATGTAATCCGTATGAAATTTGCATTTCTCTCCGGCGCGTTCACTACTGCGAAGATCGCGAGTCAGCATCGTCAACCTCATCTTTGCAGCCGATACTGAAAACACTTGTTTATTAATAAACAATTAAAATGTCTCCTTGCTATATTTGACATATTAATAATCATTACTTTTGCCAGTTCTTTGTGACAGCTTTTAGGTGCTTTATTGGCAGCGCCACTCTTCGTTAGAAGACCGAAGCTTTTTCTCTGACTAGATGACGTCAACTTGTCAAGTTATTTGAATACGATACGCCCACTTATTGCGCTCCAAGGCCAGGGAAAATATCATGGCGACGAGACGCTGTGTTCTGAAGTGCGACTCAAAAGCCAACTTTTTTCATCTGCCCAAGGAGGAGCATTTGAAGACTAAGTGGCTACAATTCATATATACAACTATACCACAGAAGTATAGTCCGAGCCTTGTGCTTTGTTCGCGCCATTTTGAAGACGATTGCTTTACCAACTTAAATGCAATCAAACTTGGATTCGCGAGCCGGCTGATATTGAAGGAAGGTTCAGTTCCAAGTGTATTTGCATCAGCTTCCTCCTCCGTATCACAACCTGTAAGTGTTATTAATAATTGTTGCTTTTATGTTTTATGTAGCATGCTTAATAATTATTTTGTTTGTTGTGTAAGCACCGTTTAGCTTCTAGGTCTTCAATGACAATTGTATTGAGATATGTGAAGTGTTTGTCGTTGTTTCCGGAGTTGTCTTAAAGAATAGAGTAATACCTCGTAGTAACGTAACTGCATTTTTTTTTTGTAAAAACGTTATGTTTATGCATCGGGCTAATGCAAACAAAGACTGATTGTGCTTTTACAATATGAACTCTGGGCTATGCTCTCTAACATAACATTAAATTCTTTATCTTATTTTTAGTTTTTTACTACAAACTACAAAGCAGTGGACTATAATCATTATTATAACAATTTAATTGATAAAAGCATCATTGTACTCCGTGTTAAACATTAAGTATTATCACTGTAAACACTGCTGGGTCATCTGACCAATCGCAGATTAGCGTCGCGCAAAGGAGGGGTTTGGAAAAGTGAGTCGTTAAACGAATCATTTGGGAGTCGGTGAGCAAATCAGGTAAAAATAAATGCATATTATACGACAACAAAAGTGTTTTTTGTCATTGCATGCATGTAAAACTGTTGTTGGGGACTCCCAAAACAACATTAGGAACATTTTAAATGTCATAATAGGTGCCCTTTAAAATTGGGCAATTCCAGCGTTATGGACGTGACATTTGCAGTCAAACCTTGAAATATTAATTTTTCAGAAAATGCATTTAATATATTGAAAATCTGTTTATATCATACTCCCTTAATAAAGGAGTCCAGACTCCAGACATTAGAAAAATATAAGTCTACACATGCATTTTATATTTAATATAAGGGAAATACACATGCGTTAACGGACGTGACAAAAAAATCTTTAACTTTTAGGTGGCTGTGAAATGTGTGAATTATGCTCCGCAAACCAAAAGTAATACTACCCACCGGATGAAGAAGGGTTGGCTCTCCACAGAACATAAAATATATTCATTTTATTTAATTTTTCGTGTTCGCTTTTATGAGGAAAAAAGCGGCACTAAAAGACTGCTTTAAAACTTTCAGAGACCTCAAACAGAAAGCACAAAGCCTTTCTTTAAAGTAAATTTCATTTTGTGTTAACTATATCTTAATTTTAATCATTGTTTCATCAACCAATTACCTGGATTTAATAAGTAAATATAGCAGACAATAGATAATCACGACGCGCCGGCGCCTGAACTGCAGCTCATCTCATAAATTAACCGAAACTCAGCATAGCCTCACAGACCTGAGATATATATCGATATATATCTATTATCTACAGAATGCTTGAAATTTCAAATTTTAAACAGAACAATTCAAAACGAAAGAAAACTATGTAATCCGTATGAAATTTGCATTTCTCTCCGGCGCGTTCACTACTGCGAAGATCGCGAGTCAGCATCGTCAACCTCATCTTTGCAGCCGATACTGAAAACACTTGTTTATTAATAAACAATTAAAATGTCTCCTTGCTATATTTGACATATTAATAATCATTACTTTTGCCAGTTCTTTGTGACAGCTTTTAGGTGCTTTATTGGCAGCGCCACTCTTCGTTAGAAGACCGAAGCTTTTTCTCTGACTAGATGACGTCAACTTGTCAAGTTATTTGAATACGATACGCCCACTTATTGCGCTCCAAGGCCAGGGAAAATATCATGGCGACGAGACGCTGTGTTCTGAAGTGCGACTCAAAAGCCAACTTTTTTCATCTGCCCAAGGAGGAGCATTTGAAGACTAAGTGGCTACAATTCATATATACAACTATACCACAGAAGTATAGTCCGAGCCTTGTGCTTTGTTCGCGCCATTTTGAAGACGATTGCTTTACCAACTTAAATGCAATCAAACTTGGATTCGCGAGCCGGCTGATATTGAAGGAAGGTTCAGTTCCAAGTGTATTTGCATCAGCTTCCTCCTCCGTATCACAACCTGTAAGTGTTATTAATAATTGTTGCTTTTATGTTTTATGTAGCATGCTTAATAATTATTTTGTTTGTTGTGTAAGCACCGTTTAGCTTCTAGGTCTTCAATGACAATTGTATTGAGATATGTGAAGTGTTTGTCGTTGTTTCCGGAGTTGTCTTAAAGAATAGAGTAATACCTCGTAGTAACGTAACTGCATTTTTTTTTTGTAAAAACGTTATGTTTATGCATCGGGCTAATGCAAACAAAGACTGATTGTGCTTTTACAATATGAACTCTGGGCTATGCTCTCTAACATAACATTAAATTCTTTATCTTATTTTTAGTTTTTTACTACAAACTACAAAGCAGTGGACTATAATCATTATTATAACAATTTAATTGATAAAAGCATCATTGTACTCCGTGTTAAACATTAAGTATTATCACTGTAAACACTGCTGGGTCATCTGACCAATCGCAGATTAGCGTCGCGCAAAGGAGGGGTTTGGAAAAGTGAGTCGTTAAACGAATCATTTGGGAGTCGGTGAGCAAATCAGGTAAAAATAAATGCATATTATACGACAACAAAAGTGTTTTTTGTCATTGCATGCATGTAAAACTGTTGTTGGGGACTCCCAAAACAACATTAGGAACATTTTAAATGTCATAATAGGTGCCCTTTAAAATTGGGCAATTCCAGCGTTATGGACGTGACATTTGCAGTCAAACCTTGAAATATTAATTTTTCAGAAAATGCATTTAATATATTGAAAATCTGTTTATATCATACTCCCTTAATAAAGGAGTCCAGACTCCAGACATTAGAAAAATATAAGTCTACACATGCATTTTATATTTAATATAAGGGAAATACACATGCGTTAACGGACGTGACAAAAAAATCTTTAACTTTTAGGTGGCTGTGAAATGTGTGAATTATGCTCCGCAAACCAAAAGTAATACTACCCACCGGATGAAGAAGGGTTGGCTCTCCACAGAACATAAAATATATTCATTTTATTTAATTTTTCGTGTTCGCTTTTATGAGGAAAAAAGCGGCACTAAAAGACTGCTTTAAAACTTTCAGAGACCTCAAACAGAAAGCACAAAGCCTTTCTTTAAAGTAAATTTCATTTTGTGTTAACTATATCTTAATTTTAATCATTGTTTCATCAACCAATTACCTGGATTTAATAAGTAAATATAGCAGACAATAGATAATCACGACGCGCCGGCGCCTGAACTGCAGCTCATCTCATAAATTAACCGAAACTCAGCATAGCCTCACAGACCTGAGATATATATCGATATATATCTATTATCTACAGAATGCTTGAAATTTCAAATTTTAAACAGAACAATTCAAAACGAAAGAAAACTATGTAATCCGTATGAAATTTGTATTTCTCTCCGGCGCGTTCACTACTGCGAAGATCGCGAGTCAGCATCGTCAACCTCATCTTTGCAGCCGATACTGAAAACACTTGTTTATTAATAAACAATTAAAATGTCTCCTTGCTATATTTGACATATTAATAATCATTACTTTTGCCAGTTCTTTGTGACAGCTTTTAGGTGCTTTATTGGCAGCGCCACTCTTACATGTGTCATGAATGCGTCACCACTGCATAAGCACCGAAAAAATTTTTTTTGACAATTGCACAACCTATTCGATATTGTATAATTAAATACTCAGTGACTCATCCCAACCAAATATTTTAAAATGTTTTACTTGTAAGTTAGTGACGTGTCATGTGACTACCATTCCATGTGACGCGAGGCGCGAGCTAGTCTATTAATAGCTAGAAACTCACATGCAACTTCTGCACCAGTCTACTGATTTTTGTTGAGAAAGAATAGCATGTTAAACCCCCTGAGGTCGGCAAACGCGCGGGCGCGTTTTGCTCGTTTTTTTTTACATAGCAGCAAAATAGACCTAAAATACTCAGTCAGTTTTGGTCATACCGCCTTAAGAAATATGAAAAAATAAGCTGTTAAATGTCTACTTTTTTATGTGTCCACTTACAATCGAAATAAAACATTGTGCTTTTGTAAAATAAAGAAAGTAAACAGGGAGTGCTTTCTGCCTCTCCGTCTCCGTGAACTTTTTTTCTGAAGCACTTCTCTAAACTCAAATAAAACTCAGCGAATACTATTCACTCAGACATGAGCTATATATCTCTATAATCATTTAAGTGTGTAGTTTTAAATTATCTAATTCAAAACTAAAAGAAATATTCTCTGTTTATGTAATCTATATATAAAGAGCGAGAGATCAGCCGTCCTTATTATCTTTCTGCCAGCTCATTACTCCGCTAATGTGACACGCCCATCGAGAGCGCGCGCTATTCAAACACAGATTATCTGAAGCAACACATGCAAACCAGTCAACGCCCACAACAGCTGGACAACACACTCGCTGTGAGGAATAATAATATCGTGATAATCCTGGAAATGTTACCTCAAACGTGCTGGAGTAGCCGAACAACGGATCCAGCTGCAGATCATCAGTAAGTGCTTTGTTCTAATCGCGATATGAAATGGTGTCTGTAAACCGCAAAAGACTGTTTAAATTTGAATCACGTTTCTGTGTTTGAATGAATGCACGGCGCATATGCATGTTGTTTACTACAGCTCGCGCGAGTTTCGCTTTTAGCAAAATATCTATATTGCCTACTGAGATGAGTAAAAATCGACTGAATATGTTTAAATAAAATGTATTAGTATAAGCAACATATTAAACTGCAAATTAACATTTATGCCCTAATATATATTATAAAAGACCATATGTTACAGACGAAATATGAAAGACAACATTTCGTTTTGGATAGATTATTTATAAAGCTTTTACTGCCACATCAAAACCTAATTTACAAGGTGCAAACAAAATCTTAAAAGGTCAATATAAGCCTTCTCTATAAATTATTTTTGTGTTTTATTAGTGACAAATTTGGGGAGAGGATAGCCTACATAATCTAAAACTTTCTGAAAATACGAATGAGAATTAACTGCACAATTAGAAATGTTTACCTTGGATATTATACAATTTGCAAGCATACAGTTTGTGGAAAAATACACTTTTTTTCAAGATGTTTCCAACTCTGAACCAATTCTGTAGTAATATATATATATATATATATATACATACCGGTATATATATATGTATGTATGTATGTATGTATATATGTGTGTGTGTGTTTTCTTTGCATTTTTCTTGTAGCCACAGTGACACCTAAGGCTCATTAGTATGCAGCATTAGCAGGTCTTCTTTGTCTCCAGGTGTGAATGAGGACATTATTCATGACCTTGTTGGATCATTCACGCCCCCCTGCATATTGCCTTTCCAAACAAAAAGTGTCTTACAAAATTTAAATCAATCTATTGTTTAATGTGAACGATTAGCCCGGATGATTTTCAGATCATTTTGAAGTAAATACTCTAGCCGACAACATCCATTAGTCAAAAGTATTGTGGGAATATGTGAAGTTGGTCGTTTGTGGTCTTATATCAGAACATTTAAGTTTGAGTTTTTTGAATAACCACGCATAAATAATATTCTCTCAAAAATGCAAACATGTACATACATGTTGCTCACATATTATGATAGCCATGTTCGTGCTAAATAGAGTGTAATTATACCTTTGCCATTAATATGTTTATAAGCAACTGAAAAAAATACAAATATCAGGGCATATCAACACATCTCAAGGACCCCAAAAACACCTTAGACTCCAGAGGGTTAACATGATCTGGGGTCAGACGCGACCGCAACCTGTGACCGCCAGTCCAGCTGGCGAAAACACCCGCTCTGAGGGGACTGACGTTGCCGGGATGCAGTTACCTCGGCGCTAACTTGGCCAGGCCGGGCCGTGACCTCTTTCTGATTCTTCTTTTAAAATCAAAACGGAAACTCACAGGTAACTGAGTATGGCGTCAAATATTGGCACCCGGGTGGTAAAATGTTTAATTGCTGCCACACAGTGAAATTAATTTCATTGCTTCAAGACACTACGTAACGCAACCTGCATTTGTTTAATCGATAACAAATTAACGTGATCGCCGAAATTCTTAATGATCAATTATCGATCGTCGATTAATCATGCCCATCCCTAGTCTTTAAAGACAATTTAATCATCTTTATATATTAACTACACTGATAACTGGATGATGAAAACCTTGACAATGATGAACAAATTAGGGGTCGACCGATTATCGGCGCCAATATTACTCATTTTATGGTTATCGGTATAGGCGATTTTTAAAACCGATTTGCCGATAAATGATTTAATTTTGAAATGCGTTATATTTGGCTCTGACGCAGCCACCTCTGTCGGAACTCAACACTCTGTAGACTAGACCAATTTCCCCGCCCATCTGATTTGTTGGGAGTCACGAGTCCGGCCAATCAACGTGGAAAGCTGAACGCACTGAAAGTTTTGCACTCTCACACCGAAAGCACTTGCTGACTGGAGCTGACTTCACTGATCACGCATCAGTTGTCTCTCAAAGTTAAGGCAGCAGCAGACTTTGCTGAAGTAGCAAAACACCTCAATATAATAGGGTCCTGATTTCCGCGATGCAGAAAACACGGACGGCATCCAGTCATATAAACATATTTTACTGTATATAAAGCCGAATGTCATGGAATTTGTCAACTTTTTGATGAATTAATAAAAATCAGGTCAGTTACGAATCAAATCGAATTTCTAACCGCAAAAAGACTATTTAAACATGAATCCTGCGTGTCTCTAAATGAATGGCGCAGACACTTGATTTAATTTACCACACACACACACTGGAGACGCATGACGCGTGCGCTGTTTTCAGCCTTAGCCCCATCATTATATGAGGACATTATTGGATATATCATCTCCAGAGCCGCTTAGTCACTTCATGAGCTTTTTAATGCTTCAGCTGAGAAAAGTTATCGTCATATCATAAACAGACAGAAACTCAAAGATCTCCATGGCAACCAGTCAAAATAAAAGTTCTGTTTTTTAAAGGGCCCTAAAAATAAAATTTTTGTTAAGCTGTAAATAAATTGAATAAGTTTGATGATTTCAATTAATTAGAAATGCTTTTTGATAACTAAAATTTAAATTAACCATTAAAATAGTCTAAGTTTTACAAAATGTTTACAGAATGCTGCTGGGTGCTCCCTGCACTTTTTAAGTTATTAGGTGTGCAAGCACGTAGTGCTGAAATTGTAATAAATACCCTATTGTATTAAATATTTATTATTATTATTAATAATGTTATTATTAACAGTTATCAGATTGAAAAGAAAGTATTTGTCAAAACCCTTTATTCTTAATTTTGAGATAAACCTACATTTTTACACCAGACAGGCTATATCGGTTCAAAATATCGGTTATCTTGCAGACCTATATCTATTTGATCTATAATAATCTGTATCGGCATCGGCCCTGAAAATCACATATCGGTCAACCCCTAGAACAAATTAAAGTTCCGTTTTTTTTTTTGACTTTCTTCTGCGGAAACACAAAATATATTTTGTAGAATGTTTTTGATGAACAGTTTTGCTTTCCATTGTATGGAGAGAGAGAGAAAAAAGCACTGATATTTCTCAAAATATTTTCTTTTATGTTCTACAGAAAAATAAATAAATATGTCATACAGTTTGGACATGAGGGTGAGTAAAAGATAATATAATTGTTTTGTGTAAACTACCCCTTTAAACTGTATGTAAATTTGCCCCAAACCATATATTGTCAAATCCACTCTCTGGAGCTCCATACCTTCTTCTTTGTGCAGCCTGATTGGACAAGAATTGCAAAGTCTCCAATCTCGTGAGGTACTTCATGTAAGAGGATGGTGATGGTGGTAACAGTACCAACTGCTGGACTAACAAGGAATGACGCTCCAATCGCAAGACCATCCGTGAAATTGTGGGTGAAATCAGCAGCCAGGTTCAGATATGCAGACACTTTAATATCTGTAGAGAGAAAGATAAGTTGAGTTATTCTGTCAGCAAGACAGCAGCACTGACAGACAGAAATAAAAACTAAAATACTTTTTTAGACTTGAGTTTCCATACCAGGACTTGTCTCTACAGGTTTCTTATTGGAGACTTTTTTCTCTTTTTCTCCCTTCTTGTCTCTTTTCTTGTCATCCTCTTCATCACTATCCTTTGCACTAGCTGAAAACAAGACAAGAAAATATGTTTATTGTATTTGGAAACCTGTCAAGAATGTCCAGATCACTCTCTAAATAAATACATAAAAATAAGAAATTCTATTTTTATATTATTTTAGCACTAGCAACAATGTTAGTAATACGACATTATTTTCTTGGCCTGCATGCCGCTCTGATATGCGACTGGGAACAGCTGCTTCATTGTGAGCACAGATGAAAGCCATGTGTTGAATTTTTTGCTATTATTGGCTCAGTGGCCTTTACCTCACTTGCACGTTTACTATGCAAAATAAAAGTTTATTTTTTTAAAATAAAAAAATTAAATAAAAACAGGGCTAGACCCCGAGACTTTTTTCTGTGTGCGGAAACAGATCAATCTATGTTTACGAAATGTAATTCTCAGAGAAGCTCTGTAGATACAACAGCCTAAAGAGACAAACACACATTCTCAGTGTTATGGTGCACTTGTTCTTATTCGGTAAGATAATTTGTTTGGTCCAAGTTCTGAGAATTGTTTGGTCCTCTGCCATTCTTAATTGGTGAGTGTTCCGAAAAGAGAAGCGATTTCATGTTCCAATTCTAGAGGCATGCTGCATTAAGAATATATGTGACCCGCCACGGAAAGTAAGGACACAAGTCGGCAGCACAACTTTTGAGCAAAATGAGAAAGCGTTTTTTTTTCAAAACTGGTGATTTTCGCTTTTTTGCAGAATCTGTTAGTTGAGATCACGAAGAAGCCTCTCCATGTTTTAGATATCAATATTGGTATATTTAAAATCGTACATTTTTAGGTTGAAATCGGCTTGTTTTGTGAGATTATAGCTCGCAGTAGGGGCGTGTCATTGTCTGTGTGTATTTCCATACTGGATAAGCCGGCTTTTGTTTCTTTTGTTATTGCCCCCGCCCTCCAAGGGAACAGCGTGGTAGGACTGGGCGATATAATATCGATATAAAAAATATATTGATATATTTTTTAAATGGGATATGGAATTAGACCATATCGCATCGATATAGTTCAAAGTTGCACTGTGATCCTTGCTGCAAGCAGTCTGAGTGCTTTTGTAGCAGTCTGCGTCTCAACAGCCCAGTGTACAACGCGACAAATACTCACATTAAATGTTTACGCAGAGGAACAGGACACTGCAGTTCTCAAAAGTTCATTATTTGCATGTGCTTTAAAGCCTTGCCGGTTAAACATGTCATTCGCTGCTGAAGCGCTGTTCTAATGCGCTTTTCTGCGCGCAAACAGCCGACGCGCGCGTGCACTAAAAGCCTGTCTAACAGCGCCTGGAATCTGGATACTGGACTAAGTTATCTTTCGAGTCTTTTTGAGCTAATACTGTCAAATACACTCAAGGTTTACATAAAGAAAGTTGGTTATGTCTAAATTGAGAGAAATCTGCTTGTCATATGCGTACATATTAGACGCGTTGCTTTCAGGTCTTAAAGAGACAGTAGCCCTAATAGTAAACATGCAGCCGCTTGTCCTTAAAGGGATTGTTCACCCAAAAATAAACATTTTGTCATTCTTTACTCACTCTAATGTTGTTCCAAACCTGTATTTATTTATTTCTTGTGCTGAACACAAAAGAAGATATTTGGAAGAATGTGGGTAACCAGACAGTTGCTGGTCCCCATTGACTTCCATAGGAAATAAATATAGAAGTCACTGGGGAACATCAACTGTTTGGTTACCCACATTCTTCCAAATAACTTCAACAGAATAACGAAACATATTCAGGTTTAAAACAACTTGAGAGAGTAAATGATGACAATTAACTAAACATTTGGGGAGAACTATTAATATAATGTTAATAAAACAACATGTGCTTTACAGGGGGAGCTTTACAGGGGGTATGGCTTATCTAAATGAGATGTAAATGAGCCCTATTGTCACTCCCAGCAGCAGAGAGAGGTGAGAACTGCTCAATCTTTAGAGGCAGATTTCTCCACTTTGAAATTTTTTGAGTGCCTACCTTCAAATGGCCACAACTTCTCCAAATATTATCAGATTACCATGTGTTACACATCGTTGGGAAGCTTGGAGACTACACTTTCAGAATCTGTGAATAACTCAAAATGCTCCAGAACCGACTTGTGTCCCTACTTTCCGTGACCGGTCACATATGTTAAGTGTTTTTAATGCACACATAATTTGATTAATTCAAGACTTACCATGAGAGTGAGAGTGTCCTCCCTTCAAAAGACGAACAAATTTCTCAACCACTAGAAATGCAACAATGCCACCCAGCACCCACAGACCAACTGACATCATGTGACCATGGGCATCACCTGTGACAGAAATTAAGCATTTATTGACACTGCACAAAATAAAATCTTTAAATAAATTCCATTCTTGTATTTCATTTGACCAGACTCAATAAAAAGTAGTCTTTTAATAAATTATATTCTTGTATTTAATTTGACCAGACTATAACCTCTGTAGAAAAAAAAGTAGAAAAACACCAATTTCAATAACTGAACAAGGACCCACCATGGGAGTGACCATGTGACTCCTCACTACCATGTGACTCCTCGCTGCTGTGTGATTGACCTTGATGAGAATGAGGTTCTGTGTTGAGAAAATCAAAAGGTGAAGGTCAGGCTGGTTAGCATGGGCAAAACTCAGATGGTAACTACATTTAGTCAAAAGATCAAAAGTAGCCGTGACTTCTGACAGGATTATAATTCTTGTTATTATAGACCAGTGTTCGCTTTCGAGAGGCCTCTCGTATTGTGTAAGGCTAGCTTACGCTATGGGAAAACAAATTTTCTTGAGAATATTGAAGCCAAATTTGTTAAACGCAGTGTAGCTGCACAGCAGACACAGATGAGCGCGAGCGCAGTCATTGGCTGTGCTGCGGCAACTGCACAAACCTATGACGAGGCGGCTCAGACACGTGAACCAGTGATGCGCGGGTCAATGTATAAACAACCCGCACCCGACCGACGTTTTCAACTAACCCGCCCGCAACTCGGACCGCAAAAAAAAGAAAGAAAATATTGTACCCTACCCGCTTCCTGACCCGCGTTTTTTTAAAGTAGCTATAGTAAATGCTCATCGCGTCATGGGCCATAGACGGAGGAACTAGGGGTGCGCATTTTTCAGAATGCTGTATGATATAGCCTAGTGTTTTGTAATAAAGGCTTGATTTATTCATTTATTTCGTTTCATTTTCTTAACAATTAAGATGCTGCATGTGTTTATCCAGTCTAATCGAAGTGTGCGTCTCTCCCCGGACTTTCCCAACAAAAACCCCGCCCCCTCTCAGAAAATACATAAAACTGACATTACTGAGCTATATGCGTTTAAAAGTAGCCTATTAAAATGGCACAATGGCATTGCTCAGTTCAACGTGTTGGGAAATCGGGCATTTTGTCCCGCGTCAGCTTTTATTCAAAAGTTAATAACGCGCTCAACATTCAAAAGGTAAATAAGGGTTTCCCACTTTCATCTCTGACTGCTCGTGTGCCATCCTCGCGCATTCAGCCAATAAAGTGTAACTTAGACCTGTATTTCATAGAACATTGTGTCTAGTCCTATATAAATTACAAAGGTTTAATTGGCATCTTTATTTCAAACGACCCGACCGACCGCGACCCGAATATCATTAAAAATGATAACCGCGGGTAACCGCGGGTGACCGCAGGCACCTGCTCATTTTGGATCAACCCGCGCATCACTGACGTGAACCAATCAGGGCACTTAGCGCCCTGACACGTCAAAGCCCTCCAGAATGGCCGTGGCTTATGGCTATAAAGGCACCCATACCTCGCCTAGGGACTCCAGATTTTATCTCCTTCAGCGAACTCACTACTTTGCTGATCTCTGGATGAGAAGCCTTCTCGCCGCAGTCGCAAAGCCTTCAGCGGAACAAGCTGCCTTGCAGTTCTGAGGACGCCGGCTTTCCTGGTTTTTCAACTGGATGCCGCCTTCAGTTCGCTGTTCTGCTGTGCCATCTGATGCGCTATATATCCTTTTAACGCATTAGTGTGTTTGCCGTTGCATCACACTTTTTCTAAAAGAGCAAATTTGAGGTGTCGTTGCAAATGCCTCCAACCACCTGCGCCTCGTGCAGAGGCCCTCTAATTGGCGGAGACAGTCACATCCTGCGCTTCCTGTCTGGGCCGTGACCATGCAGAAGCTGCACTCCTTGAGGGCGGCTGCCCTGAGTGCGATGAGATGGATCCCCGATGACGACCCTGCGCTTCCCGCACTTCCTCCCCTTTGCTTGAGCCGTGCAAAAAAAAAAGCGCTGCACACAAAGGATGCCAGAGCGGATGGACACGAGCGATGTTCGTGCCTCGCGCCCACGGCTAGCTCTCTTTATGTTCAATCTACACTTTCGCGCCAGAGACCCGAGTTCGAATCTTGGCCGCACTAAATCTTTTCACCAAAGCGAACAAGCTCACTCTCTTTGGCGGCGTCTGAAGATAGGGTTGGTCAGACTCAACTTTTGACTTTTCCAAGTGGATGCTGCACATTGGTGGTGGTTGAAGAGATTCCCCCCCTTCTATGTAAAGCGCTTTGAGGTCTCAGAAAAAGCGCTATATAAAATGTAACCAATTATTATTATTATTAATAGCCCCCCTCTGGAAGACCCAGTTATGGTTCTCAGAGTTGGCGCAGATGTATGGCCCCTCAACGGGTACCCGGGTGTCTCCCGGATAGGGTGTTGAAAACCATCACTGAAGGAAGAGCGCCTTCAACTGGGCGCCTCTACGCTCAGAAATGGGTATTGTTTTCTGGCTGGTGCACAGCACAGAGCATGGACCCCTACTCGTGCGAAGTACCAAGCAAACTCGTTTTTTTTTTGCAAGAGCTCTTGGATGTGGGTCGCACCCCCTCCATGCTCAGAGTGTATGTGGCGGCCATAACAGCAAATCACACTCTTGTGGCCGGAAAACCACTAGGAAGGAACAACCTTGTCGTGCGCTTCCTTAAAGGGGCAAGGAGACTAAACCCTCCATGACCCCCCTCTGTGCCTATCTGGGACCTCTCCACGGTCCTGGAGGCCATGAAAAATGTCCCATTTGAGCTGCTTCGGCCTGCGGAACTGAAGCAGTTCTCGCTCAAAACCGCTCTCTTGTTGGCGCTCGCGTCAGTCAAACGAGTGGGCGATTCCAAATAATGGATGTTGCA
The DNA here is from genome assembly GCF_949152265.1 of Phoxinus phoxinus. NCBI lineage: Eukaryota > Metazoa > Chordata > Actinopteri > Cypriniformes > Leuciscidae > Phoxinus > Phoxinus phoxinus. Next base: position 20,659,055 of record NC_136894.1, on the reverse strand, counting down.
CCGTTCTTTTTCACCAGCTCCTCCGTTTCGCTTTCAGCCATGTTTACTCAAGATGACGAATATGATGCGTTGCAGCTCGTGGCTCTAAATATCGCGGGTAGATTGCGTCATTAACATGCATTATCGCGATAGTGCAATAGAATTAAAATCTCTATCGTAGGCCAATTTTCTATCGTTTATATCGCCCATTACCAATTAAGAGTGAATCTGAATCTGCGTCGATGAAAGTCAGAGCTGCCCAGATTTCGAGTCGTAAATATTCAACATGTTCAAATCATGTTGTGTGGGGGGAACCCAAGGGGGTAATCCAGCACCCGGAAAGCGTATCTTCCATAGGGGCAGCCATTGGCTAGCAAGCCATCACCTGTTGTTAGCATTCCATTGACTCCCATTCATTTTGGCGTCACTTTGACAGCAAATAACTTTACATATGAGGCGTTTAAAGACTCAATTTGTCCATTATTTATTTCTAAAGAAACACGACAATGTATAAAAGGCTCCATTACCTTGTTTCTTACGTTATGGCCCCGTAGAAGCCGTTTTTGTAAAAATAGGCTAACGATTGCGTCACAACCATGCGACTCTCTGTCGCACAGTAGAGAAATTACCGTATAGACTGGCAGAGAAGCTCGCAGGCAATCGGAGGGACGTGGAGGCATAAAGTCAAGGGAGAAGCCCATAGAGTGTCAAAGTTGATCCTGCTCCTAGTTCATGGACAGCTCCTACTCACGCTCTCCATCTCTGCAAGATTCGGAAGGGAATGATTCAGATTTCTCTTGGCACAGCTACTAGAAGACTTACAACTGTCAGACAGGTTGCTCACGTCACATCTATGTCGTCAAGCTCAGTTTGAGGCTGCGCAGTATGCTCAGCCATGAGGAAGTGAGCTTCTAATTGACTTTTCTCCGCTGAAATCTATGGGGTCGATATTTCCATTTCTTTTACGGTCTATAGACAATAATAAAATAATTTTACGTGCGTTTGATTACGTGTTTACGTAATCAAACGCACACACTCTCTGGAGATTATCAAGTGAAAAGAAACAATACGCAATCAGAAAGCGAGCTGTCCAAAGACTCACCTCCAGCTCGCGCTGTAACATGTAAAGTCGATGTTCACACAGTCTCCACGACTTCATCTAAACATTCTTCAACCCCCCATGTTTGTTTACTTTAAATTCACGTTTGATGCAAGAGATTTCACAAGATTTCCTGTGTTTACAGGCAGGACTGTTGTTTGTGAATGGAATCTGTAAGTGTGTTTTTTTGTTAATGAATCTGTTAGTGTGTGCTTTCCTGGTCACATCGCGGCACTCCAAACACTAGATGTATGTGTTAACAAAGCAGTTAAATGTACGATTTCTGATTTTTGTGGTGTGTCACATTTTTTAAAAATCTTATACGATTTAAAAAATATAATTTAGTGTGGCTCCAGCTTAAAGGATAATTCCGGTATTTAACACATTGAGTCTATATTGTAGTTTGTTTTGGATGAACAAGAGTGGTGGACAACATTTTTTTGACAATGGTTGCTCTCTCGAGTTTTTGACTATAATAGAATTGTCCATGGACCCATTTAACATTGGAGTCAATGGGCATGTCCGAAAATGTCATTAAAACAACCTTTAACATTAGTTTTCAAAACTGTGCAACTCACCGAGTGATTAGTGATGTTAGTTGATGTTCCAGAAACAAAAAGTGTTGCGAAATACAGTTTCTGTCGTGTTTTATTCGTCATTTTGTAAAATCCCATTGAATTCTGTTGAAGGACTGAGTGCTCGTTAATATAAATGGGCTACCGGAAACGGAAAGGGGGCTGTTTACATTTGGTCGATGTAGTCTTTTTGCTCGCTTCCGTTTCTCATAAGGCTAGCGAGCAGAGCAACTGTGCTCCGGGAGAGTAAGCGAAATAAACAAACAAAACCTTCATTAATTGTTACTTGTAATATGAAGTTGAACTCGACTGTGACCGTGAGTGTCCCGCGAGACATAAACATCAGTTATCGCCATCAAGTGGTCGGGAGTGTGCTAACGCTTCAGATTCAAATATTGAGCGGAAGTTACACAGTTGTGAAGTGTCTGAAAAAATAGTTCCACTATAGCAAACTAAACGGATTGGAATCATATATTGCGACGATATATTGTTTATAATCATCAACGAACACCACTAACCACTCGGTGAGTTTAACAGTTTTGTAAACGAACATTATTGGCTGTTTTAATGACATTTTCGGACATGCCCATTGACTCCAATGTTAAATGGGTCCATGGCCAATTCTATTATAGTCAAAAACTCGAGAGAGGAACCATTGTCAAAAAAATGTTGTCCACCACTCTTGTTCATCCAAAACAAACTACAATATAGACTCAAGGTGTTAAATACCGGAATTATCCTTTAAGTTTGAGGCATAATTCTAAAGCTACACCAAAAGATGATTGTTTTAGAGCAGCCTAAATGTTTCACTCTAGTTGTATAGTTAAATACGCAAACTTATTTGTGTTAATGTTGTCTTTGTAAGACTGTAGCTTCCATAGAATTCCAAAGCACAGATTTAACTAAATCCTCAACACCCAAGCTATTGGAACGGCTTTATTAATTGTGATAATCATGCTGTTTCTTGTAATATTGTGATTTCCCCCTCTTGAAATAATAAAGTTTATTCACGCAATATAGCCTACTTTGTTCTCAAAATATTACGACTTCAATCCAGTATTGCTACGAATTTATTCTCGTAATCTAAGATTTATTTATTTTTAAGTTGCGGTTCAGGGCTTCCGTATGACAGCACTGGGCAGGATGTGGAAGAACATTGTTTAAAATAACGGATTAAAATAAATGTAATTAACAAGATTATTTTAATGTATAATCATTTTTATATCTTTCATCCGATTAATCAAAAAAATTGACAGATTCAGATCTCTCTCGGTCTCTCATACATCCATACACAATCTACAATATTTATACACAATCTTTGCTATCTACAATAGCAAAACTAGGAATGATTTTTAAACACCTCCTCAAAATACACAATCCAATATGCTAATAGATTTATATAGTCTGGTATAGATAGACACAGACAGAACTAAAGCCAAAGATAATTGTCAAAAATAGCAGAAAGCATATTCTGTGCAGTATGGGGATCAGTTTATGTGACAGGGAGTTATAGTTACATGACCTCAAATTGTGCCAACTCACCCAGCGCATGAGGAATGAGATGAAGGAATGCATCTCCAAGCAAACCACCAGATGCGAAACTCAAGAGCACTTTGAGTAGTTTCTGGTGCTGGTCCGTGTTTGACTGCACTGGAATGAGGAAAAGGATGAGGAAGGGTGCTGCACTGATGAGCAGGGTGGCTCCAATTGCCTAAAACCAGTAAAAAGAAAAAGTCTTAAAGCCATGGTGGTTTTCCCAGGCAACCCCTGGAGGTTAAAAGGTTACTGCAGAAGCAGGTCTGTAGACTGCTAGATAATCCGAATAAAACAAATGTCTTTGAAATAAACAGCATATTAACACCCTTTAAAAAAAAGTATGATTAAACAAATGCTAAAGGCTGTATTGCAGTCAACTGCATTGACACCATTGTATGAGAACTGAAGTGAGCTGGACGATGACATTGCGGTTTTCTCCAGAGCTGCTGTATAGAACTAAATGAACAAATAATGATATTTACAAATGATATTTACAACCGAAATGAATCAACAACATTGAACTTACTTAAGCTGTATAATGACACTGTTTTCTTATAGAGCTGCTGGACAGCCGGAAAAAACTTTGTTGCATTATTTTCCTGTCATCACTGTAAAACTGATATGAAACAATCTGTATTGTAAAAAGCGCTAGGCCTACATAAATAAAGGTGACTTGACTTTATTCAATTTAGATAAAACAAAGACACACTTTTACTTTCACAAGCCATCACGTATTTGAGAGCTCGAGCGGTACCGTAATCTTTTAAGTGAGAACGAAAAGTTTGAACCTTACAGGCTTCCGTACATCGTACACTTACAGTGTCTTCTGAAATTTCTAACGGTTTGATTCCCTCAAGTCTGCATTCAGTTCATCCTTGATATCAAGAAAACATCCAGGTACTTTAATGCATCCTCTGTACTTGGTTTCTTAAGTATTGGGACTGAACTTCAATAGTTGTTGATGACATAGGCCTAAGCTTTATCCCAATTCAGAGGCTGCATCCTTCAAAAGGACTCAGACTTCAAAGCCAACACGTCGAAGGCCACGAAGGACGGACTGAGCGTTTGTTAAATGGGACGGTCTAAGCCTTGTCTTCTAGCAACTCTAACAGCTGCCATTGATGAGCGGCAGTAACATTTGTCGGGACTTTTTATATTCAACTGCCTAAATTAACATTGGTGCATTTATGTAAATAATAAAGAGTATAAACTATATAAAAACACATCTTGCTAAGATATAAATCAACATTTTAACCACTGTAGTGGTATGACTGACACATTGCGGCAACATGCCGGGTGCATTTGTTATGCAGAAGACAGTTCAGTAAACATGCATTTGAATCTACACCATGCATTTCAGTGTCTTTAACAGTTTGGTAGAACATCACACTGGCGACGAGAATTAAAATCTATGCGCAGGAACAGAGTGACAACATTGACACTGACAAGCACAAACAGTAAGACGATAGCCTAACTGAAATAGGTTCCAAGGTGCAAATTTTTGGGAAAAAAAAGTTCTCTGCGCAATCTCTGCGCAAACTTCAAAAACGCGAACCTGTGAAAATGCTGATGTCTGGCACACGCGCATCACGTGTTTAGTCTATATGCGCGTTTGAATGTATATGTGCGCAGGCGTGTAGTCTTTCTTTACAAATTGACCATGACAAATAACTCGTCTGGCTGTCATTTTTTTTATCGCTTCTGCGTAGCCATGTGAACTGGAATTAAAGTCACCTGTCAGAACTCTTTACTTTACTTGCCGGATAAAGAATAAAGTTGTTTCAGCTGTATACCTACACGATTGAGTGAATAAACCTTATGATGTTTGCATTTTAAACCATATGACATTGTGTTTTTAACCACACATGTGTTATGTAGGCTTGGGTATCGAGTATCGAGTATCGATTGGAACCGGGACTAGCTTTGCGATTTTCCCGGAATCGTTCAAAAGTAAAAATTTCGATTCCTAGTTTCGATTCTCAGTCTGCCGACCAAAATTCCGTTATTTCAAATGTAGGCGCGTTGCGCGTGGCAAGCGCGCTCATAATGTAAGAGACGCTGGCGCGACCACAACATTGCCCAACATCAAATGGCAAATGTAATGTAAGCGGAACGAAACTGAGCTACTCGTTATTGTGTGGTTGACGGACCGTTTATCAGTTTGGACCAATGCAGCGCGAGTCGATCTTGATCAAGCGGCACTGTTACTACACAGCGAGATCCAGTAAAGAAAGCATTTGAATTCGCTACTGAATAATAACATCGCTGCGAGATCTAGTGAGAAACATTCACATTTCTCCGTTATTAACGGATCAAACAGCGCTGACGTGGAAACCAGGAAGACACATTGTGCTATGAATGAACTATTCAGTGTCCACAGATCAGCAACATTCACCATGGATTTACTGTAGTAACTGTAACCATGGAAGTTTGGCAGGAAAAGTAGGCTATAATGCTTTTAAGTAACATTACGTCGGTTTTATTTTGACATTATGAATACAATCGCTGCCCTCAAATGTTAATCTGAACTAAAATAAACCTTTGTTTATAACTACTACTATATTACATTTCATTTTGTCCAAGGAGCTGTTTTGTTTTATATACTCCTAAGAAAAGTCAAGTACAGCTCCATCATTGCTCAAAGTAAAAAAAATATCATACTTTATGATTTTAGTTAAAAAAAATATATAATAAAAAAACTAAATCAAGGAAATTTCTCTTGCATTTCTTTCTTTTTGCTGTACCGAACCGTGACACAAGTGTATCATATCTGTGAATTTTGTGAACTGTTACACCCCTAGTAAATGTGTTTTCATGAGGTTTTCAAAAATAAAGCTCTCTTGAGGAAAATGTACCCCTGTGAAAATATATTCATAATTTATCATATTTATATTCAAGTTCATAGATTTTATATTTATATTGTAGTTGAAAACAGCCCTGTGAGAAATTCATAGTAAAGTTAAAAAAAAGTTAAAAGAATTAAAATTGATGGAGAAGGTCAGACTATTTCCTTCAGAAAGACCGTTGGTTAGCTAGCTCATTTAAAATATCCTAAAAAAAATTGACTCTGCCTCTTAAAAGAATCGGAACCGAGAATCGTTAGGAACCGGAATCGAAACAAGGAATCGGAATCAGAATCGGAATCGTTCAAATTCAAACGATACCCAACCCTAGTGTTATGTGTTTTTATGTTTTGTATTTTGTTTGGTTTTATCTAGGCACTCCTCTCTATGCAGCTCACTTCCATCCAGGACAATATGTGGACATCACAGGGAAAACGTGAGTCAAATATAAATGCACACAGAGCACCATTAAGTTGTAATGTTATTTTAGTTTGACCAGCCCAGCATTGTAACATTGGCTCAACCAGCAGGACTCTCTGTCTGCTCGACCAGTGGAAGATGGGGAGTGTATCTGCCATTATTTTTTCAATTTCCATTTAGTGGTACTAACATGCATGATGTTTCATTGATGATTAAACCAACACCATGGGCCCTAGGGCTGGGCGATATGGACCAAAAGTCATATCCCGATATATTTAGGCTGAATATCGATATACGATATATATCCCGATATTTTTTCCGCAAAGTGAGAGCAAATGTTCAGTCAAAGACAAAAATGGACTTCACTGTATAAATTATACATTGATTCTTATTAAAGTTACTATTAAAGTTCTCAGTCAAGAGCAGTGTGTGATTTCCTCTGTGTTTTGTTGTTTTATTAACATTAACTGGATAGTTCTCCACAAATTTTTAATTGCAGGGCTCGACACACGCATTTCCAACCCGTTCACACGCTCACACGCCACACCTTGTGTTTCTCACGCTGAAGAGTAAGGGATAACTTGTCCCGCTATACAATTAATGGACGAGGCGCAGGCAAACGGAGGGAAGTTCTCTGCCGAGTTCATAGCATCTGTCTCGGGTTATACAGAGTTAAATGCCAGCTACCAGCCAATCAGAAATTAGAATGTGTTGTTTCCGGGTAAATTACGTGTTCCCGCTCAAACACGCGCAGTCGCGCACATACGGAGTGGAAGTTGGAAGAGCAAGATCTGATGAATGCGGTTTGCGGTAGGAACCTCTTAATTTTAATTATTTTATTTTTTTTATGATTCCTGGACGAAATATCTTGCCTGTGATCAAAGACAGTGAGTGCTGATGTTGAGGAGTATAGCCAAATTCATGCTAAATTATTTTTGATGCAGTCAAAACTCTCCAACTGCTTAATTTAAATTGGTCATCGGATGCAAAATTTACTTTTATATGGTGTTTGCATATAAATGTGTCTTTGCAGTGTGTGGACACAACCACCTTACAATGAAAAAATCCATTCACTTTTTTTTAATCCTCAAAAAGCCAAAAAGTTGTTGCTCATTATCATTTAAAGAGACATGCACCGAAACGAGTCGCTGTGAACAAAGCTGTTTTTGAGGAGGAAAAAGGGTGTTTTACACAACCATTGAGGAATTTTAACCAAAGTAAGTTATGTTACAAACTTTACATGAAGAACCCAAAGATTCATACCAATTTGTGGAAAATGGGCATCCGATGACCCCTTTAAAGGTGACTGGTTTGAGCAGATTTGGCAGACTGTCTACGATTGCCAAAATGGTTTTAATTTCCATTTGTGCAGGTCAATTATGAACAATTGGCAAATTGAACTGCTAGCAAAAATTGAAGCAAATTTGGTGGTGCCGAGGGCCGCTGCTGCAAAAATTTCGGTGGCTCCTCCCCTAACAGATCTCACTCCAAACTTTTGATCAAACTTGAGAGCCCTGTAATTGTCGTCATTTACTCTCTCAAGTTGTTTTAAACCTGAATAAGTTTCTTTCTTCTGTGGAAGTTATTTGGAAGAATGTAGGTAACCAAACAGTTGATGTACCCCAGTGACTTCTATAGTATATTTACTTCCTATGAAAGTCAACGGGGACCAGCAACTGTCTGGTTAGCCATTCTTCAAAATATCTTCTTTTGTGTTCAGCACAATAAATAAATAATACAGGTTTGGAACAACATTAGAGTTTATTTTATAATTAAAAAAAATAATAATTTTGGGTGAACTATCCCTTTAAGGACAAGCGGCTGCATATTTACTATTAGGGCTACTGTCTCTTTAAGACCTGCGCGCGACGCGTCTAGTATGCATATGACAAGCAGATTTCTCTCAATTTTTTCTGTTTGCTTTCAGTTTAGACATAACCAACTTTCTTTATGTAAACCTTGAGTGTATTTGACCGTATTAGCTCAAAAAGACTCGAAAGATAACTTAGTCCAGTATCCAGGCGCTGTTAGACGGGCTTTTAGTGCATGTGCATGTTAAGCGCATGTTAGAACAGCGCATCAGCAGCGAAACCGGCAAGGCTTTAAAGCACATGCAAATAATGGACTTTTAAGAACTGCAGTGTCCTGTTCCTCTGCGTAAACATTTAATGTGAGTATTTGCCGCTTTGTACACTAGGCTGTTGAGACGCAGACTGCTTGTAGCAAGGACCACAGCGAAAATTTGAACTATATCGATATATGCGATATGGTCTAATTCCATATCCCATTTAAAAATATATCGATATATTTTTTATATCGATATATCGCCCAGCCCTAGCTCTACGCAAGTGTTTTTAGCTAGTTTCAGCCCGACACAGTTATCATTTTCACGTCCTGCCCCACGTTGTTTAAATTGCAAATGCATTTATGCATCCATCGGCGTGCTAGTCTGAAAACGAGGTGTGTGCAGGCGCATTGTTGGCGCGTTGCTATTTTGAGGCAACTGAAGACTGCGCCATTGACCAACAAAAACCTGGTCTAAAGTCAATGGCCAATTTTTTTTGTTATTTAAAGAGCGCGTTACTAATGTGCGCCTATAGGCGGGTCCACAATGCGTACACTCTGCTTATTACACACAGGGATGCGCAGCAGCACACAGACATACTAAATTTAAAAAATAAAAGGATTACAATGTAAAAGATTGTAATTGTGTACATAAAGATATGGTAGAATCCAGCTTGTCCCAGTAGATGGTCTGCTTGCGCGCTTTGAAGCAACACCAAGGAACTTTTTCTCTGCAGTCACCCTACAGGTTGGAAGCGGAATTGTCCATTACCACTGTCGTAAATAATTGAGCCTACCGCAGAAATGTGGACGCACGTTGAAAACTACTTTTGGCGTATAAATCTCTGACTTTACCATTTAGAAGGGGGATAAATCGTTGCGTTTCTCCTTCCGTCATGCTTCTTCTCCATGTGAGGATTGTTTACATTAGACTAGAGCATGAAGCCGTGAACTGCGCAGCATCCACATAGTGCTTCTACTAGGGCTGTCACTTTTGTGAAAAAATCCTTTTCGATTTTCGAGACATAAGTGTTCATTGAATCGATTGTAAAATCGATTTTCCATGTCTAAAGACGTTTCTATTTTCCATTTATAGGCCAATCCACAGACAACTAACAGGCATTAGGACGAACGTAAAGAGGGCGCTTGAGACGTACAATATTTCTGATGATTTATTGGCATGAAATTTCGTGTACAATTACAAACAGGAGTGTAACATTCTCGAAAAGCAGAGTGGACTGCCATAACATCAATGAAAAACATTACTGCAGGCTTTAACATGGCTGTTTTCACGATTAGAAATGTCAAACAAATTTCACTTACGTAGCCTGTAGCCCGAGTCTGTAAGCTATCTGTAGCCTATGCTTGAAATTTTCTAAATACTTGCGACACCTTATGTAGAAGTAGGCTATAATTTGCTGTTATGTGTGTTTATCAGAACCTGCAGTTGCTGTGTGATGCGCGTTCGCTGCGGGCGTATCGTGACGAGCTGGACGCGCGCTGAGAGAAAGCGTCTTTCAGACAGGGCACGGCATTCGCGGCGCTATGAGACCCATTCATTTCAATGGCTTGCGAGACATTCTGTTTTGTGAAAGCAACTCTTTTGTTTTTACCTCCAAAACACACCAACAATTGGTCAGATCTATGCCATTGGACTGTGCGGTTCAATGGCTGAGCCATTCAATAGGCTACAGATAGCGCAAGACGTTTTGTTGGTGGGTCGACCAAGCGGTGCGCACGCCGCGGTCAAAGTTCAATCGCGCAAATCGCGTTGTATCTGAAGCGCAACGCTGAACCCAGCGGCCAGCGCCACGCATTCTGCGTCCTGAAAGCCGCTAAAACCGATTCCCTATTTTTATTTTCGAAACTTGTGTTTGTTGGTCCGATCGATTGTGCAATCGATTTTCGAACAAAAAGTGACAGCCCCTAGCTTCTAAATGTGGGGTTCTAAAAATCTAAATTCGGATCTATTATTATTCACAGTTTTTGAAGTGCCCGCGATAACAATATCGTGCATATTCATTACCGCGATTTATCGCATTACCGAATACCGGCACGTCTACTAAAAACACTGCAAGACAACATCATAGAAACTAGAGATCGACCGATAGGCCTAGTGGATTTTACCGATACCGATATTTAGGTTTGACCATACATGCCGATAACCAATTATTCAACCGATAATTTTTTTAATGAGTACTGGGATTTAAAAAAAAACATAACACTCCCAAGTAAAACAGTGCTGAACTGAAATGTGCTAAATGAAATAAATATATAAATATGAATATATTAAAATGAGAAGTTGTACAGAATGAACTCTAAAGAAAATAATTTAAACATTTAAATATTAAAGGTCAAATAGGTTTAGCTATAACCTAGAAACATAGCCTATGTACATTTATAGGTAACACTTTGCAAGTCCCATTTGTTAACAAGGATGTGTTAGCTAGCTTTCATGATCTATATGCATTATGCAATATACGTTTTAACTGCATGTAATAATATTTGAGCAATACAATTGTACCTTGATCATTCATGTTAGTTCATAGTACATTAACTAAGGTGATAAAATACAAATTTAAACTCAATTTAAAATGTAAGTAAATGTTGAAATTAACAAACTAACTATGAATGATTTCAACATTTATTAACCTTACAGTTAATGCTAAAATTTATATTTAATTGTAATGTAAAGTGTTACCATTCATATGAATCATGTTTAAAGAAGATGGCCATATTTAAATATCTGCAAAGCCCAGAGCATTAAAATTACATAAATGTAGACCTATATTACATGTAGGCTACACCCTCTCACTTTATCTGCTTAGATTTTAGAACACTTGATATCTAAACAAAATAACAATATGTATTGTAGTGATAAAAAAGTAATGAAATCGATTGCGTTTCTGATATCAATGTTGAGAAAACAATCACGTCACTAGCTTTAAATATGCAACTTCGCCGGCTAATGAATGCATAAAGTGACCAGCTGGATATAAACTAATGGACATAGATGGTAACAATTGCGACATAAAACATTTGGGTGAGGTTTCCATGTGTTTTTGTCACATTGCTTTAAATCGCTTGAGGTAGCCGTTACTAATGTTATTCCTCTCAGACTCGACGGCAAACATACTTCTGTTCTTTCTCTGCTAATGCAGCATCTAATCAACAAATTAATTACTTTATAATGATATGGCAATATGTACTTTAGTGTTCTGCATTCATACCATTTGCCTGTCTGTGTTTTAAATGCGCATCTGAAGTGTCAGCGCTCTCCGTGCAGCTTGTAATCTCTGTGCTGCGCACGCTGCCTCACGTGTAGGCTAAACGTAAACAAGGCAGTAATAGTTTGTTATTTGTCCTCTAGAGACCGCTCTCGCTCTGTATAATGCCAGCAGTCTCTTCTCAACGTGCTCGTACTGTGTAAATACTGCACACACTTCTCAGCTGCTCCAGCAACGGACTCAACCCGGAAAAACTATCGGTGTGGATTTTTGCCAATCAACTATCGGCACCGATATATCGGCAAAACCGATGAATCGGTCGACCTCTAATAGAAACTGTTACTGGCCCCACAACATGGGTCTCACCCATTATCACACCTCCAAAACCAAAAGACCCAGACAAAGTGAGATTGTGTCAACATGCGGCAAGCTAACATGGCCATCATGCGTGAACGCCATCTCACACCAACAATGGATGGCATCATACTGGATACGATAGGCTTGCATGGTGTTCCTAGTACTGGGTTACATCACTTGCCCACCGTTTTTTTTTTTTTTTTTTTTATAGTAATAAAATAAAAAATAAACATTTAATTCAGTTAGATAACTGACACAACAATAGTAACAAGAGTAACAACAGTAACAACAAGAGTAACATAGTGAACAAGAGTAACAACAGCACAGATCAGCAGCAAGAGTCAGATTTCACCTTACTTCACCGATTTCGCCTCACTGACAATGGAGGAAGATTTGGTTTCAAAGCGAAATGGAAAAGCGCCTCTTTAAGCGACTTTGTCATAGTAGTTTTTTTTATTTATTACTAAGAATAATAATGAACCCACCATTCAAGCAATTGCCACCCCCAAATTGGCGCCAATTCAAAAGCGAAAGTAAAATGCACACTGGCATTCATAATTAACTATAAGGTTGCAAAAGATTTATAAGTACTTTATTACTGTATACTCAAGTGTTCATTCATTTAACAAAATGCATTTAATCCAAACAGACATATCCCTGACATATTGTGACAACTGATTCACAATAACCCTAGAGATATCATATGAATCTACTAGTACACTAATCTATCATCATGTTTTACCTGCATCCATAGCTCCACCATGTTCCGTCTACCTCCTTCTACATGGCTTTTCGATCGCTCAGCTCCATGATCATGCGTGTGCCCGTGGTCATGTGCGTGCCCGTGGTCATGTGCGTGCCCGTGGTCATGTGCGTGCCCGTGGTCATGTGCGTGCCCGTGGTCGTGTGCGTGCCCGTGGTCGTGCCCATGGTGCTCCTCTTTGTCATGGGGCAGGTTAGCTTCAGCACTCCATTTGCTTGCCCCATGATGCATCTGCCCCCCACCATGCGAGTGACCATGGCAACCCCCGTCACCATGGGAGTGTCCGTGATGTTGGTGGGAGTGAGCGAGTGTCTGCTGGGACATTAAGATCCCAGCAGTAAGTAGCAATAGAGATTTGCTGAAGGTCCACATTCCTCCTGAAAAGAAAGGAAACATTGTTTTTAAACTCACACAAACATATTCTGAATGATCAGTGCCATAATATGAGTGGATTCAGTATCTGGTTAGTTGATGCATGACATGTCTATGCACTTATTATTCTTTAAAATATACTTTCATTGTTAAATTAAAACTGCCAGTCGGTGGCAGCAAGTCACTGTTAATGAGTGAGTCATTGAGTTATAACCCATTCTTTCAAACGGCTGATTCATTCAGGAACAAAACATTGTCTTAATGAGTGAGTCATTCAAACAATTCATTAACTGGGGGATGACGTCAAAATGCAGAAGACTAATTCGCCCCTGGTTCCCTCAATATTTTCCTATGATGTTTTATAGGGGGAGAAGGGGGGCGGGGGGGGGGTGTTCAATTTATGAGTAAAATAAAGCCTGTGGTAAACATAACTTGACGGTATTCAAATTAAATTAGGCTGGGTTTACACTGCAAGTCTTGATGCACAGATATAGGGCAGCATTCACAAAACATCTTAAGGCTAAAAGCTTCTAACTTGCAGATTTAGGAGAAATTCTTGAAAATATAGATTTTGTAATTGTAGGACTCCTAAATCAATCATAAGTTAGGAGTAGTCAAGAGGACTCCTAAGTCACTAAGACCAAATCACAAACGATCCTAAAATGGCCATTGCCGGCAATCCGCCACAGCAATCTGCCCAAAGACATTGTACACCATTGAAGCAATAGGCATTATCGCCTTGTGTGCTGAGCACTGATCTACATAATGATGTAATTATATAGATCAGTGGGGCTGAGCCTTTTCTTCATAAATGTAATAAATATTTAGATTTATAGATTTTTATCTGTGATGACATAACATAAAGGTTCATTTATGTACAGGCAAAATGCATTGAATGATGGAGAAAAAGACATTGCGATCAAGTTGAGAATAATGTCCCATCATCAGCTCTGATGTGGCCAGCTCAAGTCACCCGAGTTGGAGTTCTGGCTCGTGGACCTTTCCCAAACCTGTCCCCCCCTTTCTCTCTTCCACTTCGCTTTTTGTCTACTCACTGTCCTATCATCATAAAAAGGCAAAACACCAAAAATAATCTTTAATAAATTGTCTGATTACCTGAGTTAGGCCTAGTTGTTTTCACAAGTTTACACTTACGAATGATCAAATAGAGTTAAAGAATATAATAAGAACGTACTACTACTACTCCTGAACTTTGTTAATAAAACATAATTTGTCACTTGAATTCTGCAATCTCTTAAGATGCAGATGTGTAAAAGGCTGGCAATTAGCTGAACATATACTTTTTAACATTTTTATTTTAAAATCTTTATTTGAATATGGGAACATGATACCTAGTTCTACAATATTTATGATTAAATCACTGACAGAGACACCTCTATCAGCCAATCACAGTGTGCATAGTTAGGAAGCGTGTTGACATCATCGATAGCAATGAGGTCAACCCCGCCCTTTTTCTAAGCTTAAAGCCCATGTTGCAGGTTAACCACCACTGTCGATTAATGGGTACATAAATCACTCAAAATATGTATATCATTTTTAAAATGTCTCAAAAATGGTCTTAAAGACCAGTTTACGGTTTTTGGTATTAAGGGTTTTTTTTAACGCAGTTCGGTGATGACGTCACGTTGGGGAGAAGTGGAGGAAAGGTAGCCTCAGCCTAGTATTAGAACTATGGCAAAGGAGAATGAGTGGAGAGTTGGTGAAGTGTCCTGGTGAGTTGCTATCATTTAGCAACGCAGCAATGAGCACTGGAGCTAGTCTACGAGCAGCAGTGCACAATAACGACACATATTATTTTTTTACTGTCATTGAATAGCACGTTGAGTGAAAAATCAACGTTTTCTTTATATCTAGTGGCAGTGATCATGACGTTAGTTCAGATAAGTACGGTAACCTTTGTCATAGTGTCGTAGTACTGGTAAACTTTGTCTTTGTCATCTAGAAAAAGAAGGCATCATGCTAGCTATATGGGCATTTCTAAGCGTTTATCTCTTCCTCCGGTGAAAATGTTGTTGCAAACGTAGCAGCCGCGTGTCTGTCGCGGTGTTTGGCAGGTGCTTGTGCGGGCGGTGCCGTCCCATGGAAACTGCGGTGGAAAGCTTGTGCTGTAGGGAAGTGAGTGCGTTTTGGTCGTGGGTCGAGGAGCTCACCACGCCTCACTCAGCATCCAGGATTTGAGGCATGCTGCCTGAATCCGTTTGTGCTGAAGATAGCATACACCCATTTCAGGCAGGATCATGGTCCCCTTCAAGCCAGCACGCACGAGTATGTTAATTGTTTGTTTACTTTTTACACTAAGTCTTATGAACCAACTTAAACAGTTATAGGTGACTAGAGATGTGTAGCTATCTATGCTGCTAACGTTATGCTATCTGGCTGTCTGCCTATCTCTATACTAGCCTATCTATCTGTCTATTTATCTATAATCTGCGCTATCTGAATACTCTCCTCTACTACTCTCTAGTCACTCTCAATGCTCTCAAGGCGGGCCTTGGTAAATTCTCTCCCCAAGGTGACGTCATGCAATGCATTGTGGGGGAAAAGAGAATCGTTGCAAACCGCTGTAAGATAGTACCTACTTTTTCGTATTATATTCCGTTTTGTGATACCCAACAACATAAAATACAATGGATAACAGTTTAAATGTTTATTACCAACAAGCAAATTGCACAAATTCGTTGAAAAATTAACCCTGCAACACGGCCTTTAAGACTTTTCTCTATGCCTTAGTAAAAGATGGGCTCAGCAGATTTGTGAATAGGTTAAGAAAATGTAACTTTTACTGCCGTTTAGGAGAACTCTTAGTGGTAAGATAAATGTTTTAAGAATAAGGCCCCAGATGTCCAGATATCAGATAAAACCAGATTTCAGATTGGTTTTAAAGTGTGTAAAATAAACTTAAATTATCTTTAAAATATATTTAAAATGATATAACCTAGCCTACATGTTTCACATTCTTTTTATGACAAGAAAACATCCTTATTACTTCTGAAAGAGAACATCAGCGTTTTACTGTAACATAAGAAGTGTTATTTTAACATCAGTGTAAACCACAGGGTTTCAGGTTATCCTACATTAGGTTTATTTAATAAAAGATACTGAATCATAAAATATAAAAATAAAACAATGCTTAGTTTTCAATGTATGAATTAAATATATCCTGATACTTATTAAAGCTAAGAAAATGTTTGTCTTTTGTTCATGGCCCCATTTATTGCAAGCTGTTGCGATATGCAACCAGATTTCAGATTTTTTATTTTTGTGCCAATGAAAACGCAACCTAACTTCCAGGTTTTGATTTCATGACATCACTTTGTAGGCCAAAAAGTTAGCATTTTAGCAGTTCCGGTTCCATCGTCCCAAAGTCAATGGCTCGTTTGGTTTTGGTTAAATGGCTGAAATAAGGTCTGTGGTGAACACAAGCTCAAGACACTTTCACTTTTTATTCTATGACATAAAATACATCAGTATTACCCCCATTATGATTTTTTAAAAGCTGTTATGCGTCTTGAAAAGGCTGCTGCTAACAAGTGGCTGAATGGGACTACAGAGACAGTCAGGAACATTAAACGTCATCACGTTAAAAAGGTAAGCTCAGTCCGCTTTTACTTAACTCACCACTTTCAAAAACCTCAATGGGTAACAAAGTGCTGCACATAAAAATAACAAAATTAAACAAACACCTATAACCAAAAATACATAGAAATTACAGCACATCATTAAAAGCTAAGGAAACCAAATAGGTTTTTAACTTTCTCTGAAAAGACGACCCTAGAGTAGGAGATGTTTTTAAAATTATTCACCTACATTTCAAGCGCGATCGAGGAACCGTCAGACACAGCTGATCATTGGAGCGAAGAGATCTCAAAGGTTGAAGTAAACTGATTAAATCAGAGATATACTTTGGTGCTAAATTATGGAGATTAGAAAACATATAATACTTTATACTGGGCCTGGCTTGGCTTCTGTATCGAATTGGTAACCAAACTGTGAAAAAGCCAGTCAGATCGCTAAACAATGTGTCAGTAATGGCTGGCTGGTAGAATATGTGAGCGAAACAATCTGATAATGGCCCGTAATGGCTGGTAGGATGTGCTTCTTTTGAATAGGTCTACCAAATAGGGCCTTTATTTATTTTGTCTTTTCAGGACTTAACCTGACTGGCTTATTTATTTTTTATTTTTGATAAGAACAGTAGATAAAACCTGTTGAAAGCATACCGTTTGTGTTTAATCCAGGGTCTGATTTTTTTATTTAAAAAAAACAGTCGTGACAGTAGGCTTGTTTGAGATGAGCAAAATCTGCGCAGAACCGACCACCGATGATCACCGCGAGATGCATGTCTGTTAGAAATCTGTACGAGTGCGGTCTGCCTGGCTCTGATGTCATGCTGACGTATGTCAAAACACTCTCGCGATCGCAAGGCCCACGAGTCGGATTCTGCAGTCGAGCGCAGTTGCTCTCCACCGACTGCTCTGATCAAGAGCA
The DNA here is from genome assembly GCF_949152265.1 of Phoxinus phoxinus. Taxonomy (NCBI): domain Eukaryota; kingdom Metazoa; phylum Chordata; class Actinopteri; order Cypriniformes; family Leuciscidae; genus Phoxinus; species Phoxinus phoxinus. The sequence continues at coordinate 20,641,311 of NC_136894.1, read as the reverse complement.
CGATGGGAAACGACTTGCTGACGAGTCGACACAGCTTAACACGTGATGTATTGTTCTCTTTTAAAATGTTTGAATTTAAAACTCTGATTTCGTGTTTTTATGTGTATAAATCATGTGCGAGTATTCCCGAACTCTCTGACAGTGTGATCTCTATATGGGTTATTTGATTGTCATATTTATTAAAAAAATATTCATAAAACATGTCTGTAGTAGTTAAAGTAAAAATTATTGATAAACACGTCTTTGTAATTAAATAAGAACTTTGAGTGTCTTGTTCATTATATTCATTTTCAAATAAAAGGAACAGAACTTAAAGGAACCGTATGTAAGAAATGTATTTCAATTAATCATAAAATGGTCAGTAGACATTAGGAATTTATGTTCATTTCAAATACTTATATCACTGAAAACAGTAGTCCAGCCAGGATATTGTCATTTAAAAGTGAAGTTGCAGCCCTCAACTGATGTTGTCGTTGTCATGTTGTGTTTTGGCCTGATGCGCCACCCTCCATTTATCTACCAATCACAAAGTCAGTAGTGTTTCGGCATCCGGGTTGCCAGCTCTGCTCTAGTCTTGCCATTGGAAGCTCTTTGTAGCAGCCTACGTTCCTGCTGGATCCTGGAGCCTATCTGGCAACCTTGTGACTCGAGGGGACTCACTTTTCTTCTGATTGCCTGCCTATTGACATTGACTGATACACTGCCCTCTGGTGGACAGATATACAATTTAAGAGTGATACCAATAGGTCTTACTGAAGGCATTTAACTTTAATGGTCAAAATATGATTAATAAATATTTGAATATTAATAAACAAACGAACTTCGAATATGATTTTAGGGCAAAAGTCAAAGTCCTACCGTGGTGTAACGTTAGGGGTAGCTTTTTACTTCTGACGACAGCATTTAGGCTAGGCTTCAGAATTCATAAAAATTGGGTTTGTCTGTGATAATTACTTTGATGGACAAAACGTGCAAGTATCACACTTTTGTTGATCACAGAGCTTGTTTTAGCTTGTTTAATCCAAAAGGAACCAGTGTGATGCTAACTGCCGATTGGCCTACAAAGTGATGTAATAACTGACATATCAGAATGACATCTCCTCCAAAGTGGACCTGACAGGAAGATCACTACACATTTATAAGAAAAACAATGACATTTCAGGACATTTTCAAGAGGGCAGTTATTAAAAGATAATACTTATTAAATAGCAATGCCCATCCAAATAAAAATGTTATGACTCAAGCATAACGAGGAAACCATGACTATGACTTGTGACTATGATTTATCTTAAAACCATGGGAAACCTGGAGTCAACAGACAGATACTTACTTAACCAAGCCAAACAATCTTACAATAAATATTCAGAGTATAAATAAACATGTTTCTCAGTAACCACGCTAGATAAATGATGTTAAATAAAAAATCATCTGTTTGTGATGGATCGGCTCCAGTCAAATATTAGAGATAGATAAATCAAGATCCAGGTCTCATCAATATGATCCTGTGTATTTAAAAAAGACTACCACTTATCTGCAGTATCAACAAACAACAAATACATCTAACGTTATCTATAGAGTGAACAGACCAGTGATCAGTGTAACGTTAGTAAACACACGACACGATCAGTCTCACAAAGTGCAATGATCATCGTGTAAATACCTGCTGATGATGAAAACGCCTTGTAGACCGCGCACTGTATCACAATCAGCAGTCTACTAGCCGTGCACGCGTCTAGTAATGTTATAATTTGCAAAGACTCCGATTATTTTCACTGAGTCGGTGGAGTAGAGACCATGAGATGCTACTGCTCACACTCAAACCGACGTGGCATATTGTCAACGCAGTAAAATCCCGCGAGACTTCTGCGTTGTCTCGTCAAAAAGACATAAACCAATGAAATAACGCGATATTACAGCCAGGCGTCAAGCCGGATCATAGAGCCGGATGCGAATGGTGCACGTTAAATTCTACTGATCTTCTACTGATTCTATTTATCACCAGTATTATTTAAAATGTATCTTTCTGTAGTTGTACACGAGGAGAGGGGTGAATCAGAGAAAGATGATACTATTCTAAGAAAATTACTGCAATATTGGGCGGCAAATGTTGTTCACTGTTTCCTGCAATGAGACAAACTTATTACTCCACCAGGCGGCGCGCGGGGACTTTCAGATGCATTAAACGAAATTCAAATTGTGGGACCTTTTGTTCCTTTGGAGGAATTTGAATCTAATAAGTATAATCATTCAAATGGACTAATTAAAAGAATATTATACAGTCCCCACATGTTTAAAAGTTTTCCTTTCTGGAAAACTGACCAAAATTGCTGTTGGATGACTACTGATTTCACTGGCACATGCAGGACCCCAGCGTCACCGTAGGTTTGCTGGAGTCTATCCCAGCATCCCAGGTCTTACAGAGAAACCCTGGATGTTTCTTCAAATATTGCAAATCCCCCTACTGTCTAATTTAGCCAATTATGTTTTAAAACAGCCTTTGTGTTGTTGTTGTTTTTTTGCTAATGCCTTGCACTGGGGAGTGTTTTGATTTTAAAACAAGCCCAGTGCAAGACATTAACAGCAACAAAAAAACAACAACAACACAACAACACTTATATGCTGTAACATATTTGTACTTAAATGAATATTACTCACGAAATAGAATAAATATTATAATAAATAATATTCAAATAATCAACGACAACCATCCACCATGTGCTCCCAAACAAATAGGTTACATTAGTCCTTGTGTGAATAATCCCAAACAATTCACTATAGAATGCAATGCAGTAGTCTCAATGTGGAAATGTTTCCTGTATCCACACAGTGAACATATTAGTAGTAATAAAACTACCAATATAAAAAGAGTCCTTCTCAAACATAAAGTACAGACATATTACATAGAGCAAACATGATGTGTAGAGTCTATTGAGAAAATACCAGAACACACCAAACATAGAAAAACACACATTGATTGAGTTTAAAACACAAATGTTTCTTAATCTGGACTCTTCAGAGTTGAAGATCGCATGAGAAGAATGCCATGCCAAAGCCACTAGAAGACAAGCCTGCAACTTTTAGCCAAAAAAGCATAATGGCTAATGCTAAAGCTGTGGCTGTGGCGGTACGCTGGAAAGGAGACCAGAGGCAGTTTTTTTAATGGATGTCAATGGACAAGAGGCTTCACTACACTCAATAAACCACTTTTATGAGGAAATATCTTATAGTTTAATGAATTGACTTCCTGTCCACTAATCTTCAACATGTTTTATGCTAAACAATACTTTTGTTGGGAACGATATGTAGATTTTACTATGATTAAAGGTTCTCTAAGCGATCCTGGGTGACGTCACTTCTTGTTGACGTTCGAACTATTGCCAAACAAAACGGAGGTAGCTAGACCCTCCCTCCTCCTCATCCGCACACTAACAACCCAAACCTCACCCCCAAATCCTTCTTGACGGTTATTGGCTGGAACACTGTTTGTTATGTTGTGGTGCGGGTTAGCCCAGTTTGTTTTTGTTGCTGTTTGTGGAGCCTGGGGTGTCTACAGAGACCGCGTTTTTTTTAGAGTGTGTTCAGGAGACAGACAGCTAGCGGATAGTGAGGAGATATTTGCTGTATGTGACAAAAAAATGTTTGGCCTAAAAAATGCGTGACATCGCTTAGAGCACCTTTAAGGTTATTTTATAAGAGAAGGCAGAGAAGGGGATGTTTTGTGACAGGTGACATTTACGGCATTACCATAGTATTTAATAGTAATATTGAGTGATAGTGGGCCACATTTATCAAGACAAAAGACAAAAGACATGCAGTATGCATTCGAGGGATATAACCACAACATAATATGCAAACGATTAGAGAATAATTTAATCAAAATGAAAGCTAAAGCCTACAGGTCCCAGCGCAAGCAGTAGCCGCCTCATATGCTGACTATTCAAATGAGAAACACACAAATGAAGGAACAGCTATGTTCATGCACAGCAGGGTAAGTGAAATGTGAAAATAATCGAATAATTATAAATCAAACAGCTTATCCATAAATCTTGTGGAATAACACTAACACCGGGAGAGCCGCGATCGGATTGGGGTAAAGGTATTCAGGGGTAGGCCGTTGATTAACAAAATGCTGAAATATAATTTAAAGTATGTCAGTGAACCTCCATCTTGCCTTTAATCGTCTTATTTTATGTTCAACTATATACATTATGAACAAAGAACCGTCATTATTTCCAAGAAATAGGTGTTTTTGTTAATCCTGTCGACATTTAGTTGTGAATGAAGTCTACCACACTGCTTGATCCACGACCAGCATTTTTCCCCTTGGATTTTAGGTTTCGGGAAGGGAAAAAATTGTACCCCACCATCCAAACTTTTAGGATACCGGGTATCAGATTTGCACAATCCATACGCACAACGCTTTGGCATGTTTCCCTCGCTTGAAAGCTTGCCAGACCTCCTGCAACCTAGTTACGGTGACTAAGCCACAATTGGCCAGTGGCGGTTTTCGGGCGTGGCTTAGCGAAGGGTCAATTATAACTATAACTGCCTAAAAACAAAATCTAAAAATGTTCACCATGGTCAAATGTAGGCCACATAGTAAAGCCTATATAAAATCCCATGCTGGTAACATACAGTATGAGTCAACATTTTAACCATTTTAACCCATCAACTCTGCTATGGTGGTCTTCTGCTTCACCATGGGGAACTTCAGTCCTGTCTACTCTGCTGTTGAGGTCTTCTGCTCCGCCGTATGGATCTTCAGTCCATTTTAAATTTTAGCAAATTTTACTTCTCAACTGAACTGTGCGCATGCATTTTAGACACTTACATTATTATTAATACTCTGATTCTTTCTGAACTTCATACACTGTTCACTCATTGGCCAGAGGAGAACTGGCCCCCGACTGAGCCTGGGTTCTCCCAAGGTTTTTTTCTCCCTTCTGTCCCTGATGGAGTTTTGGTTCCTTGCCGCTGTTGCCTTACCTTTTGGCTTGCTTAGTTGGGGACATTTAATATTCAACAATATTATAGATCTGCCTTAAAGGTGGATGATGATGAAATTATTTTTTTTGTATTATTTTCATGTTATCACTGTGAAGCTGCTTTGATACAATCTGTATTGTAAAAAGCGCTATATAAATAAAGATGACTTGACTTGACTTGACTTATTGCTCTTTCCATGCAATAACGTACTTGGTTACTAACGTAACCTCGGTTCTCTCTAGAGAGAGGAACGAGTACTGCGTTGTCGTAGCAACGCATTGGGGAAAATCCTTTTCCACGAGAATACTGAAGCAAAAAATTATCCTTAATTTTGTATAAATGTAAAATGCATTGCCACAGCATACAGACCTAAGCGAGACAGCTCGCGTGCCTATTGGCTGCTGTGTGGCAAATGCTTAGGGCAATCGAGCGAGCCCTTGAGTGGCGTCACACCCAATGAGGGCGCTTCGCGCCCTCCCGCGTCACGTCCCGCCGAAACGGCCGTGGCTTAGGGCTATATATTTCGCTCAAAGGCTTATGAACTCTGATTTTTAAAAGCGAAACAACCAGAGCGCATACACGGCAAGAAACGCAGTACTCGTTCCTCTCTCTAGAGAGAACCGAGGTTACGCTAGTAACCGAGTACGTGCTCTTACAAGAGATACTCTCGTACTGCGTTGTCGTAGCAACGCATTGGGGAACACCCTGTAAGACGCCGTGTATGCTGTGATCCGACACCATAGACCTAGAGCCCTGAGCTGGGGTTCATACAGTACATAATCACCTGTAGGACTCACAGAGAATCCAGAAAGAGGTGGGCTCTAACCACCATCTCTCAAAAATTGACTGCACATAGCAGCTCAGCAACAATATTGCCATAAATTGACGACTGAAATTCTCAGTCTAAACGAATACGGTTAATTAAACCCATAATATCCTGGCCTGTAAGGCGGGCACCTCAAGGTTATAAAACCTGATAAATGTAGACGGTGAGGCCCAGCCTGCCGCCATACAAATATCCTGTAAGGCAATCCCACTAGACCAAGCCTACGAAGAAGCCATACTTCTCGTGGAGTGCGCTCTAACACCCAAAGGACATTAAATGCCCTTGGATGCGTACGCTAGAGCTATAGCGTCCACTATCCATCTGGATAGGCTCTGCTTCGAAGTGGCCAATCCCTTGAGACGCCCACTAAACGAAACGAAAAGCTGCTCTGTCTGTCTAAAAACAGACGAGCGCGACACGTAAGCTCTCAACGCTCTAATGACCTGCGCCCTAAACGGTGTGTTTAGGGATTTTGGAACGTAACCATGCTTAGGTTTGAGCACGACCCTGGAGTCATTAAGCCCAAATTCCATGCACAACGCGCTCACTGAGAGCGCGTGTAAGTCCCCAACGCGCTTCACTGAAGCGAGAGCCAGGAGAAACACCGTCTTGAGCGACAGGTGTTTCATATCAATCTCCTGAAGAGGCTCAAAAGGAGGAGCCTTCATGGCGTCCAGCACCGTGGAAAGGTCCCAAATGGGAACTGTGGGAGGTCTGGGGGGATTAAGTCTTTTAGCTCCTTTAAGGAACCGGACGACTAAATCGTTCCTTCCTATGGACTGGCCATGCGCGGTTTCAGAAAACGCCGCTATAGCTGCCACATATACTTTGAGCGTGGAAGGGGATCTCCCGTTGTCCAACAGCTCTTGTAAGAAGGATAAAACCTCTGTCTCTGACACGCCGCGAGACGTGCACCAGCCAGAGAATACTGACCACTTAGACACGTAGAGCCGTCGCGTAGACGGAGCTCTAGCCTGTATGATCGTGTTTAACACTGCCTGTGGGAGGTCAGCGGATACCCGTTGATAGCCCACACGTGAAGGGACCATAGTTCCGGGTGGGGATGCCAAATCGAACCATTTGCTTGAGAAAGGAGATCCCTCCTCAGAGGCACTGGCCACGGGGCGGTGCTGGCTAACTGCATCACAGCTGGGAACCAGGGTTGATTCAACCAGAGCGGCGCTACTAGCAGCACTGAGCATCCTTCCTCCCTGATTCTCTCCACCACTTGGGTCAGGAGGGAGACTGGGGGAAAAGCATAAAGAGGACGGCGCGGCCACTGAGCGCCGCAGCGGAATAAGATGACTGTGCGATGAACACACAGCACGCGCTGTTGTGACAGCTGCGCTGTCATGGACAGCGAGTTCAGTTCCATTCCCAGAAAAGAAATATTCTGTCTGGGGAATGGCGAACTTTTTTCCCAGTTTACTGTGAGACCGAGATTCTCGAGGTGACTCAGCAGTAGGGCTCTGTGTGCCACGATCTCTGAATGAGATTGGGTCGTCCAAATAGTTCAGCACTCGAACACCCTGCAGTTAGAGGGGAGCGAGTGCTGCGTCCATGCACTTCGTAAATGTACGGGGTGCTAGAGACAAGCCGAACGGCAGGACTGTGTACTGGAATGCCTGGCCCTCGAAGGCGAATCTCAAAAATCGCCTGTGACGTGACGCGATCTGTATTTGAAAATACGCGTCTTTTAGATCTATTGACACATCCAGTCTCCTTGGCGAACATGCGCGAGGATTTTTCTGGTCGTCAGCATTCTGAACTGGCGTTTCACAAGTGCTCTGTTCAGTTGCCTCAGATCTAGTATGGGTCTGAGACCCCCGTCTTTTTTGGGTACCAGGAAGTATCTGCTGTACAGCCCCCTTTCGCTGTGAGCCTGAGATAAAGGTTCGATAGCCCCTTTTCTCAGAAGTTTCTGAATTTCGGCTCAAAGTAGGTGTGCTACATTCGAATCTACCGAAGTCTCGCCGCGCGCCGCATGGCGGCGAGGGCGTCGACGAAACTGCAGCGAATAGCCTCCTTTTATGATGTTTATCACCCATTTTGACACCCCGGGAAGCTGCTCCCATGCATCTGCACGTGTAGCCAGGGGCTGAGTGAAAAGCGCGCTCTGATCGACTCGCGATACAGCGGCCTTCGTGAGCTGTGACAGAAATGTCTCGCTCGCAACATCTGAGGCCGGGGCCGCGCTGATGACAGCGGGCAGAATGTCCGCGCTCGACCCCTCGACAGCGTTTAGGCGGGAGAGGGAGGGCTGGACGGGCTCCGTAGGAACCGTGATGCTTGTGTGGGAACGTGGGCGCGGGGGAGCGGGCAGGTTTACCACCTTTATAGCATCGCTCGCCGGAGTGGAGCGCCTGCACGCAGGTTTCGTTTTTACAGAAACCGTGCGATGAGCAGGAGGTAGCATTAGTGGGCACTAGGTAGTGGGCACGTGTGCTACTTTTAACGCGCAATCGAACTGGGTCGATTTTATGTGCGCGGGCCCTGTGTGTGGGGCCGTGTTTGTGTGTAGGGATGGGCACATTACAGTGGGCAGTCTTACTACACATGAAACACCATCGGCCGTGCCCGGGACACCAGAAAATACACTCTTTAAAGGATTTATCTGGGTAGCCGTGAAAACGGCTGTTGTGTGCAGGCAAGCGGGCAATGAGACAGGCTTGTTGGCTGCAATAATCACTGGAACAGTCACTTCTCTTGGGACTGGACGAGTGGCAAACTTCGGTGAGGGTCCGGCCGCAGCGGGACTTGAACACCGTTGTTTTCCTAGCAGTGCTAGGATGACTTCGGGGGCTCAGGCTTCAACACTATCTTCGATCGCGGGCCACGCGGCGCGGGGCGGCGACTGGAGGAGCGAGAGCGCGGTCTCGAGCTCTGCGTCTGGCGGCGTTGAGATGAGGAGCTGGGCGGCGGCCTGGGCTGTGCACTCTGAGCAGATGGTTTCGCACGGCCTGCTGCAGAGTTGGAGCGCTTCGGCAGGAAATGCTTCATCGCCTGAGTCGCCTTCTGCACCTCAGCATACCTGTCGGTGAAGTCCTTCACCGATGTCCCGAAGAAGCCAGCAGGGGAGAGCGGGGCGTAGAGGAACGCGGTCCGTTCCGCCTCTTGCATGTCTGAGAGCGTGAGCCAGAGATGTCTCTCAGACACGGTGAGCGCCGCCATACTCCGTCCAATGGCTTGGGCCGCAGACTTCGAAGCGCAAAGAGCCAGGTCTGTAGCACTTCTCAGGTCCGCAACACAGATCGCATCGGGTCCGCTCTCGTCCATTTTCCGGAGGAGATCGGCCTGGAAAATCTGTAGTGTCACCATGGAGTGCAGCGCTGATGCAGCCTGTCCGTTGGCGGTATAAGCGCGGTGGAGCAGGGATGACGTCATGTGGCAGGCCTTTGAGGGCAGCGCCATCTTAGCACGCCGTCCAGCGGAGGGCGGGCATAAGTGGGCCGCGATAGGCTCTTCGACCGGCGGGAGGGAAAGGTAGCCTCTGTTTTTAGCATCGTCGACCTCGGAGAATGCTAGGGAAACAGAGGACCTCGTCCTCATGGAGAACGGGGAATTCCAAGCTCTCGCGACCTCCTCGTGAAGCTCAGGAAGGAAGGGCGCGGGCTTGGAAGCAGGTGCTGACTTTTCCCCGGGCAGAAAATAGCCGTCCAGCCGGTTGTGGGCGGGCTGCTCGGGCAAAAACCACTCAAGGCCAAGGCTCGCCGTGGCCTGAGTGAGCACGCGGATGAGCTCCGCCTCGATGATCGCTCTCTTCCCTTTCGACGCGCGGGCAGGGGGCGCGAGGTCCGCAGAGCTCGCCCTATCCTCGCTGCCAGACGCCAAAACAGAGCACGAGTCCTCATCTCTCAACAGAGCGTCGATCTCGTCCATGTCGTCGACGGAAGCGGCGGCAAGCTGCGGGCGCTGTCCGTCGGGGATCGACGATGATGAAGCCGGAGATGAAGCTCGCGGGCACACCGGCGAGCTTTGACGTCTGGGAGATGGTTCGGGGTTCCGCTGAGCACGACGCTTATTACGGCGCGGCACTACAGCGGAAAACACGGGCTTAAGCATTTGCCACACATCAGCCAATAGGCGCGCGAGCTGTCTCGCCTAGGTCTGTATGCTGTGGCAATGCGTTTTACATTTATACAAAATTAAGGATAATTTTTTGGTTCAGTATTCTCGTGGAAAAGGATTTTCCCCAATGCGTTGCTACGACAACGCAGTACGAGAGTATCTCTCGTAAGAGAACTGCGTCCTTGTATGAGCAGAGTTTTCTTTTTACTTTAACTTCTCAGTGCTCAATGGTATTATCCATTTCAGGAGCTTTAAAATGTAAAAATCAGAATATGAGCATAACTCACTTACATTCAATATTTTATTGAAACGTTAGCGATACTGATTCAAAATGCGAGCGACTGTGATTGAATGTCAAAGCGTGGTTTGAACGCCCCGCCCCCAACTGAACTGGAAGATTTGATTGGTTTTGCACCTGAGTCAGACCTGTGTGTTATTGGCTGAAGTTTTATTTATTTATTTATTTATTTATTCGGGACAGTGCACATTAATGAACAATCTAACATTTCTGTACAGACTGTAAATGAGCCAGGTTATAGCATAAATGCTAATTTTCACCTGTAGTCCCGAAGCAGGAAGACAACAACATACATGATAATGCAACACAAAAGAATATAACAATATACAATATCAAGCACAAAACATATTAGCACACATTCAGGCAGATTACATTATATCAATAAAATTATTCAAAATTAGGACACAACTGAGAACTTTTAAGAAACTGTTTAAGGTGCTTTTTAAATGTGCAGTAAGTGGGACATTCTCTAATGTTTGTTGGAATGCTGTTCCAAAAATGACCTCCTCTAATAGACAGAACAGTTTGTCCAAAGGTAGTTTTTCTACGCGGGATCTCTATATCTCCTCTAAATGAAGCTCTGGTACAACAACCTCTGTCAGACCTTGGTTTAATGTATGTAGAAAGTGAGGATGGAGCCAATCCGTGTAAAACTTTAAAAATCAAACAGCTATTTTTAAAATGAATAAAATTTTCAAAATTGAGCATATTGTATTTTCTCAAAATATTACACTGATGGTGTGACAGAGGTTTTTGAAGTGCAGGGCTCCACACCGAGTGCCTGTCAAATGCCAGCTCACCCTTTTGCAGTTGGCACCTTTGTCAAAGTTCTTTGTACTTTTTGGAAAAATAAATGTAGCGTAGTTGAATATTTAATTTGTATTCAACTTAAGTAAAAGTACCACAATTTAATTATACTCAAGAAAGTAAAAAAAACTCAATTTATTCAAGTACTGCAACAAAGGTATTTGTTATTAGTTACTTTCCACCTCTGATAGATGTAGGCTATGTTTATGTGTATCTATGTGTTTTTGTGTAATTATGTAGAAATGGGTATATGAATGCATGTAGACAGAGAGACATGGTTTGAGGATATACATTTATTATTGAATATAGGTCATTTATCGGTATGACAATAAGAGTATTAATAGAGGTGCTTCTCTTTCTCTAAGCAGTGTGATGTTGGAAGAGAAACCAGAGGAGCTGAATACACAGGATAGTTTGGCCAAAAATGTCACCCTCACCCTCAAGCCATCCTTAGCAGTTGTTAAAGTTGTTTTGGAAGAGAGTCAGTGAGTACTGGCATGTGTGCATGGGAGCACAGCCTAAGCGACCTCTCACAGTCAAACGCTACTCTAGACTTTGTAATATGTGACAGACATGTCCATAACACAGAAGTCTAATCAATCATCCTGGTGTCCAGTCTGGCTGCCTTTTTCAGAAAGATCTTCTTCTTCAAGTTCAGACCTCCTTTCCTCTGACCCCAGACCCATAGACGCGAGACACCATTGTCCTGATGCTAATCAGAGCACAAATTGAAAATCACTCGATTCGATTACAGCCATCTGCATATTGAGCATCTGCCCCTCAAAGGTGGCCAGCCATTCCCTTCTCCCCCTGACCTTCTGCACAGCTCCAAATGATCCTACAGCTGCCCTTGACCGGTTTACTAACGTAACCTCGGTTCCCTGAGAGTACACAGCAAAATCTCCAGTGTTGAAATCCTAGTGTTAAGGACTCCTAGAGTAAAGAGTTAATTTTCTGGTGTTGAATTAACACTGCTAGTGTAAACCGCACCCTCTGGCTGGTGAAAATATGTAGAGTTAAATCTAAATAACACTGAGAGAGTTTAATTAGTTACATCTGGGACATTTACGCGCTGGGCGAGCCAAAACGAGCTAAAACTTTTTTCATAGACGCCATTTTCTTTGACTCGCGATGCAAGGCATGCAGTATGAGGAGGGAAAACGCTATATTAAGTGTTTTATCGCATTTATATATGCATTTTATAACATTTTATTACATCATATTGTTTTATAACAATATTTATGTGCTGTGCACGGCTAAACCGCTTTCAGAAAGGCATTTCTGTTGACGCGCGATGAGGAGCAGACCAGGATGAGGTTGCTTTTAAACAGGGAAACGACGAAAGTAATTTGCTTTTAACAGTGAAAACACAGAGTAAGTGTTTAACTCATTTACAACACTTATTTTATAAGGTTATTTTGTTTTATGACAATATTTGTGATGTGCAAATATCATAATGTATTTATCCTCAAACTATCTTTTACTCTCGTTTGCCAGCACACCTATCTTGTCTGAAACCTAACTGAAAAACAGAACAACAACTCCACAAACTTCGGACCAACAATGCACGTGAAATTGCCACTTTATTTCCTTATTTCCTTAGAAGGGAACAAAGATTCTTCCGGCAGCTGACTATTTAGTGAGATTTCTTAAGGTTCGTGTCTTAGTTTATTCCTAAAGGGTTAGTTCACCCAAAAATGGAAATTATATAATTAATTACTTACCCTCATCTCATTCCAAACATGTAAGACTTTCTTTCATCTTCACAACACAAATGAAGATATTTTAAATGAAATCTGAAAGCTTCCTAACCCTCCATTGACAGTACACGCAAAGTTACACTTTCAAGCCCCAGAAAGGTATAAAGGTACATCATTAAAGTACTCCATGCAATTCCAGTGGTTTAACATCAATTTTACTATGCAAGTGCTGTGTTTGCAGCAATTTACCACTTAATTTATAAAATATTAATTTCCAATATCGTTCATGAGAACATTACAACTCGTGCATGTTGTTGATGCGAGAGCAGATGTTAAGTGAGCGTGCATTGAAGATTAATAATTTGTAAATAAAGTTTTTTTTGTTTGTTTTTTTTTTGCAAACAAAGCACTCGTTGCTTCGTAAAAAAAAATTTGAGGTTAAACCACTTGAGTCACATGGATTACTTTTATTTGGCTTTGGAATTTATAGTTGAATAGGCTGTCGATGAAGGGACAGAAAATATCTTCATTAAGTGTTCCGAAGATGAGCAAAACTCTGACTGGTTTGGAACAACATGAGGGTGAATAATTAATGACAGAATTTACTGTTGTAAAGGCTCCTTTAAGAGAGGACTTTTATTTCGAACTGAGCACTCTCGTGAGTGAAGCATAGACAGTATATAAACTAGACACAGCGACCCAATAGGTTTCAACAGAGAAAAGTGAAGTCAATTAGAAGCACTCACTTCCTGATGGCTGGGCGTACTGCGCAGGCTCAAAATGAGCTTGACGAAGTAGATGTGACGTCATTCCCTTCCGAATCTCGCAGAGACGGAGAGCACGAGTGTTAGCTGTCCATGAGCTAGCAGCAGGATCAACTTTATGACTCTCTATGGGCTTCTCCCTTGACTTTATCGGACTTTATGCCTCCACGTCCCCCCAATTGCTTGCGAGCTTCTCTGCCTGTCTATACAGTAATTTCTCGACTTGTGTGACAGAGTCGCGTGGTTATGACGCAATCGTTAGCCTATTTTTACAAAAACTGCTTCTACGGGGCCATAACGTAAGATACAAGGTAATGGAGCCTTTTATGCATTTTCGTGTTTCTTTAGAAATAAACAATGGACAAATGGAGTCTTTAAACGCCCCAGATGTAAAGTTATTCGCTGTCAAAGTTAAGCCAAAATAAATGGGAGTCAATGGAATGCTAACAGCAGGTGGGGGTCCGCTAATCAATGGCGGCGCCCGGGAAGCTTCAATGTCTTCCGGAACACTGCCCCCCCTGGAGTGAAGCTGCTGTTGTCTGCTGAACTGTTATTTTGCGCCGATTGCTGAAAGGACATTTATTCTTGTTATCTGTGATATTTGCTGCAGAAGTTACCTTGAGGTGTTAGTCATTGACCTACAAGTAAGCATGTTTGCCTTATGTTTGTGTTTATAGAAATTGGTATTTAGTTATTTATAACTGCGTCACGCATGCATGTCCAGACCTGCCCTCAGCTATTGTTTCTGTTAGTTTAGCTTAATAACGCTGTTCCATATGTGATTATTTCTTCTTTATTGAAATGTATATCACTATTTTTTTTTTTTTTTTTTTACGATTCTTTTGGGATGTGAATTCGATATTTTGAGCTGTCTATACCAAACAAGCGATTACAATCTGATGTGCTTTGCTATAGATAGATTTAACTCTTTACTCTTTACAACTCTTTACGGCGCCATCTTGTGTGTCAAGTGGGTCAAGAGTTTGTGTTACTGAGCATGATAATATCCTGAAGCAATGGGTCACACCTGTGTTGTGTAGGGCTGTACGAATCGTGCTGATCCCGACACGACGAAGAAACAATATTTTGATATTCCAAAAGTGATTTATCACCAAAGAACAGAGACGGAAAGGCTTTTCGTACAAGAGACGTAACGTATGGCTGGCGAGAATAAACAGGGAGGGCTTCGATCCTGACCCAAACAAAAGACACTATAAAGTCTGCTCCTTTCATTTTATCTCGGTAAAATTGATAAACAGTTCCTTTAATCGCTCCATGCCTCTGCTCTCCATCTGTCACAGTGTCTGGTGGTTCCCTGGGTTTAACACTAGAGGTCTCAGTTTTCACGGTGTCTAGGCATTTTCACTACATTTCCCATAATCCTGTCTGTCACTGATTGTTCATTTCCTTCAGCTGTTTCTCGTCACCTTGTTTGCACTTGTGTATATATACCCTGTCTGTTTCAGTGTTTGTCACGGAGTCCTTGTTTATTGTCCCCACACTTCTGTTCCTGCTGCTGCCCGTTTCTTGTTCTTGTCTTGTGTCTTTGGATTGCCCTATCGGATTTTGACCCTTGCCTGGACTGGTTTTGTGAGTACGGATTTCCCCTAATAAATACTGCGCCTGGACCTTACCTTTTCCTGTGTGT
Source organism: Phoxinus phoxinus (assembly GCF_949152265.1). NCBI lineage: Eukaryota > Metazoa > Chordata > Actinopteri > Cypriniformes > Leuciscidae > Phoxinus > Phoxinus phoxinus. The sequence goes on along the minus strand of NC_136894.1, from coordinate 20,626,214 downwards.
GTGTCGTGACAGAAGGACTCCGTCAAAAACAAGGATCCAGCAGTATGTTCGCCAACTTCTCTGCCCCAGCCACCGAGCGGGAGAGGAGAGAGCGTTTTGAGGGAACCCGTCTGGTCATTTTTTGTGGGACCTCGCAGAGGAGTGGTTGGTAGAGAGGGAATCCAACACCACTCTCCACCATGGTCCCCCTTCGACTCTGGACTGGTGAGGGACGGGTCGGAGCCACCGTCTTGCCGTCATAGACGGAGAGGGGGTAGGAGACGCAAGTCTGCCAGTCCGGAGACTGATCTCACCCCAGAGGTCGTGCCAGTGCAGCCCGCTATCATCCCAGAGGCCGTCCCCGTGCAGCACGCTGTCATCCCAGAGGTCGTGCCTGTGCAGACCGCGGTTGTCCCGGAGGCATTGCCCGAGCAGCCCGCTGTCGTCCCAGAGGTCGTCCTGGAGCAGCCCAGCATCAGTCCTGCCACAGCCAAGAGGGCTGTCTTCCTTTTTTATGTGGGGGTTATACTGCAGGCATGGAGGAGACACGTGAGCACTGCCGATCCAGAGACCGTTCCAGTACCAGAGGTCGTCCCTGAACAGCCCGCTATTGTCCCAGAGGCCGCCCTCGAACAGCCCGCTGTCGTCCTGGAGGTCGCCCCGGGGCTGTCCACCATCAGTCCTGCCATGGCCTATAAGGCTGTCTTCCTTTTTTATGCAGTAGCAGTACTGCGTGCTTGGAGGAGACACAGCATGCCTGGCGAGCCTGAGCTTCACGTCACGCCTCCAGTTCCTGAGCCGGTGGTGTCTGTTCCAGTTCCTGAGCCAGTGGTGTCTGTACCAGTTCCTGAGCCGGTGGTGTCTGTTCCAGTTCCTGAGCCGGTGGTGTCTGTTTCAGTTCCTGAGCCGGTGGTGTCTGTTCCAGTTCCTGAGCCGGTGGTGTCTGTTCCAGTTCCTGAGCCGATGGTGTTTGTTCCAGTTCCTGAGCCGGTGGTGTCTGTTCCAGTTCCTGAGCCGGAGGTGTCTGTTCCAGTTCCTGAGCCGGTGGTGTCTGTTCCAGTTCCTGAGCCGGTGGTGTCTGTTCCAGTTCCTGAGCCGGTGGTGTCTGTTCCAGTTCCTGAGCCGGTGGTGTCTGTTCCAGTTCCTGAGCCGGTGGTGTCTGTTCCAGTTCCTCAGCCGGTGGTGTCTGTTCCAGTTTCTGAGCCGGTGGTGTCTGTTCCTGTGCCATGGCCGCCTGAAGGGTCATCTTCTTCCTGGCCGCCCGAGGGAAAGTCTCCGCCCTGGCCGCCCGAGGGGTCGTCTCCGCCCTGGCCGCCAGATGGACTGTCGCCTCCGCCCTGGCCGCCAGATGGACTGTCGCCTCCGCCCTGGCCGCCAGATGGACTGTCGCCTCCGCCCTGGCCGCCAGATGGACTGTCGCCTCCGCCCTGGCCGCCAGATGGACTGTCGCCTCCGCCCTGGCCGCCAGATGGACTGTCGCCTCCGCCCTGGCCGCCAGATGGACTGTCGCCTCCGCCCTGGCCGCCAGATGGACTGTCGCCTCCGCCCTGGCCGCCCGATGGACTGTCTGCTTCGCCCCGGCCGCCGGTTAAGTTGTCATCCCCTGTTCCTGTTCCCCTTCATGGTCCTGGCCCTCCATCCCTCCCCCTGATCCTCCACCATTCCGCCTCCCGCCTGGACTCTTGTTTTGTTTGTTTCTTGTGGTCTTGGAGCGTCTGGTAGCCGCTCCGTAGAGGGGAGGTTATGTCACAGTGTCTGGTGGTTCCCTGGGTTTAACACTAGAGGTCTCAGTTTTCACGGTGTCTAGGCATTTTCACTACATTTCCCATAATCCTGTCTGTCACTGATTGTTCATTTCCTTCAGCTGTTTCTCGTCACCTTGTTTGCACTTGTGTATATATACCCTGTCTGTTTCAATGTTTGTCACGGAGTCCTTGTTTATTGTCCCCACACTTCTATTCCTGCTGCCCGTTTCTTGTTCTTGTCTTGTGTCTTTGGATTGCCCTATCGGATTTTGACCCTTGCCTGGACTGGTTTTGTGAGTACGGATTACCCTATTAAAGAATACTGCATTTGGATCTTCGTGTCTTGTGTGTGTGTCGTGACAGAATCTCTCTCCTACACTAAATTAGTTTGGAGCGTTGTTGTGTTGTTTTTTTACCCAGATGGTGTTGTCTTGACACTGAGTCTAAATGTACCGTATAATAAGGGCTGTGCAGATATCAGCCGCCTAGCTACATCGATATGAACCGTCAATGCAGGGCTCTAGACTAACTTTTCCATGAAGGAGAGAGAGCAAGACAGCGCTTAGTTTGGAGACGGTGAAGTCTTGTTTACACTTTCGCCTGGCTACGAAGAGAGAGGGAATGCGCGCGCGCGACCGGCTCTCTCTCTTTCTGCTCGTTCTTTCAGTTAAACCCTGTCACAAGCGCAGCAGTTCATCTACATTACTCACCGATCAAATAAGACTTTGGCGGGACAAAAATTCACTTTGGCGGGCGCTAAAACAAGTTCAATGCAGGAGAATTCATGTGTGAATTTAACTGAGTAACGTTGTACATGACCATGCACTCGCACAAATGCGACCACATACAATTTTAACTCGCACATTCTCCAAAAATGGTCGCAGTCTAATGTTTCCTTGTAAATAACCTTCACCTTGTCGCCAGGTTTGGAGGAATTTGTCATCGTTATCTCAACACAAGAGTCAAAAATACTTGGGTAAATGAAAAGGCGGTAAACATGAGCATGACAGCTTTGACACACAACATGGCGGCACGCCGCAGAGGATAATGGGTAATTCGAGAAACGGAAACCCATCTATAGCATATAGAGTGATGTTTATCATGTTGATTTGATAAACATCAATGATTTAAGATGATTGTTTATGGTCTACAATGTGATACCTTATTTATTTTATTGGATTGTATATTCCATGGTGAAATGTTACTGATGAGGATTTACAGTAGTATGCTTTGGCTGCCTTTATGTACCAATGGATGTTTATTATTCTCTCTAAAAAATGCTGGGTTGTTTCAACCCAATTTTGGGTCAAATATGGACAAACCCAAACATTGGGTTAAAAATGTAATTTAAAAATTTAAACCAACGGCTGGGTTTGTCCATATTTGACCCAAAATTGGGTTGTAAACAACCCAGCATTTTTTACAGTGTTACTAGTATCTAATGAATAAGTACTAGTATCTAATAAATGAGAACTAGTATCTAATGAATAAGTAATAGTATATAATAAATGAGAAATTAAAGCTTTAGCATAAGTTCTGCCAGGAAGACTCAATCAGCGTGCCACGTAATACTTCACTTCTAACCAATCATGTGCTAACACTCACAGTATAAAAGATCGGTACTTATTCGTCTGAGTTCGCAGATGCTGATTACCTCCATCCTCCCCAACCACCACCAAGATGGTACCTTCCCCAACCACCACCAAGATGGTACCTTCCCCTTCATCCTCCCCACCACCACCAGGATGGTCCCTTCCTTAACCTCCAGGGGGGTCGGCTGCGCCCCTGCCTTCGTCTTCAGGCAGGATATGCAGATTCCGCTACCCTCGCATTGCTCTCTAAGGACGGGGCCTACGCCAAAGAACTTTATAAATTCATGCTTGCTGGGCTGTTAATAAATATACGCTGTTATATCAATTTATCTCCCTAGTCTTTCTGGTAGAACTAGTATCTAATGAATAAGTACTAGTATCTTTAAAAAGGTACTAGTAGAGAATAAGCACTAGTACCTTAAGAATAAGGACTAGTACTTAATGGAATAGATACTAGTATCTAAAATATAAGCACTAGCATGAAAATAGAGACTAGTCAGTTTAAATTATTAAATGTTAAGACGGCTTGCCATAGTGTGACTGCTTATATGCTGTGTACCGATGAGCAGGTGCAGGTGCGTGCAATTAGTATTCAGGTGAGGCTGAACGAGTGGGGGGAGCTGAAATGAGCTGTTTCTCAATGTCAAGGAAGGATCCTCAGAAGCCGGAATTTCGAGGATGCTACGTCATCGACATCCATCGAAGGACTGTTCCAATGTCTAGGATCCTCGGAATTTCAACCAAGGACTGAGTCCTTCGTTCAGAAAATTTATCATATACAAGGATGCAAATGTGTATCCTTCGTGCTGTGTATCCTTCGCAGCTTTGCTATCTTGTTAAAAAAAGTGGGACAATTTAAAAACCAAGTACAAGGTGGTAGAAAAGTATGGAAATAATTGTTTATGCACATTTTAACCCTTTCATGCATGAATTATGATAACCTCAGTCAGGATTTTTTTTTCCTATGTGTTTTTATTTATCTTAGGGGATGAAAAACAAGATTTGATTTGAATTTTTAAAAAAAAAATCACAGAGATTTTCAGATTTTTGAGTTCAATTCAGCTCAGAACTTGCGTTCAATTGCTGTACAACAACCAAATCAGTAGCACTTCAATTTCTGCGCCGAAAGCGAAACTTTTCAATGACTTAATGACGCATTGACGTGCACTTGCTAGCCTGTTCCATTTACCTTGTTCTCCGAATGCTAAAGAGGAGCCTCGCCTAGCCTCTGAAGGAAATGACTTGGAAGGACCAGTCCTGCCAAGGAAGTATCCTTGACATTGAGAAACAGCAACGGTCTGGAGTGGATGATGGTGTAGCCTCCGTGACAACCACCTACCTGTAATAATGTAGGGAACCACTCGTTACAAATCGCATAACAGTTCATGTTTTACTTACATATGCGATTTGGTTTTAATCCAAATGACGCATGTGTGCTGAGTGAACGATCAGCAACCAAGAGCATGCAACAGAAGGTAATAATACATGCCTCGTTTTACTTTCATTGTCATTGCCACATCCGACCAAACTAAAAACTTTACACCGATATCTGTGAAAAAGGGATGCGCTCAGCAAGCCGCTGTGTGCTCTGTCCACTGAATCTTTTTCGCTTATCAGCTCGTGTACCATAGCTATATAGGCGTTGCTATATTTTGTTAAATATTCCACAAATTAGATACATTTACTTCATAGACAGTTCCTTCTCTTTTATCACCACTTTCTCTGGACACAAACACTGTGAACAGGCTGCGTGATATCATTGTTGGCATCGGAGCATTTTAATGAGTAAGAGTACGAGAGCGCAGTATTGGCCCGACATCAATACTGGTATCGGTATTGATGCATCCCTACTTTTTAGTTATGGACATACAACTTAATTAGCCTTAGACTGTTATTCTATTAAGTTATGTAATTATGTTATGTGATGGACAATACTGTTTTTATTATTACAGTAACTTGATTCAAGATACAGTGTTTTTGTTAAAGAGATAACAGCATGTCTTGGAAGTTGTTGTTAAGACAACTAATTAAATATTGGTTAAATTAACATTTAATTCAATAATATAGAAAAATAACACATAAATGTGCATACATGTGCCATGAGCTTTGTTTTGTTTCCTGTGTTTTGTTCTGTTTTCTTATTTTGGTTACTCTAGTTACTGATTTGGTTTCTCTCGTTTATGTTCACCTGTGTCTTGTTTGAATTTCCCATTTTCCCCGGAGTATTTATATCCTCTGTCTGGTTTAGTTCTTTATCCATTCTCGTCAATGTAACCTTGTTTCTCTCTGTCGTGTATCTAGCATTTTGAGTTTTCTAAATAAAACAAAGACTTCTATAATTCGATCCTTCTCTTTCCTTGGATTTACCCTGCGTGACCACATGAAACATGTCTGTCTATTAAAGTTTTTTAGAATTCAGTAAGAAAGCTTAGATGACTGCCCATAAATCAGAGGGAAGAAGATGGAGACATCACAGTTTAGGCCAGCTCAGCAGTTTTTGCATATTTGTCATTAGTGTTAAATTTGTAGATTATCCATGATATTCTGAGGTCTTTTGTCCATGAGGTTCAGCTCTGAATTGTGTTGCTGAAGATACACAAAAGATGTCACACGGAGCCCATAGAGTAAGACGTCCACGGCATCCTTTAATCCTATTACTGCCACCCATATCGCTACAAATGCCTCTCTGTAAGTCTTTACCAACTAGAATCTCTGTATAAAGACTACAAATACTGGGTGACTTTATAATATTATAAATCTACATTATTTGTAGCATTCACATAGTAAAAATAGCCCAGGTTATATACCAAATCTCATTAACTTAATGTATCTTCATTTTATTTATTTATTATCATATTTTATATTATTATTCGTCCTAACTCAATTGATAAAAGTGCAATCTACACATAACCAAGTTGCCTCTGAGTTTGAAGATTATGAGAGAGCATTCTCAATGCTTAAGATATTTATGAAACATACACTCTAAAAAATGCTGGGTTGTTTCAACCCAATTTTGGGTCAAATATGGACAAACCCAAACATTGGGTTAAAAATGTAATTTAAAAATTTAACCCAACGGCTGGGTTTGTCCATATTTGACCCAAAATTGGGTGGTAAACAACCCAGCATTTTTTAGAGTGTAGATGCCATTACAATGTATTATTTATCCACTTTTAGCAGTGTTACAATTCTGATGGCGTTAATTGTTATACCCCGACCGGGTTTACAAACAAGGCCACCCATACATTTAGCCTAGTCCCAGACTAAAATGCATGTTTGAGCTGTTTTATCTAAAATATCTTGCATTGACATATCTTAAAATATGTCAATGCCATTGTTTTGTCTCATGATGCAGATGCACACCAGTAATGTTTTTTCGAATGGATGTTTATAAATGCTACATAAATATCCTTATTGAACTAAGGCCTGATCTTTTTGTGAAAAAAAAAAGCTATACTGTACAGTGCTACCCTGGTTGTATCACTTCGTTGTATAGAGTGATAACTTGAAATGAATTATAGTGGAGAAAAATACATAGGATCTTTTTGGACCATGGACAAAATAAGTTTCCACTTTATTTGTGAGATTTGTGTAATAAGTTTTTGAATACATTTGCCAAATTTTAAAAAAATCTAAATGCTGTAAAAGTTACAAAAAGTAAACTATTATGTATATAAATAAAAAACAAACGTGAACATTTATTTTATCATATATAAACATATAGTATGTTTAGTTCAGAAAGATCCAGTGAGTACCATTATACAATAAAACATAAGGGCCTTATACGTGTCCCAACAGCTGCCCATTGGATGTTAAAATCAGCCATGTGTGACTTCAGGGTTAGTGCGATGCCTCAGAGAAATGCAAATGAACTGACGCCAGCTGCAGGGTTATCGAATCTTATTAGAGCCGAGGCGATGATGTTCCCACAAATCCTCTTTTTCTTTGTTTTTTTAGCAGGGTGTTTCAGTCGCGTTTTGAGTTTGTTCATGTCATGTTTTCTTGTATGTCATGTGATTCCCTGTTAGTCATGTGATCCTACCATGTGTTTCCTTGGATTCATTTCTCCCTTGAGCAATACCTTGACTATGCCCTTTTGTTAAAGGGGTGGTAAAATGCCATTTTCACAAGATGTAAAATAAATCTCTGATGTCCGCAAAGTGTGTGTGTGAAGTTTTAGCACAAAATACCCCAAAGATATTTTTATATAGCATGTTAAATTTGTCACTTTTTGAGGGTTTGCAAAAACGCACCGTTTTGTGCCTTGCCCTTTAAATGCAAATTAGCTGCTGCAGAGGGTGGGGTTTCAAGAGGTCGTGTGTGTTAGCAGCTGCGATTACCTCACGCAGACACACTAAAATGACACAAACTGTTCTGCTTTTAATGTTAAAACGGAGTCAGACAAAGATGGAGAGACTCAAGAAGAATTGACAACATGTAGAATGCAACAGGACGTCTCTGAATGGTTAGTTGATGAAATTATGTTGTGGTTGTGGATTAAATTATCTTCAATTAGGATATTCTGTCATGGTAATCTATAAATCGCTCGTATAGGAACTGTTGTGAGATGCACACAGAGTGACATTCGTTTGCATGTGAAAAGATGGATGCTAAAGTTTGAGCTGACTCACAAATGTACTTTTCACAACAACTTTTCCTCTTCTCAACATGGACACGCAGCCGGGGCAGGCGGGGTTTATGTACATTTTAGGGTTGCTGATGTCACTAACCCGGGAGGAATGTCGTGTAGTCCCTACCAGCCGTTTGTTGTAGTCCTTTTCTTTAAAAGCAAATATCTTTCTTTGCTTTGCACTTTGAGCGTTGTAACTTTGCAGATGTTGTTTATGCTCAAACAGCAACATTTCACACTAACTAGAGTTAGAAAAGTGAAATCATACTTTACGACCCCTTTAAGCGGCTTTAACTTTTACTGTGGGTCTTGCGGACGAGGAGTCCCACAACCCCACAGTACCGCCAAGCCAGAGAATTTTCACATCACGCCTGCCATGTCTGAGTCACTTGGGTTCTATCTTCAAATTTGCCTTCAGTGGATCCTTTTACAGTTTCTTTTTCACAGAACATTTTGGTAATTTTCAGCTCAATTTGAAGAAAGTGCAAATCTATTTTCTGGGGTCTGGAAGAACCTGGAAGTCAAGACACCTTTATTTATATAGCGCTTTTTACAATACAGATTGTGGACTATAGTGTCATAGTCCAGCTTAAGTAAGTTCAGTGATGGTTAATTTCTTTTAAAAGTTATTAATTTAGTTTATTTATCTATACAGCTGCTCTGGAGAAAACAGTGATGTCATCATCCAGCTCAGTTCAATTCTCATATAATGGCAGATAAATAATATTGTTGAATATGAAGTGTCCCCAACTAAGCAAGCTAAAAGCCAAAGGCGACAAAGTCGACAGTGGCAAGGAACCAAAACTCCATCAGGTGCCAGAACGGAGAAAGAAACCTTGGGAGAAACCAGGAAATCAGTCGGGGGGCCAGTTCTCCTCTGGCCAATGGACGAACAGTGTACAGTATGATTATGATTCAGGCAGTGTTACAGGTCAGAAGTCAGGATAGATCGGAACATTCACAATATTTATCTAGTTCCAGCTGTTTGAAAATCGGAATCATCACACCGGTATGGTGACGGGTTTGTTGAGGATCAGTGCTACTGCTGTCGTGTCGATGAGGCCTTCACAGGAGAGAGTCTAGTTGACACAATCTCTGCTGACACTTCAGGGATGCATTGTGGTCGTGTCTAGGTGCAGGTCCACCATCTGATCTGGATAGTCTGGATCCAGATGACTACAGATAACCTCGGGATAAACAGTATGGCAGGTTAAAATTTTTGGTTTTAGTCTAGATTTAAACTGACAGCGTGTGTCTGCTTCTCGAACAATGCTAGTATACTATCCCAAAGTTTAGGTGCTAAATTGGAAAAGTATCTACTGGCTGCAGTTGATTTTAATATTCTAGTTATTATCAACTGGCCAGAATTTTTAAATCGCAATAGACGGACTATAATGCGTTACGAGCTCTCTGAAGTACTGAGGAGCTAAACCATTTAGTACTTTGTAAGTAATCAGCAATATTTAAAAATGTATACAATGTTTAATAGGGAGCCAATGCAGTATTAACAGATCCAGGCTAATATGGTCATACTTCCTGGTTCTAGTAAGAACTTTAGCTGCTGCATTTTGGACCAGCTGGATTTTGTTTATTAAGCATGCAGGGCAACCACCCAGTAGAGCATTACAATAATCTAGCCTTGAGGTCATGAATGCATGAACTATCCGTTCCGCATTTGTCATTTTTTGTTTATGTTGTAATTTAGATATATTTTAAAGATGGAAGAATGCAGTTTTACAGAGGCTAGAAACGTGGCTTTCAAATGAAAGATTGGTATCAAAGAGCACATCCAGGTTTCTAACTGACGACAAAGACTTGACAGAGCAGCCATCAAGTGTTAGACAGTATTCTAGGTTAATACGTACGGAGGTTTTTGTCCAATAATTAGAAACTCTCTTTTTTCCGCATTTGTCATTGAGATTATATGTCGTAATTTAGATACATTTTAAAGATGGAAGAATGCGGTTTTACAGAGGCTAGAAACGTGGCTTTCAAATGAAAGATTGGTATAAAAGAGCACATCCTGGGCCCGTATTCATAAAAAAATCTTAATCCAAAGAGTAGCTCCTAGTGACAAAATTCTAAGAAAATTCTTAGAAATGTGGGCGTTTACTCTTAAAATTAAAGAAAAAATCCTAGTAAAGAAAAAAGTATTTCAGAAAGTATCTTAACCCTTAAAAGATATCTTAAGGTCAAAATTGTTAGGAGTATGGACGAGGACTTTTAAGAGGCTTAAGAGTTTCTTTAGCAGAGGAGAAATGGCAGAAAGAGGGAGAAGAAATGTGTTGTAGACAATGGACGACAGTCAGTTAATAAGACGCTATAGATTAGATTGTGCAGGGATCTTATTGGAGACACACTAACATCTCCGACACAGCGCAGAAATGCCATAGCGCCAGAAATTAAAGTAATCACTACATTAAGATATTTGGCAACTGGGAAAATGCAACAATGCAGCAGTGATGATTTGGGTCTGTCACAACCTTCTGTAAGCAGAGTGATCACACAAACAATTACAGCACTTTCAGAACCTCTTATTGTGTCGCCGTTAATTTTGTTTCCACTGGACATTCCCACCTTGCAGGCTCAAAAAACTGCATTTATGAATATAGCAGGTTTCCCTGGTGCGCACAAGCAGGGGAATGAACCGTTAATAATTTATTATCAACCGCTATAAGCTCCCATGTCTGCTTCTTGCCCTGTGCTTTGACACCCAGCCCACATGTTCCTAATGCTTTCTCGTCCTTCTTGTTTTTTATTCCATGTTTGCTACATTAAAACCAACATTCAAACCATCACTTAAATGGACAGCAATCAGTGTAATTGGAAAGAGTGGAACCATTTTTGTTATTCTAAGGAAATCAAATACCTTATAGGAAATTAACAGCATGGTAAAAAAAAAAAAGAAAGAAAAGGATTTATATATATATATATATATATATATATATATATACACATATAGTGTGTGTGTGTGTGTGTGTGTGTGTGTGTGTGTGTGTGTGTGTGAACCCTATACTTAAAATCATTACTTTTTTTCCCTTCTTGGACAAACAACCAATCACAGTCTTCAAAAGATTGTGTCATACATAGCAACGGGGTCAGCCCCGCCTCCTCACTAAGATGAAAGTTTTTGTCTTTTCCTTGCTCAGAGTTGCTCTCAGATCGGCCCCGAATTGCTAAATTAGGAGTTTTCTGAGATGATTCTTAGAATCTTTAAGAATACGGGCCCAGGTTTCTAACTGACAACAAAGACTTGACAAAGCAGCCATCAAGACAGTATTCTAAGTTATTACGTGCAGAGTTTTTTTGTCCAATAATTAGAAACTCTCTTTTTTCAGAATTAAGTTGTAGGAAATTACTAGTAATCAAATTTTTTATATCAGCTATGCATTCAGTTAATTTTGTGAATTGGAAAGTTTCGTCAGGGTGCGAAGAAATATAGAGCATAAATATGGTATCATCAGCAGTGAAAACTAACATCATGCTTCCTAATGATATCTCCTAATGGTAGCATGTACAGGGTGAAAAGCGGTCAAGTACTTGAGCCTTGCTGTACTCCATACTGAACATCAGTATGACATCTCTTCATTTACTGATAGAAACTGATAACGGTCAGATAAGTATGATTTAAACCCTGCTAATGCAATTCCACTAATACCAACATCATTTTCAAATCTATTCAAAAGAATGTTGTGGTCGATGGTATCAAGTCCAGTAACACTAACAGAGAGATACAACCACAATCGGATGATAAGAGCAAATCATTTGTGACTCTAATGAGAGCAGTCTCAGTACTATATGATGCGGTCTAAATCCTGACTGGAAATCCTCGCAGATACCATTTCTTTATCAAAATAAACATAGTTGTGAGGACTTTTCTAGTATTTTTGATGGAAAGGGTAGATTTGAGATCGGCCTGTAATTGTCTAATTCTCTAGGATCAAGTTGCGTTTTTTTTTTAAATAAAGCGAGGCCCATACAAAATAAATAAAGTGTGTGTGATTTATCTGTGATTTTTTATTTTATTTAATAATTTGTGCCTCATATGAGTGTCACTTATTTGGTCAAGGAACACACACACACACATTTGCGTGGATTTTCACTACAGCCAATTGCCTGTCAAATGCTATATGCACAATTAGGCTGTTGTGGCTCCCATAGAGGTGGTCAGCGGGCCCCTTTCATTCACACACTCTCCCAGCGGCCCCTCAGTTCAATGTTAACGTCCAGCGGGTTCCACCCTCCAGCTTTTCACACCCTCGCCTCCTCTTGTGCTGTCCAGCTGGCTGTAACCCCTCACCTTTCGACCCTCACTCCTGACCCCTGGACTCGTTCCCACGCCACACCTTTTTGTACGGACCTCGCTATGGCAACTCTGAGGCCATTGCTGTCACGATAACAGATGGATAGAGTCGTGGAAATAACTTTATTCGGCAGTGTTGGACGATCTGCCTGAAACGCTCCTCAATAAACATCACATACTATTTCAGCACCTCTAATCATGTGATCTGATGAAGTCTGACATAAATACAATGTCAGTAATTATAAGTAAGTAATTAAAAACCATTCACTTCTTTGTCAAACTTATGTTTACAAGTTGAAAACTCAAAACACAAACTTGCTTGTGTTGACTTTCTAGCATTTTACTTAGAGGTAAACAATATGACCACAGTAAAGATAAACATTACAAAATAGTAATTCTGGCTGAAATCAGAGACATTATAATTTAAATTAAGGCCATACCCTATATTTCTTTATTTAAATGACTGATAATTCAATTTAGAAACCGTTAAACCTCACATCAACCAGATATTTTTCACTTAAGACAACCAATCGGATCTTCATTGAAGCTGTTTGAGTATTGTACACTCTCACTTAGAACAAATCTAACCATTATCTAAATCCCTTAATTACTCTTTAGTGCTCAGACATGTTTCTGAGATCAGACTTGTCAGACTTTGCACCTGTAGAAATGTTTTTATTTTTATTAATACTTTTTTTAAGAAGTGTTCACTCCAGCTTAAACATACCAGGGTGGTGTTTCTCAAAAGCGTCGGAAGCAGTTTATATGTCAGGAACTGTATCTTCTAGTTTAATAATGCCACTTCATGAATTTGCTTAATATACTTATTAACGTTCTGTAGTAACTGTCCTATGAAAGCATTAAAGCACTTGAGGCAATTTTAAATTGAGTAAGTATGTGGTGTGATATTGTGTAGTAAACTCAACATCCTTTACTGTGGCGATAACAAACCTCAGTACTCAAGTATGAGAGAGAGAGAGAGAGAGAGAGAGAGAGAGAGAGTTGCCTTCAAATGTGTGTGCAACTAAAGTAGAGTTTGTATTCAACCAGTTAGCATGTTGACACAGTTTAACTAACTTAACGAACTTGCTAAAAAAAAATCTCTTCAAACCTGTCGCTCTGATGTGGCAGAAAGTAACCAGAAAGTAAAAACTTGCTGTAGAAGTGTGAAGTGCATTTGTAGAAGTGGTCTTTGGATTACGTTGTAGTGGGCTTGAGTAGCTAAAAGTGCTTGAGCTAACATACTTGCATAGATTCATCCACGGAGCACCCTTTAAGCCGTGTCCACTTTCCCAAATACAGAGAGTAATGCAAGTCTAACATGAAAATTGTCCTTAGTGTAAATGCTTCCTTGGTTTATGGCACTTGAGGGGGTGTTGTAGAAACCTTGTGCTGTCCAAACACACAGTTCCAACAATTACAGAGAAATTAGTTGCCCGTTGACCCTTTTATTGAGTAAACAAGGCGACAAACAAGATGATGCAAGAACTTGAGCCCCAGTTCTGTACACATAGCGAAGGTTTTTAACAAAGACTGAACCATGTTAAGTTCTTCTGAGCACCTTATTCTGAAGGACTAACTTTAGATCCCTTCAAACTGCTTCAAATCCTAACTGTTGAGCTAAAATTACACAGACTTGTTCAGTCCTAGATTTCCAACTCCCCGACCTGCATCTGTATCTCCATCTCTCCCTCGCACTGCCTCCTCCCTCTCTTTTTCTCTCTCGCCTGGTTCATTGTGCCCATGGAGATTTTCTCCATTGAGCTTGAGTCTCTTAGGAAACCCCAGTCCTGCATAAAATGAAGGGGACAGAAGAAAAGGAGGTTAGGAGGGAGGAAGGGGGGAAAGAGGAGGGGAAAATCCAGTGAAGGGACACAAAATGTGTGTGACTGTGTTAGGATCGAACAGAAGATGTTGAGGAGGTTCAGAGGAGCGGATCAGAGGAGAGACTATCACGCAGAGCAGGACGTAAGAACATCTGTCACTCTGGCCCAGGGATCTTAACCATGATAAATCTTTAAACGTACTCTTTTTTTTTAAACAGGCCTTTCCTAAGGAATATTGTATCGCTCAGGGGTTACTCTTTTATAGCGCAGAAGACATAACAGAATTCTGAGTTATATTTTGTTTAAGAATCAAGATGTTTCTCTTAAAATTCTTTAGGAGAAAAAACAAAACAAATGGGTCAACTGTTGATTGACAGTGTGAGTATGAAGCTAAACAATTTGGATCAGTTAATTTAGTTTTTATGAAAACTAGAAATGTTTGTGTTTATGTTGAGATGATTGCAGATTTTGAGCACAGTGTGGAACACTGTTGAGATCTCTACTGAATCTGAAGAAACGTGTGAGGTCACTGGTATTTTTTTATCAGGGGAAACATCTGAGAAGATATCGACTCTTCATTTCATTGCAACCATGTCTAGGGGAAGATACTGAAAATATCTCATTTGGATTTTCTTTTGCTGTGTTGAGCATTCTGTGTTTTCAGAACTCAGTTTTGATGGTTAAACCCATGTAAAGTCAAAATAGTGAGAATGGTTTTGTGTTCCAAATGAGATACTGTTTGAGTTTGTTATTAGCAGGGGGAATCTAGATGGAATCTGCAGACTGTTATTGCATTCTCTGCACATATTTTTGGGGAAATCATCAGAATGGAGGAAATTATTATGCAAGAAACAGGCAATGTGTGGCCAAGTGTATCTTGTGCAGGCACATGTGGGCCTGGTTATTAGATAAATCAAAAGCATCCATCTTGTGGTTCCACAAATCACAAGTAAATGCTTTATATTTTGGAGAATCTAAGCTTGATGGATGGATTAATGCAACAAACAGCAACAAACATTTAACAATTATAGATAAATGTCATCTCTGTCACTTTATGCTCAGATGAAGTATCTCTTAACTCTTTCCCTGCCATTTATGTGTTATCTCATCACGCATGATACAACTTGCCAATGGCAAGTTTTTACGGCTTTCTGTGTTATCACTGTTATAAGGTAGGGGTGCTATTACGCATCTCCTGAATGAGTATAATATCTCCAGATCAAAATGCAGGCAAAGAAGAAGAAGAATCGAGCAATCTCAATAAACAGCATAACAATCAAAATGGCCTAATGTTACTGAATGAAACGTCGACGCGGGAAGTGCCATATGACTGTGAAGCTTTGGGTATATTGATGGACTCGATCTACTCCATCTATGTTTTGATCATCGGTCTGAATCCGATCTGAATGTAGTCTTTGACAAAAAAAAATAACAACGTGATTTTCTCAGCTTTTTGCTCAAAATGTTGCCTTTAAAAAAAAACGTACCTACATTCAAGTTAGAATAAAACAGAGGGTCTGTTATTTTTTATATAGCCTATTGTATGTTCAGATATTCATACAGCAAAATAATTTGGGCGCCATGAAACTTTTGTGAAAATTTACAAAAATGTCTTAATTCAGTTAAACCCACCAAAGCCAGAGAAAGAGGGAAAAATCAAACCATTTGGGATGTTTTTGAAGCATCATTTAGTCAAACTCCATGGAGACTGAAGCATATTTACAGCCTGTCAAAGCGAGAGAAACTGAATGGTTTGAGTTATCTCAGATCTTTTGTGTAGTTGTTTGAGTTATGGGTTAAGACCCTGCAGTTGGGCGGTACTATTATCTGAAGCTGTGTGCTTTGATCACTTAGGCCATGAGGATCCTATTGTGACTGCACAGCTGCCCGGAGCGCTGACCCTCTCACCGCTGACTATTGTGTCCGGTCAATCACTTATTAAGACCCTAACACAGCAGGGAGAGACCACCGCATCTCTTCTCTTCTCTTCTCTTCTCTCCTCTTCTCTTCTCTTCTCTTCTCTTCTCTTCTCTTCTCTTCTCTTCTCTTCTCTTCTCTTCTCTTCTCTGCTCTTCTCTTCTCTTCTCTTCTCTTCTCTTCTCTTCTCTTCTCTTCTCTTCTCTTCTCTTCTCTTCTCTTCTCTTCTCTTCTCTTCTCTTCTCTGCTGATCTGTCTGGTTTAATATTGACTGTTAGGTGCTGATTGTCCAAACGCAATTCTTGTGATTGTGTGAAGCAGGAGTTGTGGATGGACATCATGCTCCTGGCTGTCCCTCACATCTCCAGAATGAGCCAAGCCTGGGTTTTCAAATGTTTTCTAAAGGGTTCATGGTCCTTCAAAGGACAGTTTTGAAAATAAGACACTCAGCCAGTTCTTCTGATTTGGTTCAGTTTTCTCTTCAGATATTCAGCCTTTGCTTCACCCATATATTCAGAAGACAACTTAGATTAAATGGGGGCGGGGGGGAATTAGGTTTTACTGAAGTCACTTGTTCCTCAACTATTTCTCTTGTGACGTGCATCCTCTAGATCAGAGATTCTTGACAGGGATCCAGAGCCCAGAGGCCTCAGCAAACCTCCAAGGAGGCCTCAAGATTACCCAAAATTATTTAAAATTAGACAAAACAAGCTTTGTAAAACAACAAAAAAGTGTGTGTGTGTGTGTGTGTGTGAGCGGTAGTTTTTTGTTTGTAATTATTCAATCATAAAAATGTTAAAGGGATAGTTCACTTTGAAATAAAATGTTGGTATGTTTTAGCTTACCTGAAGTGCATCCAAGATGTAGGTGTCTATGTCTCCGCAGTAGTTTCAATTTTGATATTTTTAGGTCAAACCGTTCTTGTCTGTCAGTCATATAATGCAGGTATATAGGAACTGTCTCCAAAAGCATGCAGAAATGTCTGTAATAGCATGCAGAGAAAAGTCCAAATAAAAAAATTCCCCATCGTAAGTGCACATTGATGGCCTAAGACACGAAACATGCGTGATAAAACGAATAGTATTTATATTGTTTTTATCTCTTTTACACAACCACGTCCAAGTGATCTGTTTACTTAGTCTGCACAAGCGTCGTAGAGCATCGGAAGGCTCCGGAAGTGAGCCTCTCGAAAATGTGAAATTGAGAACATGAAAATGTAAATGTTCAAATTTCAACTTCAAGTAAATATTTTAAAGGGTTAGTTCACCCAAAAATGAAAATTATTCTATAATTTACTCACACTTAAGCCATCGTATATTTCTTCTTTCAGCTAAACACAATCAGAATCACTCTTCCGCCAGAACTAGACTCGCTTACGGCCATTACCCGAACCCAGTGATTATAGTTTATTAAGTTATAAATATGTATAAATATGTATTCGCTTCAGACGGCCTTTTATTGATGGCCCTGGAGCCATATGGATTACTTTTATGATGGATGGATGTGCCTTTGGGCTTCAAAATTTAACTTACTATTCACTCCAATTATAAAGACAGGATATTTTTTAATAAAACTTTGATTGTGTTTGACAAGAGGAAAGTCATATACACCTATAGCTTGAGGGTGAGTAAACTATGGGATAATTTTCATTTTTGGGTGAACTAACCCTTTAAGTCAGAGGTCTTTGGCAGACAAAAAAGTTTGGGAATCCCTGGTCTATAAGAGAGTCACTTCAAGAGACCTCAACAATGCCTCAAACTGTGCTCAGATTTGCCAAGAAACCAAAGTCAATATGAACAATTTTGTCAATATCGACAATTTAGCACAGGGTTACTCCTCCAGTACTGCACATTTTATGTCTCCTTAATGAAACACACCTAATTACACTCATCAGCTCGTTAGTAAAGACCCCAAAACCTCAGATTTGTGTGTTAGATAAGAGAGACATCAAAAAAGTTCAGTGTTGGGGGTACTCCCGGACAAGGATTGAGAAGCATTGATTTGGCGCTAAAACTAAACCATAAAAAAACCCCCAAAGGCTCAAATCAGATGTATATTGTGACAATCTATCTGTGCAGATGGAAATGGAAAAAAAGCAACATAGTGAACAGCAAAAAGAAAGAAAGAGGGAGAGAGTTCAAGAGAGACGCACATTAATATGCTAATGGACTGAGTGAATACACAACAGCTTTACTGACCAGACTAATCACTTCTGGACACACACTGAGGTTAATCCCCCCCCAAACACACACACACACACACACACACACACACACACACACACACACACACACACACACACACACACACACACACACACACACACACACACACACACACACACACACACACACACACACACACACACACTAATCCTCACTCACACAGAGAGCCATGCATGTGCATCATGCACGCTTGCACATTAGCATGGACTCAGCACACACACTTGGTAACTCACACACACTCCTCACATTTTTATGCTTTTCTCGACTTGATGTCACACTCATGGTGGACTTAAAATATCTCTATGAAGCATATGTTTTACATAATTATAATATATCACTTTATTTTTTATTTATAAAGGCTGAGAGTTTCTCATTGCACTGTCATGCACATGATGTACATTTTACAGACTGTATTTTTTCATCAATAAACTATTGTTCTTGAATCTTTTCTGACTTGTATTAATGAACCTTCAATACTGTATTGTGAAAAAAGAACTAAAGTGTATCATTGCATGTTGATTGTTATTTGTGAAAAAAATTATAAAAATAAAGCACTATTTATACATTTATAAATAAACCAACAAACTCAATTTACCTCAGAAAATCCATCCACTGCAAATAGATTCAGAAGGTCTTCCAGGTTTGTGGAATTGTACACACAGACAGCCAGTCATGTGCCTTTTGCTGAAAACAGAGACCAACAGCATTTGATCATTGGATTTATAGAATCATTTAACTTTTAAGAAATTGTTTTCTCAACATAGCAACATTGTATATCTAGCTCTCAAAAAACAATTATAATTTGAATTATTACTCAGTAAGTCATTTGTATGATTATTTTTGGAAGGCTTTTGTCTTTCAAACACAAATTAAAACTGTTATTAATCCCATGGATGTGCTTTTTGGGGCTTCAAACTCATCTATGGTACCATTATAAAGCTCGAAAGAGCCAGGATATTTTTTAATATAACTCTGATTGTGTTTGGCTGAAAGTCATATACACAGATGGCTTGAGAGTGAGTAAATTATGGTATAATAACCTTTTAAGTTTTTATCAATTAACAGGTTACAAAAGAGCTATGTGGGTGCTCAGTTTCTACTGTCATTTAATATATAGACAAAATACTTTTTTGCTGTTACAAAATACTGTTATAAAAGACGAAGTGTTAGGCTGTATTGGCTATTAGACGACAAATAAAACACTCTTCTCAAATCTCAAATACATAAACATTAGTCTTTACAAATATTGTGTTATGAATAAAGAAAACGCTGTAGCCTACTTTTTCAAATAACAATATATTTTTTATTTACCCTTGCACCAAAAACAAGCAGAGTCTAGGGTTGCACATATTAGTCAACTTAAACGCTTTGCAGTGGCGGCTGGTTACAAATATCTTAGGTATATACAGTAGGGCTGTGCATTCAGTCAGTTTTAATAGTTTGGTAACCATGGGAGCCAGGTAGGTTGTGGCTCCCAGGTTGTGAAATGCTCTTCCTCAAGACATCCGTGAAGCATCCACATTTCTCTCTTTCAAAAACCTCTTAAAAACTTTTTTTCTCTCTGAATATTACTCTTCAGCTCACAGTCTGTAATTTCTACCTTGTTATTGATATGTTATTTGCTTGAATCCCTCTTTATTTGTATCTTTGCAAGTGACCTCTGTACACCGGTATGTCTTTCCTTAGTATGTGTATTGTGCTTTGATGTTGATGTTTATTTTGTTCTATTCCTTATTTTTTTAGAGTGTTGTACCCCCTAAGGCTTTTAACATCCTTCTGCATATCCCCTCTCTGCAGTCACACCTTTTTCAGTAAGGGACAATATTTTGTATTTATAAAATCAATGTCACATTTGCAATCGTGTGGATGTTCGTATAATGTGATCAACATTAAACACAGGAACTCACACATGGTATGTTTTTGTATCGAAGAGAGATTTAATCTTTTATCGATCTCTATACACAGTCTGTGTCTTTATTTCCTCATGCAAGTAAGTGCTAAATCCCCACACAAAGGTACGTCGAGAACGGCAGTATAGAGCTCCGCAGGCTGACGTCACGCAATCTTAACTCCGCCATTTTGGCTGGCAATCAGAAGAGCGACAGAGCGGCTGTAGCATTGGTATCGATAGCATGATCGATAGCGGTCGAATGATAATTTAAAACCAGACTGAAACTCAAACTGCCGTCATTCATTACATATTTGCTCCGATTCACAGAATAGGTCGATAGGCCCTTTAGAGCTCCGGACGATTGACGTCCGGAGCTCTAAAGGTAAAATGGGTGCTTCATAACCGACTTTTCCAAATGGGTTAGGAAGATTGTAGGTTGCAGATTGTAGGGTTAGGAAGATGCGTTGATAGTCAGATTAGGTAAATTAAGGCGTGCATCCAGCACACTGAAGAGGTTTTATTTTATTTGATTAGACTTAAGATTAGATTTAGATTGTAAATTCTATACATGTTCTTGTTCAAATTAATACATGTTCTTTCTCTTTTGAAATTGTGTTTTCCTCCTCTTTACTTTTTACCACTGTTTAAATTGTTCTTCATTGCAATAGCTTTAGTGACAGAATTTGAATGTTACATTCCTTTAATTGTTACAGGTCTGCCAGGATCCTGCACGACATTCCCCATCACTCTCCTCTGTTCCCACCTGCACGTCATTTCTAATCACATACACCTGCACCTCATCATCACCCTCATCACTACCACTACATAAACACCAGGGCTGGGTCCCAATTCGCCTACTTATACTACGACCTAAAAGTATGTACTCTTTTTGTGAAGAAAAAGTGTACTTTTGAGTGTGTAGCAAACAAGTAGGCAAGCTTTGAGACCTACTACTTCGCCATCTTTAACGGACAGATCTGTCGCGTGCATCCTGTCACTGTAAACTGCCCTGTCAATCATCTTGTCAGTTAAAATCCTCAATTCAATCTAATTTAATTTCCTACCGTTTTGGAGAGAAATGTAGTAGCACGTTCATCTGCCAGTCGCGGGTCTTTCATGCGGAGACTCTCCTCATGTGTTTGGAATTTTAATATAATGATGCATTTAAAAGTTAATGGCTAAACGTGTCTTTACAAAAGTTCACAATGCTGCTGCAGATGCAATATAATGTGGACAACATTGAATAAATACATTTTCGTCAGGTTAGATACTGATAATTAATCACTCAAACCCCTTTATCTAAACCTCTCTACATAACGCCGGACTCGCGCGTCCTCCATGTCTGTAGTTTTTTTTTAACACTTTTCACTCGTGTTTGTAGTTCTAACCGAATCCTCGACCAACGCGTGATGGGTTATGGGCAATATTAGCCGTTAGAGTGTTCATCGATCTACACTTCGGATTCTGACCGGAAATAGTAGACCATCCGGGTATCTTTGGAACACTTATTTCAACATACTACGATTTTGGACGTACTAATTCTACTTTCAAATACTATTTAGGACGGATAATATGCGAATTGGGACGCAGCCCAGGTTTGGTCTCGTTTGTTGGTCGGAAAGAGGACTACTCACCTTGCCTCCCATGAGCTACCTGACTTCTCCAGCGTTCTCCCTGTCTCCAGCGATCCTGCATCTCCACTCTCCACGTTTCCATCGATCCACCATCCCTGTAAGAAGGCACATTCCTTTCACTACCAGCACACGACTCTCCAATCCAGCATTGCACTTCCCACTCACATGCTTCCTGTTCACCAGCCCTGATGTTGTCAATAAACTTCCTGTTTGCATTCATATCCATCTCAAGGGGGTCAGAAAATGTTGTAGCAGACAGTCTCTCAAGAATCTAAGTATAACCTTCCTCAGTTTTATTTTAGTATTTTTTTCTCCTGTTTTAAAACTTATGGGGGAAAGTGCATAACGATCAGTCATGTTTGTATATTCATGGTCTGTGTTTTCCACCAGATTCTGATTGGCTTCCCGTTATGGCAGTCATCCGGGATTTGTCCGCTGTCTCCATGACGATCTGCCGGAAGTATAAATGGCGATGTCGTATCTGTCTTCGGCAGGGGCTTGTTACCCTCAATGCTGTTAACATGTTTTATTTAGTCAAATCTTCCTTGCAAGTTGCAACGTAGTCCCTAATGAAACATCCCAATCTGACAAACAGTAATGGGAATGTTCTGTTAATGTCCCAAATGTCCTCTTTGTAATGTTCTTTTGTGACCATAAAAAGTGATATAAGGAACTTTGAACTGCATTACTTTTTTTAAACAAAATATGACGTTTTAGCAACGTCCTTAATGTACTGTACAGGTTCAGGATTTTCCTCACCTTTAGATAACTTTTAAGGAACATTGCGCAAGGTCGCGATAATGTCCCCTCCTATGTGGGGACATCATTAGCGAACAGCCAATCACATGTTGTGGAAGAGTGAGACTGTGATTTAGCCTGACTTCGTCATACTCATATTCTAGGCAGAATGTGAGTCTGATACTGCTCCATAGGACTTGATTATGAGGCGTGTCTTAACCGAAACCAGGAAAAAAAAAAACTCTACACTCAATTGGATAGACCTACAACCAATCAGAGCAACGCATGTTGAGCGACGCATAGTTGTCAACAGAGCTCAACTGCACGCACGCTGGAAGAAGTAGTAAATTAATGAGTGTAAACTATCTTTGCCGTTGTTGTAAAAAGAATTTAAAAATGTGCGGAGTACTTACAAGCACGAATAGCATTTTTGAGAGAAATACAAAAGATGTATGTACATACGAACAAGTTCTCCGTTAAGGATTAGATCTCGATAAATAAAGCAAATAAATCTTCTCGCATTTGTCGGCCCTGTCTCAACTTTATAACACGGTTGCAACGCGACTTGACTGGTTTAAAAAAATGGAAAGACGACGAAAGAGATCAGGCTGAAGAAGCGTTCATCTGAGGCTTTAGAGAAAAGAGATCGTGAGCCCATCCCTTCCATTGGTTTTCACTGCGTCCCATCTTCTTAGCGACCGTCGGAGCCAGCTGCCGATCGACAAATGCTTTGATTGCGGTTCTCTGTTCCTCTTTTAAAATTAATGCGCTATCGATTTCTTTTATAACAGATGCGATAGAGGAATCTAAACATCTCAATTCTCCAGCTGCAGTCATCTTTGTTGAAAACCAATTCAACCCAACCGCTCTTTGATGACGTGGTGATTACGTAACCGCAGATCATCTGTCCATCATCGATTAAAGCCCCGCCCTGGCAATTTGATTGGCTCTGCCTTCTGGGAGCCGAGCACAATTACTCCCCAATGGATCAAGTCCAGACCGAACTTCCCGACCAAAAAATGTTGTGGGCGGGGTTCGGGCTGGCACCCAGGCTAGCTGTGATTCATTTCTCACGAGAAAAGCAGCATGATTCACACAATATTACAAGATTGAAAAATATTAAGAATTGAAACAAAATTACACAGCAAGAAGAAATGAGCTGTCTATGAAAGAGGACAACTAAAAGAAAACATCTTGCTATGTCAGTGCAATTAAAAGTTGTTAAGTTAGTTAGTTTATATAGTTATATTTAGTTTGTATAGATAAAGGTATAGAGAGAATAAAAAATGTAAGCTCACATGTAGTCATTTGTATAGCTTTATCTATTGTTCCCTTTCAGTTCGTTCACGTTCAACGTATTCGTACGTACCGCACTGTATAGTAGTTACAAGTTCCATGAAGGAAGAGAAAAGGAGATCGAGGGGTTTAAATCAATTGACCTATGGCTAAGCCATGCCCCCAAACGCGATGAGCCAATCACAGTGCGCATAGCTAGACAATACACTCGGACATTGTCTGCTTCCACGTCCATTGAAATGCATTGCAGTTAGTCAGTTTTCATTCGTTTTTATATGTTTTTTCTTGTCATTTTAAGTTTAAAATGGTCAACCGGTGTGCATGGGGTATCCGACACTAAGTATCCCGAGAGGCTGGGCGACGGTGTGTATTTTATACCCTTTCCCAAGCAACATTTCAACCGAGATAAGTGTCTGCTCTGGATTAAGTTATAAATGCGGTAGACCACAACACCAACTAAACGTGGATAAATTAAACAAGGATGTCTACATCTGTTCTAAGGAAAGTCAACAACGTATTTGAATGTATCTTTAACATCTCTAACGTAACGTTAGGCTAACGTTAGCCTAACATTAGAAAATGTTAACGTTAGCTTCTAGCTGCGTTGTACATCATGTCACTTACAGTAGCTTCATTAACGTAGGCCTATCTGTAAATAACCAAGATAACAAATGTTAGCAATGTTGTGCTGAATGATTCATGTAAATACTGTAGCACCAAACTAACGGAGAGGTAGGCTACTCTTGGTAAAGATGGTAAAAAGGCTTGTCCCGGAAACGTACGCAACTTAGACCTGTACACATGGTTGCCAGGTCCCAGAAATATTTCCAGCCCAATGACAACTCAAAACCCGCCCAAATGGAATGAAAACTAGCCCAATTTTCCAGTGTCCAATCAGACAACGGCTGGATTCCCACAAAGGGCCTTAAAATAAATGTATATATGTATAAGTTTAAGTTAAAAGTTTTGCCATTTTGCCTTACACAAATTCTTAATATCACACACTGTGTTTTTTTTATACACAATCTCATTCAATAAAGGTAAAATAATGTCCTCTCTGATATTTTCTGACCCTAACAAGTTAGTAATCAGTATTAGGGGCTCTTTTTCTCTTCTCAGCACTTCTCTCTGATGCTTTTCTCTCCAGATCTGAGGTTGTTCTGTTTACACACAAGCATCAATATTAAAATTAACACACTGTTAAATTAAATTAACATACACTGGCTTTTATCAATATTATTACCAATATGCTTACAGGGGCCTGTACCATGAAGGTAGCTGAACAAACTCGGAGTTACAGGATTAGTTTTGAGTTGACAAAACCAAACCGATGCAATCAGGCTTTATTGGTACCATGACGCAGCTCATCAACTTTCTCTGTCAACTCAGGCTTTGATCGTTATGATTAATCCACGAGCGCGTGCACATACCAAAGTGACGTTGGCACCGAATCGCGTTCGATAGATAGAGCGAGAGCGATATACTTTTTCCGCGGAGGAGCAAGAGATAATCATTCAGAATTACGATTAATTTAAATATGTATTACAAGCTCGAAACAATACGGTCTCTGCTGCCAAAGCAAGAGAAGACTGTTGGAGAAAGATTGCTGATTGCGTTAATGTGTACGCTAAACAAATACGTTCTACATTCATGTAAAAATATGTAGGCTATAGGCTTTGAATGTATGCGTGTGTGAAATATAGCCTATATTTTTATAATATATAAAAACGGCGCATGTATATACTAATAAAGATTAATATTCATTTATTTTTAGATGCAACTCCAAACGTTCTTGGCAGCAGATAAAGACAAAATATAAAAATATAATTCAAAGTAGCTAGTATTTACACACAACCTTTTATTAGCCTATTTTTGCAAACATTTGATCACAAACACTTAATTGAGGCAAACCGGGGGAAAAAAAGAGTGAAATTCAGAAATCCAGTGGAGGGCCACTCCTCCAGAATACACTGAGTTGGCTCTGATAGGAATAAGGGACGGCCGATTATGGATGGGATTACAGGTGCTGTACAGTCTGACCCTGGTGCTGGCTCCTCTAAGCAAGTAACACTGGGTACGTGTGCGATACATTACTATTTTAAGTTTTATATATGGCTGACTGTATGTTCTGCAGTCGAGGGAAATGCAGTGTCCCTGTTGAAGCCAGCACACACACACAGTCTCGCACACAGAGGTCAGTATGCAGCAGACAGAACACCAGAAACATAACCTGCTTTATAACAGTTATGCTTTATATTGGCCAACTTTTATTTATTAGGGTGGAGGAAATGATGAAGACACTCTGTGTTCTGAGGTGAATGCACTAGGCTTTTTATTAAGGCAAACATTTGAATGTGTGGCATAAAACAGGGACTGGCCCTTACACATCTCAGCTAGACTGCAAGGAGCATATAGAGCTAGACTGCACACTAAAGGAGCCTATAGAGCTCGACTGCACACTTAAGGAGCCTATAGAGCTCGACTGCACACTAAAGGAGCCGGACTGTGAGCTGAGGAGGCTTCACATTTAAAAAATAAATTAATTGGAGAACAAACAGCTGGATTAAACTGATCTCAGTATGAGAATTTATTTAACCAAGTAACACTTTAGCATGAATATTTATTAATGCAACTTCCTCTTGCTTTTGTCATTTCTAACTTCACTCTGGTGTTACTGAGGGCCACATTGAAGCGGTTCTGTGACCCTGTCTGAGGGTCATCATGATGGTTATTGTGTAGGTTGCAAATTAACAGTGTTTTGCTGTACCACATTTAACTTGCTTTCGTCCAAAGTGCTGACACAACACAGACTCACAGAAAGTAAGATAATTGTTATATCTGTTAATGTTACTATTAATTTAAAGATTCATCTCACAGAAAATAATCATTTCACATGTTCACATCATCTCTACCTGAACATTAAGGCTGTGAAAAGACTTTCTATTAACATAATCTGGCTCCTGTTCTCAGAGAAGTGGAGATTGCAACACATGTGTGCAGGCTTTTGCTCCAAGGGACTCTAGGGAATCATATCATAAGATTAACCAAATAATAATAAAAAATATTTAAAATAATTCTTAACATCATGTACTGTAGTACATTTGTGAAATTTACTTTTTGAAAAGAAAAAAAAAATGTGTTCATGTGATGTCACCCTAATATATCTTACCGGCAATTTTATAAAAGCCCTCTTTTATGGACATGGTCGATATATGTCCGGGGAACATTATTAATGAAACTATTACTCCTGCAGAGCGAGGACCACCTTGCGAATAGTTCGACAAACCCCTAGATTGTGCATCACCGATCGTGCAAGTATGTGCCACTTGCAAAAAAACGCAACACAATACCATTTGCGGTACAGTAATGAATTCGACGTGTTAAATTCTTTATTTGCGGCTCAAGAAGTTCGCAAAGATAAGATATTCCTTCCTCAGAAAATCTGTATCTTCCATACAAGTAACTATCAGGAAAGGCAAGGGGATTTTGTCTGTCCCTAAAAACTCTTTCTCTACTACCCCTTTTCCACCAAGGCAGAGCTGGTGCTGGTTCGGAGCCAGAGCCTAGTTTCAAATCGGTTCTTTGTTTTTCCACCGCCAAAGCACCAGCTCCGAACCAGTAAAACTGGTTCTTAAGTAGCACCAAATCATTGCAGGGTCTAGAACGGAGCCAAGTAAGAACCGCTTGCGTCAGGGGCTGGGGGCGGGGTTACCTTGACCAACAAGACGAATAGAAACTTGTGACCGCCATTTTTAAATAGCAGCTAATCGAGCTAATAGCAGCTCGATTATAATATCCGTCTATGTAAGTTACGGCGAGCTGCACGAACGCGTTGGATTCCGATGTATTTTTGCAATCCCATGAGGATCCATAGTATTGCAACGTCCGTTATTGTTGATGGCTTGTTCGAGATGCATCGGAGCGGCGCGGACTGATCAGAGCTCCGGGAGTGTTTGGAGAGCATACGACTCCTTGTGCTTTTGATCGCTTTAGCAGTGCTTTAATGTCACGCGGCGATCGGTCTGCGAGAAGCCGAACCATCTCGAACAAGCCTGGTGTGTTTTTGTTTGGCGCTGCCGCGCTAGCGTTGCTGGGCAACATGAGATGTATACACAGTGACGTAAGATCTGGCTCTGTTTTGGCTCTCTAGCCTGTGGAAAGGCAAACCGGTTCTTAGAAGAACCGTCAGTAGAACCAACTCCGAACCGGCTCTAGCTCTAGCTCTGAACCAGCACCTGGTTCTTGTTGGTGGAAAAGGGGTATACGATGTGCTCGTCTAACAATGTGGGCTGAGATGTCCACAGGATTTGGAAGAAAATGTAAAGCCATTGCAACAAACACTGGGAATTAGTTACGTCACCTATATGTTTCTTTGCTCACAGCTGATTGGTCAAACTTCAGTCTGAGATCTCGAATCCAGAACTTAACCTGCCCCGGAGCAGGCTAGCCATGCAGCGTAAGATACCATGGCAACGAACACCGATTAAAGCCGAGCTACTTTCATAGTACCTAAAACCCAGGGTTGGCGGAAACTAAGCTGAAACATAGCTGGCTAGCCACCTAAACCGGCTTCATGGTATAGGCCCCTGGTGAACTTGAACACTTGTCCATTTGTTTTTGTTGTTGTTTGTCTTCTCTTTTTCCAGAAATTTTCACAACATTTTCTTAGATGGTCTAACTGTGCAGCCTCATCTTGATTACAGCTTTGAACAGAACTATATACAATATCTCAGGGCTGTTTTACTTTACATTATTTCTTACAAAGGAACGTCTCGGTTACGGATGTAACCCTCGTTCCCTGAGTAGGGAACGGAGACGTTACGTCGAATGACGACGAATGGGGTTCGCTTAGAAGCCTATCCTCTTCGAATATTAATAAAACGAGCCAATGGCAAGCAAATGCCATGGGTCTGCTGAATTTGCATAGCGTAACTCCGCCCCACTGTGTGGGTATATAAGGAAGTGAGCCGGCAACATGCAGATATGTTTCTTCGCTGAAGGAGCCAAGCTGAACTCAGGCTGTTCCAGCGGTACAGCGGAAGTGGCAGGAAGACGTAACGTCTCCGTTCCCTACTCAGGGAACGAGGGTTACATCCGTAACCGAGACGTTCCCTTTCGTTGTCAATTCGAGTTACGTCGAATGACGACGAATGGGGTTCCCAGTCCAATCACGCCACCTCGGCTGTCTTCCAGTGCCCTGCGAAAGTCTGAGCTCCCTGTCGTGAGACTAGCACGGACGAAGGACTCCTACTTAACACAGGAATACCAAGGTACACTGGGAAGCATATCACAGTGGAAATATGCAATCAGTGCCCGCCCGAAGGGGGGGGACTTAAGAAAACACATATGACCCGGAGGGGGGTGCATACGGAGAACACTGGGGTGTCCAGCCCGTAGGGTGGAGTATTTCAACCCCAGGGGTGGCAGACTGGCTTGCCAAGGGAAAGACACATGCTCGAAGGAGGCTTACAGTGGAAATACACACGTGGGGGTCGCCCAGCGGGGGAACCATGCACATGGAGGCACCTAGCCAACGCGAAAGCTGCCGGAGGCATAACTCTGGCGTTGACGTCAACAGCGCTGGAGGAACTCAGGGCTTATCAGGCTCACCTGAGGAGAATATCGCACGTATCCAGTCCGTGGAGTGGAATGGCGAGCAAGCGAAGACACCTGAGCGGGTCCTAGCACCGGCTGGTTGAAGCGAGTACTCGGGAGGACACTGGCTCCACTCGGAGATTATAGAATCTGGCGAATGTGTTGGGTGTCGCCCAGCCTGCAGCTCTGCAGATGTCTGTTAGCGAGGCGCCATGCGCTAGAGCCCAAGAGGAGGCCACACTCCGGGTGGAGTGGGCCGTCACACCAAGGGGGCACGGTCGACCTTGCTGCTGGTAAGCCAAAGCAATGGCGTCCACTATCCAGTGAGACAACCTTTGCTTGGAGAGAGCCTTTCCCTTCTGCTTCCCACCATAACAGACAAAGAGCTGGTCTGAGGTCCTGAAACACTGCGTTCTGTCTACGTAAGCACGGAGTGCGCGTACTGGACAGAGCAATGCCAAGGCTGGGTCTGCCTCCTCCAGGGGCAGCGCTTGCAGGTTCACCACCTGGTCCCGGAAGGGAGTGGTGGGAACCTTGGGCACATATCCAGGCCGGGGTCTCAGGATCACGTGAGAAAAGGCCGGCCCGAATTCCAGGCACGCTTTGTCTACAGAAAATGCGTGCAGGTCCCCTACCCTCTTGATGGAGGCCAAAGCAACCAGGAGCGCTGTCTTAATTGACAGGAACTTAAGCTCCACTGATTGCAGAGGCTCAAAGGGAGCACTCTGCAGGGCAGTTAGTACCACTGAGAGGTCCCAAGAGGGCACGAGAGGAGGACGAGGAGGCTGTAGTCTCCTCGCTCCTCTCAGGAACCTGATGACCAGGTCGTGCTTTTCCACGGACTTACCATCAACTGCATCGTGATGTGCGGCGATAGCGGCAACATATACTTTCAGGGTGGAGGGAGACAGCCTTCGCTCCAACCCATCCTGCAGGAAGGAAAGCACGACACTGATCGGGCATGATCTGGGGTCTTCTGAGTGAGAAGAGCACCAAGAGACGAAGAGGTTCCACTTCAACGCGTAGGCATGTCTAGTGGACGACGCTCTAGCGGAAGTGATGGTAGCCACCACCGCTGGTGGTAGGGTACTCAAACCTGCCTCGTCCCGTCCAGGAGCCACACGTGGAGGTTCCAGAGATCGGGACGAGGGTGCCAAAGGGTGCCCCGTCCCTGAGAAAGGAGGTCCTTCCTCAGAGGAATTGGCCAGGGAGGTGCTGTCGCGAGGAGTACAAGTTCGGAGAACCAGGTTCGGGTGGGCCAGTGCGGCGCAACCAATATGACCTGCTCCTCGTCCTCCCTGATCTTGCACAGGGTCTGTGCAAGAAGGCTCACTGGGGGAAACGCATACTTGCGGAGGCCCCGGGGCCAGCCGTGCGCCAGAGCGTCCGTGCCGAGCGTGCCCTCGGTCAGGGAGTAAAACTGGGCGCAGTGGGACGAGTCGTGGGAGGCAAACAGGTCTACCTGTGCGTCCCCGAACTGATCCCAAATCAGCTGGACCGATGGAGTCTCCATTCTCCAGGTAGAGGCTGAAGCCGTGAGAGCTCGTCGGCTGCACAGTTCAGGTCTCCCGGAATATAAATGGCTCGAAGCGACCTCAGATGCTTCTGACTCCATAAGAGGAGGTGGCGGGCGAGTTGCGACATACGGCGGGAGCGTAGACCACCTTGTCGGTTGATGTACGCTACTGTCGCGGTATTGTCTGATCGGACTAGTACGTGCTGGTTCTTGAGCAGCGCCCGGAAGCGGTGCAGAGCGAGACGTACTGCCAGCAACTCGAGGCAATTGTCCAGGAGCCCGCGGCAGCATGTCCATTGCACATGGCACCCCAGCCCGTGGAGGAGGCATCCGTTGACACAACAACATGCCTGGAAACTCGTTCTAAGGGCACTCTGGCCAGTAGAAAGCTGAGGTTCGTCCACGGGGAGAAGGTCTGACGGCAGGTCGGAGTAACTGGTACTCGGAGCTTGCCCTGGTGCCATGCCCACCTCGGGACTCGATCGTGAAGCCAGTGCTGAAGCGGTCTCATATAAAGCAATCCGAGCGGCGTTACCGCGGCTGCAGATGCCATATGCCCCAGGAGCCTCTGAAAAAGTTTCAGTGGAACCGCACTCTTGCTCTGGATTTGTCTCAGGCAAGTCAGCAGTGACTGCGCGCGCTCGCTCGTAAGCTGCGCGCACATGGCGACCGAGTCGATTTCCATACCGAGAAAAGAGATCCTCTGCACAGGGCAAAGTTTGCTCTTCTCCCAGTTGACCCGAAGGCCCAGACGGGCTAAGTGCCGGAGCACTAGGTCCCTGTGTTCGCAAACCTGGTCCCGAGAGTGAGCTAGGATTAGCCAATCGTCGAGATAATTCAGGATGCGAACCCCGTGTTGCCGTAGCGGCACAAGGGCTGCCTCGACGACCTTCGTGAAGACGCGAGGAGACAGGGCCAACCCGAATGGGAGGACCGTGTACTGGTATGCCTGCCCCTCGAAAGCAAACCGTAGAAACGGTCTGTGTCGAGGAAGAATGGAGACATGAAAGTAGGCGTCCTTCAGGTCGATCGCTGCAAACCAATCCTGTGGCTGCACACATTCGAAAATGCGCTTGGCCGTGAGCATCTTGAACGGAAGCCTGTGAAGGGAACGGTTCAAGACGCGCAGATCCAGGATTGGTCGTAACCCACCGGTTTTCTTGGGGACAATGAAGTAGGGGCTGTAGAAGCCGGACCTCATTGCGGCTGGAGGGACAGTCTCGATCGCACCCTTCGCCAGCAGGGTGGCGACCTCCGCTCTCATGACAGGGGCATTGCCACCGACCATAGTGAAGCGGACTCCCCTGAAGCGGGGAGGAGACCGCGCGAACTGAATCGCATAGCCGAGCCTGATGGTCCGCGCGAGCCAGCGGGACAGGTTGGGAAGCTCTAACCAGGCTCCCAAGGACTGTACCAGCGGGGTCATGCGGACGACAGACGTCCCCGCGGGGGTGCAGCGAAGCGGAATGACCGGCCCGGACGTGGGTGGCATAGCGGCCCGGTGTGGGGGCACGGTCATTAGCCGCGTCCTGCCAGAGGAGGCCAGGGAAGGACCAGCGTTCCACGGGGGCGTGCTCTGGCAGGGGTCTGGCGACAGAAGGGGATGAGAGCGGCGGGGCCCGTGGGCGGCGCGCACTGTCATTCCCTTCTGGGGGCTCAGAGATGGGGATATTAGTTCTTTCTTTAACCACATTAGGGTGCTGCCCACCCGTGGGTGAGCAGCGGGGAGTGGAGAACAAAAGATTCTCCCCCGGCCCTCCACCGGGGGAAGGAGTGGTCCTGCTACCATCTCCTGTGAAAAACTGATTGCCATCTCTGAGCAGCCCGTCTCAGGAGCGCCGCTTGGCCTGGCGTTTAGCGGGGCGCGGGGCTGGAGAGGGCTGTGGCGCCTGCCTGCGGCGTCCTCCACGACGCGGCCCGGGTGAAGGCTGCTACTGGGGCCGTGCGGGAGGGGCGGGAGCCGCGGGAGGGCGCCCTCGGCGGCGAGCAGGCTGAGGCGTCTGAACCGACAGCTGGGTGGAGGCAGCAGCGGGCCGTCGGGGCAGAATGTGTTTAATAGCCTCAGTCTGCTTCTGGGCAGTTGAAAACTGTTGGGCAAAATCTTCAACCGCTCCGCGAAGAGGCCAGCCTGGGATATGGGGGCGTCGAGCAGACGAGTCCGCTCAGCGTCCCTCATATCGGCCAGGTTGAGCCAGAGGTGTCTCTCCTGGACCACACTAGTGGACATCACCTGGCCCAGGGAGCGTGCGGTCACTTTCGTCGCCCGGAGAGCGAGGTCAGTGGCGGCACGCAGCTCATTGAAGAGCCCTGGGTCAGTCCTCCCCTCGTGCATGTCCCTGAGCATCTGGGCCTGGTAGACCTGCAGAGTGGCCATGGCATGCAAAGAGGGCTGCCTGCCCCGCAGCTCTATAGGTCTTCGCCACCAGGGTCGACGAAAACCTACAGGCCTTGAAGGGGTGCTTAGGATCACCACGGGAAGAAGCACTCTGTGGACACAGTTGCATCGCAACAGAGCGTTCAACCATAGGTACCCCAGTGTACCCGTAAACAGCCGCCTGATCGAGAGGAGGAAAGGCGGAGGAGGTCGCCGAGCGATCACGGGTGCCTTCCAGGACCTCGAGACCTCCTCATGCACATCCGGGAAGAAAGGCATTGGGGTTGGACGCCGACGTGAATCGGCGGCCGCCCCCAAAAACCAATCGTCCAGACGCGAGCGCTCGGGGCAGGGTGGTGGATTGCACTCTAACCCGATGCTCGCGGCCGCCCGGGAAAGCACGGCCGTCAGCTCAGGATCAGGATCGGGCAATGCTGACGCGCCCGAAGGTGGCAGCACAGCCGACCCCTCATCTCCCGAGGACTCCTGCCCACCTTGTGATGCTGTGATCGACATAGCATCGTCATTAGGAGCGCCAGACTCCGGGACTGATGACCGTTGGCCGGGACTGATCGAGCGCATCATCTGGTCGGCTCGCGGGTTGCGGCACTTGAGAGGGGGATGTGGCCCGAGGACGAATCGTCGGTTGTTGTTGCCACACCGTCACCCTCAGGTCACCCTGGCCACCAGCCGAAGTACCAGCTCTATTTGCACTAGAGCTGGTAGATCGGGGTGTGGATGAGGGGACTCTCACTCTTTCGAGATCACTGAGTCTCGACCGTAGTGTCGCGATGGTCATGTTTCCGCAATGAAAACATGAGTCATCCACAAGCGCTGTTTTAGCGTGCTCTAAGCCCAAACACGCAAAACAGCGATTGTGCCCATCTAAATCAGACAGCCAGTGACCACAACCAGAAGGGCACGGGCGATGCATCTTTAAAAAGACGTGCCACGGGCTTTGCTCTTTTAGAGAGAAGGAGAAATCCCCGCAGATGCTGAAGCGACCAGGGAGAGAACACACACACACTGGCAGATCACTGCTCAGATCGCAGGGAATGTGCACTCGCTGGAACTCGCTGTCACACCAACACCTGGAGGGAAGCTCGTCTCGAAGAGGAATGCAGAGATTAAACTCAGGATGGCTTGTGGAGTGAAGAATAACCTTGGCTCCGAAAGCGAAAACATATCTGCATGTTGCCGGCTCACTTCCTTATATACCCACACAGTGGGGCGGAGTTACGCTATGCAAATTCAGCAGACCCATGGCATTTGCTTGCCATTGGCTCGTTTTATTAATATTCGAAGAGGATAGGCTTCTAAGCGAACCCCATTCGTCGTCATTCGACGTAACTCGAAGTGACAACGAAAGGGAACTGCCGGTGTCAAATAATGTTCTGGCATTTCATCTTCATTTATATAGCGCTTTTAACGATGTAGATAGTTTCAAAGCTGCTTTACGGTGATAAACGTATAGGCTAATTTAAGGTAACAGATTATAGCGGTTCTTGAATAATGTTATTTTCCAGCTAAAGTTAGTTTCCGTCGAAAGGATAATTTGTTATTAAATTAACTTAATATTTGAGAAAGGAGTTTTTTTAGGTTTTTCAGTCGCAGCATGAGCTAGATCACATTTGCAATATCCACTCCTTTAATCCTTTCTCTGTCTCCCATTCTTTGCGATACTTTAAGTTCTTTCCATACTTTCCCCATTTACCTGGCATTTTAGAATGCTGCTTATTCATCCACGGACAACCGAACCGACGCTTCTACAACGCTCCCATGTGAGGGACGTGATGATTTGTGATGTTGAGTCAAAAGCACATGTGACGCGCTTACTCGCGTCTCGCGAGCTGCAGCGGTTGTCGCCAATTATTCATTCCCGGGATCAACACCCACTAATAAAAGGTTCCCTTTTCATTTTATCTTTGTCAACTTTTTTTTTTTTTTTGCGGCCGCGGTACATTATAAATGTAGCAAAAAAAAACGCAACCCGCGACGCCGTAATTTTTCCCGTAACTCCTTTTTTAAAATAGCCCAATTGTGCGGGAAAACCGCCACCCTGGCAACACTGCCTGTACATATTTTATTTGATCATGAACCATTAATTACATATTGAAGCACAACATTTTAGACAACTTTCTACCAAAACAACTGGGGAACTTTGAGGGTTTTTTACGTTTGTTTTTGCGGTTTATCGCGTTTACACCGTGACCTGTAAATTTTTGCCTGGAGCTGAAGCTTTTCATTGACCTTCTCAACAATAAAATTATTAATATAACCCTCCAATGCATAGTTAACTTAAGGCCCTTTTGGTGACTTCGAGATTATATATAATCTTTCTGTCTCCAAAAATCATGTTCATCTGAGCCTTGTCATCCTGTGAAATGTCTCCTACTGTGACAGCTGCCATAGCGCCTGTCACCGAATGTTGACTGTTTGTCCGAGTGAGTGGAGGGGGCGTGGCTTAGCCATAGGTCAATTAGAAAACAAACAAAAACAATGTGGTCGCACTCTCGCATACAAAGTCCTCGTTCTCGTGCTGGTCCCCGCTCGTCTGAGCTATGTGCGTTCTTTACAGTCTCTCAGTCTGCATAGCACTCCAGTCACGAACGTTCCCCCGATCTCCAGCACTCTCTCCCCAAATGATGTTTCCTGGTGGCTTTTATACGGTCTCTCCATAACAATCACTGGAACAAGACACAGGTGTTCGTCATTTGCACTTGACCCACTTACGCCGTATCTGTCTCCCGATCCTCTCTCCTGTCACAGACTTCGCTAAACCACACCCCCCTTGCCACACACACTGATTGGGATCCCGCTCACGGAGCCTGTCAATGTCATCTTCGAATATTGATAAAACGAGCCAATGCACATTGGTGTGCGAGATTTGCATATTGCGTTCCGCCCCGCAGTGCGGATAAAAATACGGAAGCTGATGCACGCACCATTCGTCTTTCGCTTTGGAGCCTTTACGTCGATGTCTCTGAAGAATGTTGGTGTATTCAACGAGCGAGTGTGTCGGTGCTTCTTCTGGAAGTCTCTCCCGGTACTGGTGTTTCTACAGCGCGAGTGCAGCGGTGATTGCGAGCTTCTGAGCTCTCAACTGCTGTTTCAACATCATTCTTTGTGTTTGTTTGTTGACGGTTGGTTAGAGGGCGAAGAAGTGAGTGCTTCACTGATACAGGCTGCCCCATCCCCTGTCAGTGTTGCCGCGGTCATTCCCCAGTGTGCTCCGGCACTGGTGAAGAGCACTATTTCCTGAAAGAGCAACACGGGTGTGTCTGCGTCTTTTTCAAGATGCCATTCCACCCGTGCGTTTTTGGATGCGGTCGTTCCCTGTCCCCAGCTGACGGTCACAATAGATGCATCACATGTTTGGGTATTCAGCACACTGAAGCAGTTTTTGTGGGCTCATGTTCTCATTGCGCGAATAGCGTGTCAGGCGCGAGTGATTTCAATGTTAAGTCAATGCAAAGACGCGTTAAAAATCCTGAGGCACGAATGAGGCGTAGAGTGCGGCGTGGTAGATGCGAATACACCTCATTCGCGCATCAAGTTTGCGCGAATGGCGGTAATTGAGCGTCTGACGCGTTACGCACGAATGATTTTATAGTGCTTTTTGTGCATTCACACGTTTGACGCGAATTCGCGCCTGCCGCCCTACGCACGAATGATTTTATAGTGCTTTTTGTGCATTCACACGTTTGACGCGAATTCGACCCTGCCGCCCGAGTTGAAAAATCTGAACTTCTGCGTCAATTCGCGCCGCCTTAAACAAGCAGGAGCCTGCTTGCTTCACGTGGCATAAAGTGACATAGGATTAGGATCGCTCCGATGCGGGACAGCAGGTCATCAAACGGGGCGCGGGACAGGCGGAAGTACCGCTGAAAGCGACCGTCATCCAGGCGCAGCTCCTGGAGCAAATGGTGAAAAACTCGCCAAACTGGGTTCGCCTCCGAAGGGTCTGGTGGACCCAAATACGGCGACGATGATCCCTACGCCACCATTCTGCTCTCCAGAGTGGTGACTCTCTCGATAAATTATCTATCAACATCACACATCTTGTACAAAGATGGCCGCCAACGGGTTTCGAAACTTTTGAAACTATCACCTCTGACGCGCGTCAATTTCGCTTCAAACTTATGTTTTTACGCGCGTCAATTTCGCTCTTGACGCGCGAATGGACATAAAGTGGTCAAGCGTATAACTAGACGCGGCAGGCGCAAATTTGACGCGCTATTCGCGTCCGGTGTGAACGCACAGTTAGGCCTGTAAATTCTCATCGGTTCTCACGGGCAGGGCTTACAAAGCCTGTGGGCAAGCCGCTTCCTCCCTGCATGCCATGGCGTTGGGTCCATCAGGCCTAAGCACTCATGGACATGCACGAGGGTAGTCCAGACCGTGAGCTCATGGGTGAGCTCCATCAGGCCTAAGCACTCATGGACATGCACGAGGGTAGTCCAGACCGTGAGCTCATGGGTGAGCTCCATCAGGCCTAAGCACTCATGGACATGCACGAGGGTAGTCCAGACCGTGAGCTCATGGATGAGCTCCGCACCGCAACCAACCTCGCCCTCCGGGGCAAGAAGGTTGCGGCTCGTGCAGTCAGTCTGGTAATGTCCATTCTAGGGGTCCTATGGCCCAACCTGGCCGATATAAGGGTGACAAGTCTCGGTTCCTGGACTCCCCCATTTCCAAGGTTGGGCTCTATGGCGACGCAGTGGAGAACATCGCCCAACAGTTCTCCGCCGCTCAAAAGCAGACGGAGGCGATCCGGTACATCCTGCCCTGGTGGCCCGCTGCTGCCTCCACCCGTCCGCCAGTGGCAGATCCTCCGCCTGCTCATCGCCGAGGGCATCCCCCTGCCGCCACCTCCGCTCCCTCAGGCGCTGCCAGGTCAGGTCAATAGCGTCTAGCTGCAGACTTGCACTTGCACTCTTAAGCTGTGAAGGCCGCATCATTGTGAAGGCTGCATCATTCGAAGGCCGCAGACTTCAAATTATGCAGCCTATGCGTCCTTTGAATATAGCCTTCGTGGGATTTCCTAATTGCGCAACCAGGTGTTCCCGATTGCCGCTCCAGGCGCCAAGCAACGGTGCGAGAGTACAGCTGCCATCCTGATAATTGATTTGATATAATTGAGTAAACAGCTATGGAGCCAGAATTAGCTATTGTAATTTTTATGTTTTATATTTTACTCACTGAAGGACATGGTGAGGATGTTTCAGGTCTTGTAGCCTACTTTCAGCTTAGCCGAAGGTTCAAATGTTAATTTACCGTATATCTTACCTGATTTTGTAGGCTAGTGTATTCTTTTTATTATGCACATAAATGGACCTTGGTACATATATTTATACATGTGTAAATATTAGGGCTGTCAAAGTTAACGCGTTAACGCAAAATCATATTAACGGCACTAATTTTTTTAACGCGCGATTAACGCAGCGCTTACTTTCTGTTTGACCCGTGGCCCAACCCCTAGTTGGAGAAATAGAGATACACAGTGTTGCCAACTTAGCGACATTGCAGACACCTTTAGCGATTTTTTTTTCTCTTCAAAAAAGCGCCCAAACCATATTTAGTTTCTGAGAATCGCCGGTGCTCTCCCAGCACGCGCGCACCTCTCCCTCCCTCTCTCTCTCTCTCTCCCTCTCTCCCTCTCTCTCTCCCTCTCTCTCTCTCTCTCTCTCTATCTCTCTCTCCCGCTCTCCCTCTCTCCCTCTCTCCCTCTCTCCCCCTCTCCCCATCTCCCCCTCTCTCCCTCCCTCTCTCCCTCTCTCTCTCTCTCTCTCTCTCTCTCTCTCTCTCTCTCTCTCTCTCTCTCTCTCTCTCTCTCTCTCTCTCTCTCGAGGAGCAGCGCTTTAATTCAGTTAAACACAGATATTATGTTGCTTCTCTAATTTTACATGCAAGTATTGCCGAAATCACAGCACAGATGTCTTTATCTTATGTGTATTTGATTTCATCAGATGACGGCTTGATTATCAGGATTTTTGTGCAGAGATTTTTTTCCCAATTACGTCAGCTAAACGCACTATTTTCCAGGCTGTTTGAGATAATAGAATGCCTAAAAATCTATACACTATCTGGGAAAATTATGATAGTATGAAAACTGGACGAGCGAATGAGGCGAATTCGCATCTACCGCGCCGGACTAAACGCCTCATTCAGGACCTCCAGACGCGCGTTAACGCGTCTTCACATTGAAATCACTCGCGCCAGACGCTCTATTCGCGTTTGGTGTGAACGAACGCAGCATACACTTGTCCGCGGTTCGTCCGACGCTGCTTCTGAATCTCTCTCCGGACGGTGAGGTTTAGCCTACTGTTATAGTGTTCCTTCCATATAAAAAAAGTTTATGTCCATATTAACTTCAGCCGGTTAGCCAGTAAGCTCCGACGCTGGTGAAAACATACAACAGCCCGCCAGCCCAACGACGAAGAAGAAGATTTATATTCTTTATATTCGTTAGCTTTTATTGGCAGTTGGCAAACAAGCGGAATGATGCGCGATGCATTACCGTCCGCCACCACGCACGGTAATAGAGCTTTTGTGAAATGAAACAAAGTTTAAGTTGTTTTAAAAAAACCCATTAAAAGCCCCCATTTAATGGGTCGCGTTTCAGTCACTATTTCATATTCATTCCGTTGTTTGACAACAGAAACAGTAAAATATATCAATGAAAACAGTTTTATTGAGAATTTAGCTTCATCAAAATGGGCACAGAGAGAGACAAACTAATATAATAATAAATAATAAATGTACATTGAGCATTTTCAGAAGAGCTGCCCTGTCATACAAAAATCTAAAGATGTTTGGTTTTGAAAAATTGCTCAGTGCAAAGAAAGAGACATAATGGGAACCTGGTATTTCTTTGTTCTTTCTTCATGTGTCTAATAGACATGAACAAGTTCTTTGAAAAACATCTATGACCTTTGAAACATGTCTCGTCTTCATGCTCTATGTTGACTATGGTTTCAATAATACACATACATTTGCATAAAGCATCCATATTTATCCATGCCCATAATGATTAGAGTATTACAAACTTGAAAAGTATTAATTTAAGGTATATTTAGAACAAATAAAAAATGTGCGATTAATCGCGAGTTAACTCATGACAATCATGCGATTAATCGCGATTAAATTTTTTAATCGATTGACAGCCCTAGACATAACACATGTCATGAATATGAAGGAGGTTTTATGCATGTTTATGACAACTGTCATTAAGTGTCATTCGCTCAATTATGACATTTTTAATACAAATATGACATTGTTTGAGGTGTCGCAGTGGGGAACGCAATACCCACGTCCCCATACGACCAAAACCCCGTAGTGTGTGCATTAGGGAGCACAAACTGACGAGAGAACCTGAGCCCCGGGAGTGGAGCCAAGTCAAGTCAAGACTATAAAATCTGACGAAAGTATGTGGTGAGGACCAGCCTGCCGCATCACAGACGTCCTGAAGAGACACTCCTGAAAGGAGAGCTTTAGAAGCAGCCATACTCCGGGTGGAGTGAGCCCGTACAGCCAAAAGTGAAGGCTGACCTGCCGACTCATAAGCAAGTGAGATGGCCTCGACCACCCACTTGCTCATCCTTTGCTTAGATGCAGGGCACCCCTTGTTAGGTGGCCCAAAACAAACAAACAGCTGTTCAGATTTCCTCCACAGGGCAGCTCTGTGGACATAAGCATCTAAGGCCCTAACAGGGCAGAGCAGATAAAGTTTCTCCTGGTCCGACGTCAGAAATGGAGGAGGACAAAAAGCCTGCAGTATGACAGGTAGTTGGAACCTTAGGAACATAGCCTGGCCTCGGATAGAGAAAAGCCTTAGCCATACCAGGTGAAAATTCCAGGCACGAGGGAGCAACCGAAAGTGCTTGAATGTCTCCAATCCTTTTGAGAGACGAAATAGCAAGCAGGAAAATAGTTTTTAGAGTAAGGAACTTCTCAGAAACTTCTTCAAGGGGCTCGAAAGGAGCTAAGGAGAGGCCCTCCAAAACAATGGCCAAGTCCCATGATGGTACCCTCGTGCGTACTGCTGGCCTCAGCCTCAAGGTGCCACGAAGGAAGCGAGATACAAGTGGGTGTCTCCCGAGAGAACCTCCACTCGAAGGGGCGTGGTAAGCAGCTAGGGCCGCCACGTACACCTTCAGTGTGGAGTGGGATAACCCTGTAGAGAGACGATCCTGCAGGAACTCCAGCACTGTACCAACTGGGCAGTTAACTGGGTCCTACTGGCGCTCACTACACCAGGAGGTGAAAAGTTTCCACCTCGCGGCATAAAGCCTCCTTGTGGCGGGAGCTCTGGACTGGAGGATGGTCTCAACGACCTCAGTCGAGAGACCAAGATCT
Source organism: Phoxinus phoxinus (assembly GCF_949152265.1). Taxonomy (NCBI): domain Eukaryota; kingdom Metazoa; phylum Chordata; class Actinopteri; order Cypriniformes; family Leuciscidae; genus Phoxinus; species Phoxinus phoxinus. Next base: position 20,584,595 of record NC_136894.1, on the reverse strand, counting down.
ATGAGCTGGCCCCCTTAGAGGCCAAGCCCACAGCTTCCACATTCCTGGGCGAGGGTGAAAGATGGCACCGCTCGCCTGAGATAATAGGTCCCTCCTGATCGGTATCTCCAGGGGAGAGCCGTCGAGAAGGGACACCAGGTCCGAAAACCATACTCGGGCCGGCCAGAACGGGGCTATCAGGAGTAGCTTGACTCCGTCCCGGCGAACCCTCTCCAGAACTCCTGAGAGCAGAGCAATCGGGGGAAAGGCGTACAGGCGAGACCTCGGCCACGCCTGTACCATAGCGTCCAACCCCAGCGGGGCTGGATGGCTGAGAGAGAACCACAGAGAACAATGTGATGTCTCTCGGGAAGCAAAGAGGTCTACCTCGGCACAACCAAAGTGCTCCCAGAGGAGCTCCACCACCTCGGGGTGAAGTCTCCATTCCCCGGGCCTCGGCCCCTGCCTCGACAGGAAGTCCACCCCCTGATTTAGATACCCCGGGAGATAAATCGCTCTCAGAGACAGAAGTTTCCCCTGGGACCATAGAAGGATCTGACTGGCTAGTTTGCATAGCGGCCGCGACCGCAGACCCCCCTGACGGTTTATATAAGAGACCACCGATGTGTTGTCTGTCCGGACAAGGACATGGTGGCCCCTTAGGTCTGGGAGGAAGTGTTTCAGAGCCCGAAACACTGCCAACATTTCTAGACAGTTTATGTGCCATAGGAGATGATGGTCCTCCCACAAACCCTGAGCTGGGCGACCACTCATGATCGCCCCCCAACCCGTGAGAGAAGCATCTGTCGTTAGCGTTACGCGACGACAAGGAGCTCCCAACACAGGACCTTGGGACAGAAACCAAGGATCGTTCCACACGATCAGGGCGCGAAGACAGCGTCGCGAACTCAAGATCGTGCGGAGCGGATTTCCCCTCGGGGAGAATCCCCTGGTTCTGAGCCACCACTGCAACGGTCTCATGTGCAGCAGGCCAAAAGGAATAACGTTGGACGCTGCCGCCATGAGACCTAACAGTCTCTGGAACTGTTTCACAGTGAATAGCTGGCCTAGCTTGATCTGTCTGACTGCGGCGAGAATCAAAGCAACCCGAGCAGGTGACAACCGTGCCTGCATCGTCGTCGAATCCCACACTACACCGAGAAAAGTGGTTCTCTGTGCTGGAGAAAGCACACTCTTCTTGGTGTTCAGTCTCAACCCCAATCTCTTGATGTGAGCGAGAACGACATCTCGATGCCGAACCGCTTGATGTTCCGACTGAGCTAGGATTAACCAGTCGTCTATATAGTTCAGGATGCGGATGCCCTGAAGTCTCAATGGGGCTATCGCCGCATCCATACACTTGGTGAATGTTCGGGGTGACAGTGCTAGACCGAACGGAAGGACCCGATATTGGTATGCTTGGTCCCTAAACGCAAATCTCAGGAATTTCCGATGTTGAGGAAGAATCGATACATGGAAGTAGGCGTCCTTTAGGTCTATCGTGACAAACCAGTCCTCGGACCTGATTTGTGACACGATCTGTTTGAGAGTAAGCATTTTGAACTTGAGTCTCCCTACAGTGCGATTTAAAATGCGCAGATCTAAAATTGGACGCAACCCCCCATCTTTCTTCGGAACAATGAAGTACCGGCTGTAATAGCCTGACTCCCTGCTGGGAGGAGGAACCCGCTCTATAGCTCCTTTTTGAAGGAGAGTCATAACCTCCTGTTCCATTACCAGAGCCTGCTCGGGGCCCACCACTGTGGGAAGGACCCCTCTGAACCGAGGCGGACGAGACCTGAACTGTATGGCGTAACCTCTCTTGATCGTGTGCAGGACCCAACGAGACACATTTGGAAGGTTTTTCAACTCTACCAAAAATTCTACTAAGACCAAAGTGCTCTCTCGGGGTACAGCCTCTCGGGGCTGGCCTCTGGTTGAACCTCCTGAGTGACAGACACAGTGCCCTGTAACGGCGCACCGGCAGGGAACAACTGTTCTGAACACTCTGGAGCCCTCATTAGAGGCGGCGAGCGTCCCTCGGGAAAGCACTCGCCGGACCCTCCTACGCCCTGTTTTGGCAGGGTTAGTAGAATGGGCCCCTGAGGGCGCCTGGAGAGACAGGGCACCCTTAAGGGAGGTGGACTCAAGTCTCTCTCGGCGGGGACCACCCTCAGAGCCCTGGCGCTGAAAACGTCAGGACCTTTTTGACGCGGCCTTCTTAGCGACAATGACTGTCCTCAGATCAGCCCTGCCCCGAGAAGGCCGCGCCGGAGAGCGCCCCGTCTCGTCCCTCCAGTTTCTCTGCGGGACTGAACACCAAGAAGAGTGTGCTTTCTCCAGCACAGAGAACCACTTTTCTCGGTGTAGTGTGGGATTCGACGACGATGCAGGCACGGTTGTCACCTGCTCGGGTTTCTTTGATTCTCGCCGCAGTCAGACAGATCAAGCTAGGCCAGCTATTCACTGTGAAACAGTTCCAGAGACTCTTCTTTTGCTGCTCTCTTTTCTGTACTCGGCTGCTGGGACTGCCCTCGCTCAGCAGCCCCAGTGATGCGAACTTTGAGGGGAATAAATTTATGAAACGCCGCCGTCTGCTTTTTTTCCTCCTGGAACCTCTCGGTGACAGATTGAAGAGCGTCACCGAAGAGGCCCGCAGGCGAAACGGGAGCATTTAAAAGGAGAGTCTTATCCTTCTCTTTCATAGATGTCTGACTCAACCATAAGTGTCTCTCCGTGGCCACCATGGCTGCCATAGACCGGCCGATGGATTTAGCGGTCTCCTTGGTGGCCCGGAGAGTGAGATCAGCAGTCTGCCTGAGCTCATTAATCATAGTCTCAGAAATTTCACCCCCCTCACAAACATCTTTTAACAGGTCGGCCTGATAAGCCTGCATAATGGCCATAGTGTGAAGACATGCAGCCGCCTGCCCCGCAGCCGAGTAAGCCTTCCCCACAAGCGCTGAAGTGTTTTTTATCGGTCTAGAGGGAAGGGCCGGTGCTTTAAGTGAAGACGACGAAGCAGGAGAGAGATAGCTCGCGAGCGTCTCCTCCGCCTTCGGCATCGTCACATAACCAGAAGATTTAGCTCCAAAAATATTACCATATGCATTGGATTGATTTGTGTAAATTCTACTGGAAACCGGTCTAGCCCAGGTCTTTGACACCTCAGTGTGAAGATCAGGGAAGAACGGTAAACACCGGCGAGAAGGCTGAGGTCGTGCAGACAGAAATCTATCATCCAATTTGCTTTATATTCTAGACTCCTGCCTGTCAGTTGGCCACTCGATGCTGAGCTTTTCAACAGCACGAGTTAAAACATCCATCAGCCCTTCTTCAGCATTATGCTGGAGTGACAAGTCTCCAGTATCTTGAAACTTTCGACATCCAGCTCCTCAGAACTGGATAATCTAAGTTCCTGAACCACATGTGCCTCCACCCTGGCAGAAGTAACGGCCGCAGCGCGTGCTTCCAGAGCCGGGCGAGAGGCACTGGATCCCAGAGATGCTCACAAGTCTCTGAGCTAGAGTCCAAGTCAAGTCTCAAGTCTCTGAGCTAGAGTCCAAGTCAAGTCTCAAGTCTTTGAGCTAGAGTCCAAGTCAAGTCTCAAGTCTTTGAGCTAGAGTCCAAGTCAAGTCTCAAGTCTCTTTTGGTTAAATAAGTGTTGCATCACGTACAGCGACCCATCCAGGCTGCATATGCAGAACACTGCATATCCATATATAAGGATCAAAGTAATATGCAGTGTTGGGAGTAACACGTTACAAAAGTAATGCAATATTACTTTTTGCTGTAACGCAGTAGTGTAAGGCATTACTAATCAATTTTCAGTAATATTTTACTCGTTAAATGTTCAGTAACGCTTGCATTACAACACACTTTTAGTTGTAGGCTACTTGTTCAAAAAAAGAAAAGAAAAAAGACCGCGAGACATTAACGAATGAAAAATGCAAGTAGGTTAAGTTACCTGTTCGTGGTTTTTAAATAAAGACTAAATGGCAGCGTCTGATATATTTTGTTGTAGCGATTTATTTTTTACAGGAGTTTCGGCCTCGGTGGTCGCGCTGGCCAGTGGAAAAGCGGCTATTGGGTGATGATGGCATGAAGAAGACTGTACATTCGCGAGATGGACGTGTGCGCATTAGGCTACTCTATTTGTTCTGTGTTTTCTTTCTAAGCAGTTAGGCTATGTTTAGATGGTGTTTTTCATCATGTTTTCATCACGCAATCATGTTTTTAATGCAGTGGTGACGCGTTCGGCGGCGGCGCTGCTGATAAAGCACCTAAAAGCTCAAAGAACCAGCAAAAGCAATGATTATGAATATGTCAAATATAGCAAGTATACATTTTAATTGTTTATTAATAAAGATGAAGTTGACGATGCTGACTCGCGATCTTCGCAGTAGTGAATGCGCCAGAGAGAAATAGGCTACGGATTACATAGGCTAAGCAGAGAGCAGTCTGTTTTCTTTCGTTTTGAATTGTTCTGTTTAAAAGTAAACATTTCAATATAGATATATTTTTCAGGTCTGTGAAGTAGACTAGCCTACCTTATACGCTGAGTTTCGATTAATTTATGAGACGCGCTCCAGTTCACGCGCAGGCGCCTCCGTGTCGTGATTATATTGTCTGCTATATTTACTTCTTATTTATTAAATCCAGGCAATTGGTTGATGAAACATTGATTAAAATTAAGATACAATTAATACAAAACGAAATTCACTTTAAAGAAAGGATTTGTGCCTTCTGTTTGAGGTGAAAATTCAGTTTGAGGTGAAAGTTTTTAAACCCAAGCTTACGATGAATGGCACAGCAGCGGCCGGTGCAGTCGATGTTTGATGTCCTCTCATGTGTGGCCGCGCGCAGCAGATATAGTGTTACGTAGGCAGGTTATAGGTAACGGAAGGAGGGGAATAACTAATTTACTAAAAATAAACATTGTTCACGAGTCCCGCAGCTCGAGTCCGAGTCGAGTCTGAAGTCTTTCGAGAACGAGTCTCAAGTCGAGTCTGAAGTCACTGTGTGTGCGACTTAAGTCGCACTCGAGTCCGAGTCTCAAACTCGAGTCCCCATCTCTGCTGGATCCCGCCGGAGATAGCTGAGATAGGGCGGGGCCCGTCTCAACGTCGCCGGTGAGATCCATCTGCGAACCCCAGGACAAGCGCCGCCGCTCTGCCTCAACAGAAGCGGGACCCGAGCCCTGGGGAGCTCGCAGCAAACCACTCTCCTTGAAGAGCGATCGCCGCGAGCGCAGGGTTCTTAGTGGGAAACGCTCGCAATGCTCGCAATCAGCCCCCTCGAGAGCTGACTGGGCATGCTGCACTCCAAAACAAGCAACACACAGTTCATGTGAATCCCCACCTGTGATGTATCGAGTACAGGGGGGAACACACTTTCTGTACTGCTGCTCGCTAGTCACACTCATATTGTTTTTTTTATAAATATATATATATATAGATATAGTGAAAACTCCTGTCTAGCAACAGACAAACACACAATCGAAAGATTTCAGACACACACACAGAGCGCTTTGCTGAAGTGAGAAAGCTGGCGGCTTGTGTATTCGGGGGATATTTAAAGCTTCCTGGTCGATTACGTCACTCGCGTGTACTCTATCTCCATTGACTGATTTCATTCATGATTCAGACGCGCTACGCTGGGGGGCGGTTCCCCACTGCGATTTCACGCAGCGGAGTTCCTGACGGGGAACTGCAGTTGTCAAACCCCTCCTGAAAAAGAGCAATCTGGATAAGACTATATTAAGCATTTATAGACCGATCTCAAATCTTCCTTTCATTGGCAAGATCATTGAAAAAGTTGTTTTCAATCAGCTGAACAAATTCTTAAGCTCGAATGGATACTTTGACAATTTTCAATCTGGTTTCCGATCGCATCACAGCACAGAGACAGCGCTCATAAAGATAATTAACGATATTCGCTTAAATACTGATACAGGCAAATTATCAGTGCTGGTTCTACTCGACCTCAGTGCTGCTTTTGACACTGTTGATCACAACATACTTCTTGAAAGGCTTGAAAACTGGGTGGGGCTTTCTAGGATAGTCCTAAAATGGTTCAGGTCATACTTAGAAGCGAGAGGTTATTATGTGAGTATAGGAGACCATAAGTCTGAGTGGACATCCATGACATGCGGAGTTCCTCAAGGCTCAATTCTTGCGCTACTCCTATTCAACCTGTTCATGCTTCCAATGAGCCAAATAATGAGAAAGAACCAAATCTCTTACCACAGCTATGCAGACGACACACAGATCTACTTAGCCCTATCGCCTAACGATTACAGCCCCATTGATTCCCTGTTCCAATGCATTGATGAAGTAAACAGTTGGATGTGCCAAAACTTTCTTCAGTTAAACAAAGACAAAACTGAAGTCATTGTGTTTGGAAACAAAGATGAAGTTCTCAAGCTGAATGCATACCTTCACTCTAGAGGTCAAACAACTAAAAATAAAGTGAGGAATCTTGGGGTGTCTTTAGAGTCAGACCTTAGCTTCAGTAGTCATGTCAAAGCAATAACTAAATCAGCATACTATCATCTAAAAAATATTGCAAGAATTAGATGCTTTGTTTCCAGTCAGGACTTAGAAAAACTTGTGCATGCTTTCATCACCAGCAGGGTGGATTATTGTAATGGACTCCTTACTGGCCTTCCCAAAAAGACCATAAGACAGTTGCAGCTCGTACAGAACGCTGCTGCCAGGATTCTGAGCAGAACCAGAAAATTTGAACACATCACATCAGTCCTCAGGTCTTTACACTGACTTCCAGTCACATTTAGGATTGATTTTAAAGTATTATTACTGGTATATAAATAATTTAATGGCCTAGGACTGTAATGTGCTGGAGAAGACAGCAGGCGAAGATGAGGATCTAAATGCAGGGTTTATTTAATCAAGTAGCACATAAAACAGGGAACTCAAAGAACAAAGTAACAGAACCAGGGGAATCACAGAGACAGAGGCAACCATTACACGTACAACAACTGACAAGGTAACAGGTGAAACACAAGGGCTATAAATACACAGGCAAACAAGATTAACAAGATAACAAGGGGGCGTGGTTAATAAGAAACACCTGGGAACTAATCAACATAACGGGGAACTGCTAAACATAGGACAAGACAGGGAAACATAGACATGAATCATGACATAGCCCCCCCCCTATGGGCGGCTCCTGACGCCCATCAAAACAAAAAAACAATAGTTCAGGAGGGTGGTGGAGCGGAGGCGGACCTGGGGGCGGGATGGAGGGCCAGGCCCATGGAGCGGCAGAGGGCCTGGAGACTGCGGCAGGACGGGCGACCAGGGCGGAGCAGATGATCAGGGCGGAGACGACCCTTCAGGCGGCCAGGGTGGATCAGACAGCTTCTCAGGCGGCTAGGGCGAAGCAGACGACCCATCGGGCGGCCAGGGCGAAGCAGACGACCCATCGGGCGGCCAGGGCGAAGCAGACGACCCATCGGGCGGCCAGGGCGAAGCAGACGACCCCTCGGGCGGCCACGGCGGTGAAGACGGCGGTGAAGACCCCTCGGGCGGCCACGGCGGTGAAGACCCCTCGGGCGGCCACGGCGGTGAAGACCCCTCGGGCGGCCACGGCGGTGAAGACCCCTCGGGCGGCCACGGCGGTGAAGACCCCTCGGGCGGCCACGGTGGTGAAGACCCCTCGGGTGGCCACGGCGGTGAAGAAAAGGACTGTTAGATACAGTGGTAGAAGAACGGGGTTCTTGATGTGATGATTTTGGTTCGGACATTAAAGTTTGAGCACAAGCTCAGTGAGTACTAAAAATAAGTCTCATTCTTCTGACACAAACAACACATGGTACCAGTAGTAAACCGATTTGTCAAGCTTCAGTTTAACTCGTAAAATGGATGTTTTGAAACCACCGGAGGGACTGAAACTGGTGGGTAATGTGGACAGCAATTGGCAACAATTTCAGTTGTATATGGCTGCCATAGGACTGGACAATAAACCTGACGCCAGGAAGATTGCTTTGCTACTAACAGTAGCGGGTCCCCAAGCCATTGAAGTATTCAATACATTTGAGTTTGGCGAAGATGAAGACAAAGAAAAGTACGACACCATACTGGAAAAATTCAGTGCATACTGCTCTCCACAAAAGAACATCGTGTATGAAAGGTATGTGTTCCGGTCTCGGATGCAACTGCACGACGAAACTTTTGATTGCTTTGTGACTGATTTGAAGCTTAAAGCGCAGTCATGTGATTTTGGAGATCTGAAAGATTCTATGATCCGCGATCAGATAGTGTACGGAATCCAAGATAAAAGGATAAGGGAGAGGCTTTTAAGAGATGCTAAACTGACTCTGGAAGAAGCAGAGAGACTGTGTCATGCAAGTGAATTAGCCCAACAGCATGCAAAGACGTTTAATGAAGTGAATGTCACAACAGTTCATGACAGTGCCAATGTGTCTGTAGTAAAAAATAAGACAAGAAAGTTTACACCACAAAAGAAAAACAGAGAAGATTCAGCAGCATATTCCTGCAAACGTTGTGGTAGCAGACATGAGCTCCGGCAGTGCCCTGCCTATGGTAAAAGATGCTCAAAATGCAATGGAAAAAATCACTTTGCAAGACAGTGCTTATCAAAAGACAAGCCCAAGTCTGTGAGGCTAGTTGAAGATACTGACTTAAGTGAGACTTTCTTTGTTGGCATGGTGTCATGTGATAATGCAAATAATGAAGAAAAAAATGAAAATGCTAAACAGTCAGAAAATGAAGATACTTGGATTGCTTCATTGCCAATTAATGGGGCTTTAGTAGCACTAAGGATTGATACAGGCGCACAAGCAAACTTGATCAGCATGACAGAATTAAAGCCATGAAAGAAAAACCTAAAATAACCAAGAAACCAGTGCAACTGAAAGATTACAACGGAAAAGACATAGAAAGCAAAGGCCAGTGCAGACTAAAAGTAAAAGTGAAGGACAAAATCCACAATGTACTGTTCTTTGTCGTACCTGAGGGCAAAGAGTCACTGATCGGTGGTGTTTCTTCAAAGAAGTTGAATCTGGTAAGAAGAGTATACCACATCAACTGCTCAGAGGCAGTAAATGCTCACACAGGAACAGTTGAGTCCATTGTGCATCGTTACACTGACGTTTTTAAAGGACTAGGATGCCTTCCATGCACATACAAAATCAAACTCAAAGAGGATGCAACTCCAGTGATCCATGCTTCAAGGCGAGTTCCAGCTCCACTTCGGGAGCGCCTTAAAAAGGAACTGGAAAGGATGTGTCAGTTAAAAGTCATCACGAAAGTGGAAGAACCGACTGAGTGGGTAAACTCAATGGTATGCGTTGACAAAAAGAATGCAAGAAAAGAACTGAGAATATGCATGGATCCAGGAGACTTAAATCAAAACATAAAACGTGAGCACTACCAAATACCAAAAAGGGAGGAAATCACAAGTGAGATGGCAGGAGCTAAGTATTTCTCCAAGCTAGATGCAGCACAGGGTTTCTGGCAAATCAAGCTGGACGAAGAGAGCTCAAGATTCTGCACATTTAATACACCTTTTGGGAGGTACAGATTCCTGAGAATGCCGTTTGGCATTATCTCGGCCTCTGAAATATATCATAGAGCAATGGACAACATGCTAGAGGGTCTAGAAGGGGTTCGTTGCTATGTAGATGATGTGGTGATCTGGGGGTCTACGCTATGTGAGCACAATGAAAGACTGACAAAAGTGCTCCAAAGGGTGCGTGAGAATGGACTAAAGTTAAACCGTGCTAAATGCCAATTTGGTGTGCAAGAAATAACGTTTCTTGGAGACAAACTGTCTTCTAGAGGGATAGAGCCAGATGAAAAGAAAATAAAAGCCATTTTGGGCATGCCGCGACCCACAGACAAAAAAGGGGTGCTCAGAATAATGGGGATGATCAATTTTATTGGAAAATTCATTCCCAGTCTATCAGTGAAAACATCAGCACTGAGAGAACTTCTCCATGACTCCAATGAGTTCAAGTGGACATCGAGAAATGAGAGAGAATGGAATGCTCTAAAGATAGCACTGACAAATGCACCCGTGCTGGCGTATTACGATCCCAACAAGAGACAAAAGATTTCAACTGATGCGTCGAAGGACGCACTGGGAGCTGTCTTGTTGCAGGCAGAAGGAGATAGTTGGAAGCCAGTTGCTTACGCTTCTAGATCCATGACGAAGACTGAAACAAGATACGCTCAAATTGAGAAAGACTGTCTTGGACTAGCTTATGGATTACAGATCTTTCATTGCTATGTCTATGGGCTTCCTACTTTCACAGTTGAGACAGATCATCGCCCCCTTGTGGCAATCATAAAAAAGAATCTCAATGAGATGTCACCGAGGATTCAGCGGCTCATCATGAAACTACAACGATATGATTTTGAGCTTGTTTACACACCAGGCCAGTGTTGTATAAAGTACTAGAAAGCAATACTTGAGTAAAAGTACAAGTATGGTACTAGAAAAAGACTTTGGTAGAAGTAAAAGTTACCTTTTAGAATATTACTTAAGTAAAAGTCTTAAAGTATCTGATTTATACTGTACTTAAGTATGAAAAGTAATTTTCTGATATTTAATGTACTTAAGTATTTTAAGTAAAAGTAAAAAGTTTTTTTTTTTTTTTAAAGCAAGCGGTTAACTTTGATTGTGAACTTTATTGTGGATTTCTTATACTATAGGCATACTATTAACTGGTACAACCTGCTGTTGTTTGTGTTTTGTAGCCTGTAGCCTACTGTACTTGTGTTATCGTTTATCTCGCACTGCATGTAGGCCTACTTTAAGTTAGCTGCTCTACTAAGAAAAAATCAGTCTGCAATAGTGCACTGTTCTGTACAGCCTTATAATTCATTGTATTTTTCAAAAATATAATTTTATATTCAGTGCAATAGCCGTACACAGGGTTTTATAAATACAGAGGTCCCAAAAGTGATCTTGCTAGGGCGTTCGGGGGCATATTATTTTTCCACTGTCATTGGCAAAAAACATATGTATATCTGTGTTAAATAGGAATCCATTGTAATAAAGTTATTCTCATTCTGGGCACAGTATGCAAAAGGCTATTGCTCTACCTGCTCTCCTTTCTCATCTCCATCTCTCGTTCTTCTTCCCTCAGTCTCTTTATCTTTACCTGTAAATCTCCCCTTACCGAAGATGAGCTTTGCAAACGGATTATTTATGTCGGTCGTTTAAAACTTCTATCGTAAATCAGCGGTTTAGTTTAGCCACTTGCATCTTATCTCGTGGAGCGTCGCGTTTGGGATTCGCGCGCGGCCGCGGCTCGCGCTTCCACGGGTTCAGTTGTGCATCCTCCTCCATGGCAACAAACAAGCTTTACGCTGAAATAGAGCGTGTGTCATGCAATCTAGGAGCAGTGATTCGCCAAACCTCAAACCCACATTTCTTTTGATTTTATTTTGTAGTAACGAGTAACGAAGATGCTTAGTGGAAATGTAGCGGAGTAAAAGTATACATTTTATCTAGGAAATGTAGTGAAGTAAAAGTAAAAGTTGACATAAATTTAAATAGCGAAGTAAAGTACAGATACGTGAAATTTCTACTTAAGTACAGTAACGAAGTATTTGTACTCCGTTACATTACAACACTGCACCAGGCAAGCACTTAGTGCTGGCAGATGCGCTGTCACGAGCGCCAGAATTGAGTACTACTGCTTGCTCCACTGAAAATGACATTGAAAATCATGTCAACATGATCGTTGAGTCTCTACCTGTATCTCACAATAAAGCAAAAGAGATTAGTGACGAAACAATCAAAGACAAAGAGCTACATACAGTGATGGAAAACATTCACAGTGGCTGGCCCAAGGGGTCCTGTCCGAAGTACTATCATATAAGATCAGAGCTAAGTGTGGCAAATCAACTGTTATTGAGAGACTGTAGAATTGTCATTCCACACAGCCTGAGGCCAGAGATACTTCGTAGGCTACACGAGGGGCATCTTGGCATTGAGAAATGTAAAAGGAGAGCCAGGAACGCCGTGTATTGGCCGGGGATCAACAAAGAAATTGAGAACATGATAGGAAAATGCGAAACCTGTAACAAGTACCAGAGCAAACAGACAAGGGAGCCTATGATGGTTCAAGATCTCCCCACTGCTCCTTGGGAGAAAGTTGGAACAGATTTGTTTCACTGTAATGGTAAGGACTATCTGCTAGTGATAGACTACTATTCAAATTTTCCTGAAATTGCTCTTCTCACAAGTGCAACATCCAACAGTGTCATTACTCATGTCAAGTCCATATTTGCCCGGCATGGGATACCAGAGACTGTAGTGAGTGACAATGGTCCTTGTTATAACAGCAAGGAATGGCAACAGTTTGCAAGGCAATATGGATTTCACCATGTCACTTCAAGTCCACATCATGCACAAGCAAATGGCAAAGCTGAAAAGGGTGTGCATATCATCAAACAGCTACTCAAAAAAGCCACAGACAGCAAGTCGGATCCTTATTTAGCTTTACTAAGCTACAGAACGGCCCCGCTTGAATGTGGTTTATCCCCAGCAGAACTGTTGATGAATCGCAGGTTGCGCACAACCCTACCTGCCTATAAAGACATCAAGGAGAAGTCTGAGATACAGACAAAATTTGAAAATACAAAATGGAAACAAAAACAGCGTTATGACAAGTCAACCAAAACACTCAGACCACTTGCCAAAGATGATGTAGTGCGTATTCAAGACCAGGATGCATGGAGTCGAAAAGCTACTGTTCTCCAGGAGGTCGGACCGAGATCCTATGAAGTAAGGACTGAGGAGGGTCACGTGCTCAGAAGGAACCGTCGTAACCTTCTCAGAACCAAAGAGACTTTCAGAGAAACAGAAGATAAAGATGATAGTGCTTTCGTGTCACATGCAGAGTCAGTGCCAGAGCTGAAATCAGATGGATGTGTGCATGTGGACACAAGTGATGGTCACACAGAGTCACCTGTCTTAAGGAGATCTGAGCGTCAAGTCAGAAGACCAGTCAGACTCGATCTGTGAATAAATACTGGACATGTGATGTTTTCATCTTGTTTTTGTTTTATATATATAAGTTATAGTTATATATATATATATAAGAGAAAATGTGAATCTTGTACAATTCAGGTGTAATTTACATATGTTAAGGTATGTTTTTTTTTGTTCTAAGTTTCAAAGAAAGGGGGATGTGTTGATATGCAATGAGTAAACAGTGTGATACTTAATGAGACCTGCAGAGGGGGCTAGCGGGTAAAAAAGGACTGTTAGATACAGTGGTAGAAGAACGGGGTTCTTGATGTGATGATTTTGGTTCGGACATTAAAGTTTGAGCACAAGCTCAGTGAATACTAAAAATAAGTCTCATTCTTCTGACACAAACAACACACCGCGCAGATGACATGTCAGCGCGGCGCGAGCTCTGTAAACCCCTGCTGTCTCGTCCCACTTTTGGTTTGTTTGGCTTCCCATACAGTAGCGGTCGATAGGGCGTCTATCTATTTGATGTCTATGTCTCAACCAACTGACAGACAGAACTCCACCGCGCCCGCGCCACATGCATATCGCGCTGTGTGAACGCATTCATGTGATTGGCTTATGAGTAAACAATCCCCCACGCGGGGTGCGTTCTTGTGATTGGCTAAACCAAGGGAGATATCTGATTGGTTGCTGATCATTCCCTGTTTAAAAAAAGGCATTTGTGTGTCGAGCCAAGTCAAGGGAGTCTCAAAATTCACACACAAATGCAGTGAAGTTCACAGACCGCAAGCAGTTTGTAAATCAATATATATTTGTGTGTGCATCAGAAATACACGTCTGAATCTTGCCCTGTGCATTTCTGAGTCTTGAGTGCATTTGTAAATTTTGTTTGTATTTCTGAATTGTGTGTGTATTTATGAATTTTGTGTGCATTTGTGAATTTTGTATGCATTTGTGAATCTTCTGTGCTTTTTACATTTTGTGTGTGCATTTGTGAATTTTGTGCGCATTTGTGTATCCTGTGTGTGTATTTATGAATCATGTGTGTGCATGTATGAATCCTGTGTGTGCATATGTGAATGTAGTGTGTGCATTTATCTTTATTGAGACTCGTTTAGCTCCATACTAAACTAACGAAAAAGAAAGCTTCAAGCCCAGAAGTTTCCAAGCAACACAGCAGTAATGACTTTATGAACTTCTTCACTTATAAGATCGATAATATCAGGGACAAAATTATAACTATGCAACCGTCTAATACAGTATCGCATCAGGAAGTGCATTGTAGTCTCCCTGAGGGAAAATTTGATTCATTCATTGCTATAGGAGAGGAAGAATTTTGCAAACTCGGCAAATCATCTAAATCGACAACGTGCATGTTGGACCCTATACCGACTAAGCTGCTGAAAGAGATGCTTCCAGATGTCATAGATCCTCTTCTTAATATCATTAATTCATCTTTGTCTCTAGGATACGTACCAAAAACTTTTAAGCTAGCTATGATTAAACCGCTTGTTAAAAAACAGCAACTTGATCCTACAAAACTAGTCAATTACAGGCCGATCTCTAATCTGTCATTTCTGTCAAAGATATTAGAAAAAGCAGTATCCTCACAACTGTGTTCCTTTCTTGAAAGAAATGATATCTGCGAGGATTTTCAGTCCGGATTTAGACCGTACCATAGTACCGAGACAGCTCTCGTTAGAGTCACAAATGATTTGCTCTTATCATCCGATCGTGGTTGTATCTCTCTATTAGTATTACTGGATCTTAGTGCTGCATTTGACACCATTGACCACAACATCCTTTTAAATAGACTCGAACATTATGTTGGCATTAGTGGAATTGCACTAGCATGGTTTAAATCATACTTATCTGACCGTTATCAGTTTGTAGCAGTAAATGAAGAGATGTCTTATCAATCACAAGTTCAGTATGGCGTACCACAAGGCTCAGTACTAGGACCGCTGCTGTTCACTCTGTATATGCTACCATTAGGAGATATCATTAGGAAACATGGAATTAGCTTTTTTACTGTTATGCCGACGATACTCAGCTGTATATTTCTTCAACACCTAACGAAACCTACCAATTCACAAAATTAACGGAATGCATAGCAGATATAAAAAATTGGATGACTAGTAATTTCCTACTACTAAATTCAGAAAAAACAGAGATTCTAATTATTGGACAAAAAACTTCCACACGTAATAACCTAGAGTACTGTCTAACACTTGATGGCTGCTCTGTTAAGTCTTCGTCGTCGGTTAGGAACCTGGGTGTGCTCTTTGATACCAATCTTTCATTTGAAAGTCATGTGTCTAGTATCTGTAAAACCGCTTTCTTCCATCTTAAAAATATATCGAAATTACATCATATGCTCTCAATGAATAATGCAGAACAATTAGTTCATGCGTTTATGACCTCAAGGCTAGATTATTGTAATGCTCTACTGCAGTGGTTCTCAACTCCAGTCCTCGGGACCCACTGCTCTGCACAATTTGTATGTCTCCCTTATTAAACACACCTAAATCACATCATCAGCTCATTAGGAGAGACTCATGAACTGAACTGAGTGTGTCAGATATGAGAGACATACAAAATGTGCAGAGCAGCGGGTCCCGAGGACTGGAGTTGAGAACCACTGCTCTACTGGGTGGTTGCCCTGCACGCTTAAAAAACAAACTACAGCTAGTTCAAAACACAGAAGCTCGAGTTCTTACTAGACCCAGGAAGTATGACCATATTAGCCCTGTTCTGTCAACACTGCATTGGCTGCCTATTAAACATCGTATACATTTTAAAATATTGCTGATCACTTACAAAACACTAAATGGTTTAGCTCCGCAGTACTTGAGCGAGCTCTTAACGCATTATAGTCCTTCACGTCTACTGCGATCTCAAAATTCTGGCCAGTTAATAATACCTAGAATATCAAAATCGACTGCTGGCGGTAGATCCTTTTCCTACTTAGCACCAAAACTTTGGAACAGTCTTCCTACCATTGTCCGGGAAGCAGACACACTCTGTCAGTTCAAATCTAGACTAAAAACACATCTCTTCGGCCTAGCATACACATAACACATTATAGACTTATATAATTAGGCTGCATAGTTTAGAACAGCCGGGACCGGGAACACTTCCCGTAATCCTGATGTACTTGGTACATCATAAGAAGGATGGCGTCTACGCTAATATTAGTCTCTCTGTCTATCCCGAGGTTTACTGCTGTCCACCGGAACCAGGCCGTATCCAGATCTGATGAAGGACCAGCGCCAGGACACGACGACGACGCCGCTGACCTGAAGTGTCAACCAGTCTCTCCTCCTCTCCACTCCGACTTCAACCAACCGGAACTGGACAAATACTCTGATTCATTCTGAACTTCATACACTGTTCACTCATTGGCCAGAGGAGAACTGGCCCCCGACTGAGCCTGGGTTCTCCCAAGGTTTTTTCTCCATTCTGTCACCTGATGGAGTTTTGGTTCCTTGCCGCTGTTGCCTTACCTTCTGGCTTGCTTAGTTGGGGACATTTAATATTCAACAATATTATAGATCTGCCTTAAAGGTGGACGATGATGAAATTATTTTTTGTATTATTTTCATGTTATCACTGTAAAGCTGCTTTGATACAATCTGTATTGTAAAAAGCGCTACATAAATAAAGATGACTTGACTTGACTTGTTGTCCAGATGAGAGAGAAACTGCAGCGAATGGGGGAACTAGCCCAGACACATATGCTAGAGGCCCAAAAGCACCAAAAGACTTGGTATGATAAGTCAGCTCGACAGCGAGGCTTTCAACCAGGCCAGAAAGTCTTGGTTATGTTGCCTACCAGTGGCAGTAAGCTCCCTGCAAAATGGCAGGGGCCCTTTGAGGTGCAGAAAAAGTTGGGGTCCACAACCTATCAGGTCTCTACTCCAGGGCATCAGCGTTCTAGCCGGGTGCTTCATGTGAACCTCCTTAAGGAGTGGGTCCCAAGAGCTGAGGTGTTCCTGATTCAGGCCATAAAGGAAGAGGAGGAGGCGGCAGATGACCAGTGTCTGCCCTTGCCAGTGTCCACAGAGCTTGATGTAAGCCATCTGTCAAAGGATCAGCAGTCTCAGGTACAAACTCTACTTTACTCAGACACATCCCAAGAGTATCCAGGATGCACAAACCTGGTTGAACATGACATTGTATTAAAACCTGATGCAACAGTGAGACGGATGAGTTACATGGTACCAGAGCGCCTCCTGGTGTCCCTGAGGAAGGAAGTTGACCTCATGCTATCTCTGGGGATAATTCAGTGGTCTAAGAGTGAGTGGTGCAATCCCGTGGTGCTGGTTCCGAAGAAGGATGGGACAATGAGGTTTTGTATCGACTTTAGGTATCTAAACTCAATTTCAAAGTTTGACTCTTACCCCACCCCACGAATTGATGATCTCATTGACCGCCTTGGGAAAGCAAAGTATCTAACCAACATTGACCTCTGTAAGGGTTACTGGCAAGTACCCCTAACCCAGCAGTCTCAAGAACTGACAGCCTTCCGAAATCCCTGGGCGTTTTTTCAGTTTACGGTGTTACCATTTGGGCTGCATGGGGCTCCAGCAGCGTTTCAAAGATTGATGGATCAGGTTCTTTATGGATTGTCTGAGTTTTCTTGTGCATACCTTGATGACATTGTCATCTACAGCACAACGTGGGAGGAACATGTGGAGCATCTCAAAGTGGTCTTGGACCTGCCGGCTTGACAATCAATCCAGCTAAATGTGTCCTGGCCAAGAAGGAAACGGAGTACCTGGGTTTCACCATTGGAGGTGGGTTAATTAAACCTCAGGTTCGAAAGATCCATACAATTGAGTCATGTCCTCTCCCACAGACCAGGAAGCAGTTAAGATCTTTCCTGGGGATGGCTGGCTTCTACCATCGGTTCATCCCCAACTTCTCGTCCAGGGCTGCTCTACTAACGGATAAGACGGGCTCAAGATGTCCCAACCAGGTCAAGTGGACGGGGGAGGCAGTGGCAGCTTTCAAGGACATTCAAACATCTCTGAGTAAAAGCCCTGTCTTACATAGTCCAAACTTTGAAAAAACTGTTTATATTACAGACTGATGCCTCTGAGAGGGGTGTGGGGGTGGTGCTTCTACAGGGACCTATGGAGGAACGACATCCTGTGGCATATATCAGTCGGAAGCTTTTACCCCGAGAGGTCCGCTATTCAACAGTGGAAAAGGAGGCCTTGGCAGTCAAATGGGCCCTGGACTCTTTCAAGTATTACCTGATGGGCAGATAGTTTATCTTAGAGTCTGACCACAAGGCACTGCAGTGGCTGGAGAGGATGAAATATACCAATGGGCGGATTACCAGGTGGTATCTGGCCATGCAGCCGTTCCGGTTTACAGTCCACAGTACATCCCTGGCAAGTTCAATACCACTTCAGACTACCTCTCTCGCTGGCCCAGCAGTAGCTCTGAAGGGGGGGGGGGGGGGGGGGGATGTGTGATGGCCACAGCTATGGCCTCACAACCAGTTCAAGAGCGGTAACCTCATACACATTATACATTTGTTGCAAATATTTATTTTATAAATAACTCACAGGACACGTAGTTGACTAGTTGAGATTGACTACTTAATATGATATAAATCTAAACTCAAGTATCGAAGTGCTTTTGTTGAGTTAAGTAAAAGTACATTCCTTTTGGGATAAGTTTTAGGTAGATTTTGCTGTTATTTGCAGTTTATGTAGTAGTGTTGTTTTTAGTCTTTCCCTGTGGGTCAAAATTGGTCTGATCAGGCAATATATAAGTCCTTGTTGTTTCTTTTGTAGGAGGTCAGTTGTATTTTTGGTTTTGAGTCTTTTTTGTTCAGAGCTTCAGTTATTGTCTGTGTATTTGACCCTTTTTTTGGGCCCAAAACTTTATCTTTATTTTTGTTATTATGATTTTTGGGAAATAAAAATCCTTACTTTTGAAACTTCCCTTGCGACTTCTCTAGCTTAACTGCTTGGTCCCTGACATGCATCATCAGTTCCGCCTCTGACTGCGCTATAATTAGCCAGTCGTCCAATTAGTTCAGTACTCGCATACCCCGTTGTCTCAGGGGAACGAGCGCCGTGTCCATGCACTTCGTAAATGTACGAGGTGCTAAAGACAGGCCGAATGGAAGGACGTGAACTGATAAGCCTGACCCTCGAAGGCGAAATCTTCAAGAAAAGCCTGTGACGAGGCGCTATTTGTATCTGAAAATATGCATCCTTCAGATCCACTGAAATAAACCAGTCCCTCGGGCGAATTTGCGTGAGGAATTGTCTGGTCATGAGCATTCTGAACGCTCGCTTCATTAGAGCTTTGTTCAGACGCCAGGGTCTGAGACCGCCATCCTTCTTGGGCACTAGAATGTACCGGCTGTAAAAGTCCGCTTCTCTCTGTGGCAGATTCGCTATTTCGGCGCAAAGTAGGTGTGCTACTTCGCTTTTCACCGTTGTTTCGGCCACGGCTCGAAAGCGCGGGGGTCTGCGAGCGAACTGCAGCGAGTAGCCTCGCTTTATGATGTTCAGCACCCATTCTGCCCGGGATAACTTCCCATGCTTTCACACATATGGCTAGGGGTAGAATTGTATTTGGGCTCTGGTCACTGCGTATTAGGGACCGAGTGGGCTGATACATTGACACTGCGGTTACAGTGTTTATATAAGGCGGCGCGCTGACAGCAGCGGCCGGTCTGTTTACATGTAACACACCTGTTGTGAGAACAGGGAGGTGTTTTATTGAAGGAAGCCCTATATGTGTGTGTGACACAGGACGCACAGTGTTTATTAGTGAGCGCTGAAAAGCAGGCACACTTTTTACACTTAAAACACTCGGGGTGTTTATAGATGAGAGCCCTAGGTGAGTGTGTGACACTGAACGGGCAGTGTTTATGAGTAGGGGTGAGCACTGAATAGCGGGCACATTTCCTACATTTGAAACACAAGCGGCTATAGCTGATTTTATTGATACTGGCCCCGAATGAGTAAGTGACACTGAGCAGGCTGTGCTGATGTGTAGGGGTGAACACTGGGAAGCGGGCACAATTACTACATTTATAACACTTTCGGCTTGAGCCAGACACACAGACATAATGCTCTTTTTGAGATATATCTGGGTCGCCGTGAAAACGGCGTTTGGGTACAGGCGAGCGGGTTGTGAAACGGGCTTGTTGGCTGTGAAATACACTCTTCCAGTCACCTCTGCTGAGGGGACTGCGAGAGCGAAGCGCGCTGTCTTCGATGGTGGTCCGGCCGCAGCGGCACTTAACCCTTTCGCACGTACGATCACACCGGTGTGATCAGTCTTGGCTGGTACCTGGAGTGTACGATCACACCGCTGAGCCAGACGCGCTCAATGCTTGTCATATATAAAACTATTCAGTGTTTTCAACCACATAATGTTTATTTTAGGTTTCAGACATTTAAGAATCACATAAGTACTAAAAAAATGTTTTTTGGAGTTTTTAAAATACACACTGATGTCTAAGAAAGCGGCAATAATAATCCTTTATATTATAAAATGACAACACGTTTTATTAATATCAGATACACATTGTGTAAGTAGTTTTACATTTTACCCTATTCTTCTCCCAGTTCACCAGCCACTTACTTTCATGTATTTCGGGAGAAGTGGATGAATTGACGTGTTGTAAATCCAACAGATCCGATTCTCTGACCTGTGGCACAAACTAACATGGCGCCGTCCATCGCGCATACAGCTAAACTAACGCGATCGTTATAAAGGTGTTTATACAACAAAACACATCCACATGCACATATTTGACAATCGGAATATCAGTGTTTCATACTATAGCTAATAAATGTGTGAATATGAAAATGTGAAGAATAAAAAAGGAAAAATTACATAAAAGCAGATCATCATTCATTCAGCGCTGTGTTGTGGTTGCGCTGTGTCACGTGACAAGCAGTGACGCGTCACCATGGAAACAATAAAGTGACAGATTCTAAATAACGGTCGCCTTGAAAAACTCATGCTGGGGGGGTCAATTCGAATATTTTAAACTTACGTGTGAAAGGGTTAAACGTCGGTGTTTTCCTAAAGTCAGGAAGACTTGGGAGGCTCAGGGTTCAGCGCAGTCTTCGGCCTGGGTCCCCGATTTCTTCTCAGATCTGTGAAACCTTCCGGATCCAGGCCCGCCTCATCCATGGAACGGTGGGAGCCGGGCACTGGCCATCCGTGAGCGAGGCGGGAGACTCAGGGCGCGATGCGCGAGGGGATTCCACCGGCGTGCTCTCGTGAATGGAATCGCATTCCGACGGTCTCTGCGAGCTGCGCTTCTTACAGCGCGGCCCAGACGAGAGAGGCAGAGGCGCGGAGTCCACATAAAAGATGGCTAGTCGAGCCCGCAAGGTCGACACAGTCATCGAGTCGCATTCCGGGCAGCCGCCCTGGGAAAGCGTGAGGTCCGCGTGGTCTCGACCCAGGCAGGAAGCGCACAGAATGTGGCGGTCCCCGTCACTGAGAGGGGCTCTACTTGAGCCGCACTTGGAAACACGAGGCATTTGCAACAACGCCTCGGCTCTTTTAGAAGGAAGAACGTGAGTGTCGCAGAGGCGAACAAACACGGAGTGATATACAACGGATATGGGATATAGGAACGGCGGCGAGAAGATGGCCGGCTTCCTCAGTCACTTGCTCTGCGATGCAGATGGCTCGTCCCGCTACAGTGCCTTTTCAACGACGCAGGCTTCTTCTGGAGATCCAGAAGAGTGATCCAGTGAGATCCAGTGTGTGAACACTTCGCTGAAGAGATGAAAAATCAAAGAGCACCCTATCGGGGTCTGGCTTACAATATAGGCATAAGCCACGGCCATTCTGGCAGGCCGTGATGACTGAGGGCGCTGGGTGCTTACGTCACAGGCAGCTTGCCGATAGGTTGCAGCAAGTTGCCGCAGAGAACCCAATAGGCGCGCGTTGCCATAGCAGAAATGCAACGTGCCAACTATGCGTGCCAAAACCGTTGCCACAACGTATATGTGTTTGCTGGGTTCACCGGAACCGGAATCAGTCCAGGAAACAACCACAAATCCAGAGGAGCAAAGAAACGAATGAGACTAAATAGCAGACAAATCTTCACAAAGCCAGAACCATTCAATGTTATCCTGATTTTAGAATATACCCCTCTGATATAAAGTCTCCTTTTTCTTCCTTTAAGAAAATGTTAAAACCTGTAAACTCAAAGGTTTCTAAAACAAATAATATCATTGAGTCTGTTGTAAAGAACCTTTAATTAATTATATTGTCAAAATGTAAAATTGTATTGATTTGTGTAGACTGAGTCAATCTCTTTTGATGTCCGTATACCCCCCCCCCCCTTTTTTTTTTTCTCTTCTCATTGTTAATGTCGGTATTCTTTCATTTCAATTGTTTATTCCAATTGTCCTGCATACCTTAAACAGCACTTAATACCCTATTCCTCAACATACTCACACCTCCAATGTCCAACATTTATTACGGTGCCAAGGTTATTTTCTGTAGCTGGTAGGAGAGCATTAAATATAAAGCCCCTCATGACTGGAATAACCTTCCTCTTTTTTGAGGTCTATTTCTTCATTTGGTTTATTCAAATCGTCACTATTTTATTTTCTTAAAACTACATGTTCTTGTAATTAGGGACACCAATGGTATTACATATAAATGGCTCATGTAAAAAAACATTTAGTAATATGTGTACAATTATGACTTCTTTCTTTATCTTGATTTTCTCTTACATTTCTATGTGAGATATGTGACGTTATCCTGTATGTTATATATTATTATAAGGCATATTGATAATTGAAGTATTAGTTTTTTGTTTACATATGTTTATGTGTGCTATGTTAATTGTGGGTGCAAGGGCAGGTGAGCGAGGTATTGTTTTGTATATGTTTGTATCTGTGTCTTTTTTTGTATAAGGTGTGATTAACCTTTGTGTCTGTATATGTGCGCAGGACCCCCTTGAAAATGAGATGATACATCTCAAGGGGCTATCCTGAAATAAATTCAATTCAATTCAATTCAATTCAATTCAACAATTTGCAATAAAAAAAAGTTTAAATTATCAACAACAAAAAAATATATAAAAATAATAGCTGACAAATCAATTGAAAAACTAAACAGTGCGATCGAGCGAGGCTATCATTGTATTAGAAAATTAAGTTGTAGGTTGTTAAAATAATTACGTATCTTAATTTAGCTTAAGTAGGCTAAATGAAACGCAATACTCACGTATCCTTGCTCGATGAAGAATGAGACAGACAACACAATGAGCCTAACGGGCGGTTGAAATTTAAGGTTGGTTTTCGTGCTTCAGGGTAGTGCCGAGTACATGTAACGTCCAGTCAGTGGTTGCCCAGACACTAGGCACAACCTTAAACAATGGCCCTGAACGGTGGTTTAAATTTAATGTCAACATGACGCTGTAACCTTCACCACACAACGTAGTTATATTAGCAACCTTTTGGCCATGTTGTTTTTAAAGATTTAAACTTGAGATGAACATTTTAAATCTATTGAGTTCTCTAAAAATACTTGAGTGATGTGATGTAAAAAAACAGTGATGTGTTTATTACTTGGCACTTAATCTGGACTGAGAGACAATGACCCTGGAGTATTGTTGTATTGTTATGGTATGACAATGATGACAATTGTTGTTACTGTTCTTTCAAGGATAAAAAAAAAAAAAAAAAAAAAAAAAGAAGAAAGAAAGAAACACGTTCGCGCAGTACTGTACTTCGCCGCTAGAGGGAATCGGGCAGGAAGTGAGAGGTGACTCCGAAGATAAAAACATCCGGTTTTAGGATGTTAGAATATTATGAGGTTTTTCTCGCGTGTGCTGATGAAAAAGTTCTGCAGCAGATGACACTCTGGCCGCACACAGACATTTGAGGGTGAGTGTCAGTTTTCGTTAGATCTTCATCACCTCTTACTTTAGGTTAAACTAACATAAAAGTACCGAAAAGTACTATAGTATTACCATGTTTCTAAGACATGGTAACGTTACCGTAGTAGTTTTAAGTAACTTACATTGGGGGCATCATGTAAATACCAATATTGGTATCATTCAGAAACGTGGGATTATCATATATCGGTCAAACAGTACATATACCTAATAATAGTTCATTTGAATGTTAAAATAAAGCAGAAAATAACACAAGATTTTTTTGTAGGCGAAAATTATTTCGTATTAAAGATTGTTTCATCAAATCAGTCCAGGAAGTTTGCCTTATGTGAATGTGTGTATGTTTAGTTCTTAAACTGGCAGTAAACGCCTATGAAGTTTGCATGGGGTGTGCGTGTAAATTGTGTTCTGTTTCAGTTGTCAGTGAAGTCATGATGGCGAATCCAGTGAGTGTTCAGACTCTGAGTAAGACATGGGAACTGAGTCTATATGAACTCCACCGAACGCCGCAGGTACACACAATTACTTTCACAATTCTAATTTTATAATAGGAAAGATCCACCCAACGTTTTTGGAGGTGACGTACATAGCCAAGTAACGTTATGGTTTTGCAATACTAATCAAAGGAAAAAAAGGAAAATTAAAAATGGTCAGACAACCTCCATTGGACCATTTGAGATTATCCCTTATGAATGTTGTTCAAAGCCCCATTCACAGTCGTCGCTAGTTGTTGTACTGTCACTAGGCATTCCTAGTTCTACATGCAATTTGCAATCTTAGCCATATTATTCGATGCGTCATTTGTTAATGATCTCTGACTCTTGACTACAGTCCATTTCCATTACAGTCTCCATTTCCATAAAGTTAAAAGTGTTGTCAGTTTCTGCATCAATAATAGCAGCAGCAAACAAAATATGGTGATTAATAAATCAATTTCCCAATCATTCACACTGGCCCTTTCATCCTGCTGCCCCTATATTCCTGAAACAAAGAGATGAATCAGAATTTGATGCACACTTTTCATTTTCATTTTTTATTGTTTATAGAAGTAGTATTTGAATATATTTATGTAGTAAGTTGCACCCATGTATGGATTGTTTCAGGAGGCGATCATGGACAGCACAGAGATTGCTGTGTCACCCAGAAGCCTCCACAGTGAGCTTATGTGTCCCATCTGTCTGGACATGCTGAAAAACACCATGACCACCAAAGAGTGTCTGCATCGTTTCTGCTCCGAGTGCATCGTCACCGCACTCCGAGCAGGGTAAGACCACATTTTATGATCGAACTTTTTTTTCTTTTACATTTAAGAATGATCTAAGAACATCTGCCATTTTTTGGTGCTTTCAATTAATCAGATATTTCTTGCTCAGTTCTGCCCTTTAATTATTTTCCGCTGCAGAAATAAAGAATGTCCGACCTGCAGGAAGAAGCTTGTATCCAAGCGTTCTCTACGCGCTGACCCAAATTTTGATGCCCTGATCTCTAAGATGTACCCTAGCCGTGATGAGTATGAGGCCCATCAGGACAAAGTTCTGGAGCAGCTCAGTCGACTGCACAACAAAGAGGCACTCAACAGCAGCATCGAGCAGGGACTGCGCATGCAGGCCAGACACAGGTCACAGCACAGCTAGGAGTGCATATGCATGTCAACAAAGAAATATTGTTTCAAAAATGACGATTCTCTCATTATTTTATTTATCCTCACGTTGAACTCTGAATAAAAATCTTGAGCAATTTTCATGCAGCACTTTCTATATAGTGTAAGAAAAATGTGCACTGCTGCAACAGGTTGAATGTTAATGGTCACATTAAACTTAATTGGTTCTGGCATCTAAAGACTTGGTAGCAGTGATGCGCGGGTCAATGTATGAAAAACCCGCACCCGACCAACGTTTTCAACTAACCCGCCCGCAACTCGGACCGCAAAAAAAAAAGGAAAATATTGTACCCGACCCGCTTCCTGACCCGCATTTTTTAAAAGTAGCTAGTAAATGCTCATAGTAGCGTCATTGGGCCATAGACGTAGGAACTAGGGGTGCGGGTACAGCATTTTTCTGAATGCTGTATGATATCGCCTAGTGTTATGTAATAAAGGCTTGATTTATTTATTTCGTTTCATTTTCTTAACAATTAAGATGCTGCATGTGTTTATCCAGTCTAATCGAAGTGTGTGTCTCTCCCCCGACTTTCCCAACAAAAATCCCCCCCGCCCCCTCTCAGCAAATACATAAAACTGACATTACTATATGCGTTTAAAAGTAGCCTATTAAAATGGTACAATGGCATTGCTCAGTTCAACGTGTTGGGAAATCGGGCATTTTGTCCCGCGTCAGCTTTTATTCAAAAGCTAATAATGCGCTCAACATTCAAAAGGTAAATAAGGATTTCCCACTTGCATCTCTGCCTGCAGACTGAGCTCGTGCGTCATCTTCGCGCCAGTTATTCAGACAATAAAGTGTAGACCTATGTATTTCATAGAAAATTGTGTCTAGTACTATTTAAATTACAAAGGTTTAATTGGCATCTTTATTTCAAACGACCCGACCGACCGCGACCCGAATGACCGCGACCCGAATATCATTAAAAATATTTTTGGATGACTCGTAACCGCGGGTGACCGCAGGCACCCGCTCATTTTGGATCAACCCGCGCATCACTGCTTGGTAGTGTTCATATAATTTTATTTCATTTTACCTTAGATACACTTATGTTTGCCAAGGGTTTTCATGACCATTTTCCACCTTCTCGCTGAGACTTAGTTAAATAGGAGTACTGTACTTTTAAGATGTTTTCTTTTTATATCTGAAATGAGTAACAAAGTTTGCATGTTGGATAAACAGTGTTTTTCTTCCCTTTTTTTTTTTTTAGAGCTCAGCGTGTCCGTAAGCTGCATCCAGAGAATGAAAACACTACCTTTAGCGGTGGTGAAGACAACGGTGACACTCGTTCACACGTCTCGCACGACTCCGCACCTTCACACCATACCTCTGCCCCCGCAAGCTACGCTCCAGAGGCCGGACCGAGTTGCAGTAAAAAGCAGCAAATGTCTGATGATTCTGGACCTGAGGCTTTTGGAGAGAGTCGTACACCTCCTGGACAACTGCCAGGCCATGGGCTGAGCTCAGAAATTGAACTTATATTTTGCCCACATCCCCTGCTGGTCAACAACCAACAGTACAGCCAGACAAGGTAGAAGGAAAATGAGTGACTGAGGGTATATGGGCAATTTTTTTGTGAGAGGACAATTTTACATGATAAATTGTAACAGCATAGTAATGTAGAAATATTACATTTGCAATAATTTCTATATTTTACCTACTCACCTACTCAGACTTCCACTTTAAGGCCAGGAAGAGATCTTTCTCCCGGGACATGTTAGTAAATGTTTTAAGCTTTGCGTCGGGGTCCTAATCACCCTGTCTGGATTTATTTTGCGATAGCAACTGGCTGGATGTTAATTATTACACTTATTACATGGCTACTTGCCATATAAGTAAATAATTAGACAAAATATTGATTTAAGTTAAAATATTTGAAATATTTTATTCGCTCATTAAGCTGAAGAAAACTGTCAAGTCAACGTCATTTATATAATGCTTTTTACAATACAGATACCGGTTAGCAATACCGGTATCATCTCCGTGTAAACTTCAAAAATGCGAATCTGTGAAAATGGTGATGGCATGCACATGCTTATTAGATGTTTACTCTATAGGCATGCGTGTTTGAATGCGTACGTGCTCGGGCACGTAGTCTTTCTTTACAAAGTGACATTGCTAATTACTTGTCTGGCATGCATAATACAGTATTTTTAGTAGGGATGCTCCGATCAGGATTTTTGCAGCCGATACCGATTACCAATTTCTTGTCATGATGATTGGCCGATACCGATCCCCATTCCGATGCTTAATATACTTAATATAAGACAAAGATAAATACAGAGAAAATGGAGCAGTTTGATGCAGCCCACAAGGTTTATTTAAACATTGTCCAATAGTAAACTGTGGAGTACAAAATAAGCATTTAATCTCCTAAAATTGATAAGTCTGATGTAACTTAAACATTGTCCACAAGTCTGAGCAGGACAAAATTAATACAAATCTATATATCAACAACATTTAAACTAAAAGAACAAATTGGAGTAGTTTGATGCAACTCATTAGTAGGGATGGGTATTTCAAGATGTTTTTTTTTTTTTTTTGAAAATCGCACCCCTGCCCCACACGCACACATGCATGTATAGGCCACACACATGTGAGAAAAGCGGAGCGATGTGATGCTTAAATATAACTTAAACATACGTTTCATATTTATGGTTAAATAATATAATGTTCTTTTTTTTTTCATTTCATCTAAGTTGTTTATATGAAAAGGGAACCGCATGAGATGGGTAAGATAGGTTCATAAGATGCCCAATATATCAGGAGACATTTGCAGTGGGTCAGACATGATTTTGACCACTTAAGTTTTGTTTTGTAGAAAGCCATTCTTTAAAGTGAGTTTCGTTTTGTATAAATTGTATCTTAATTTAAATCAATGTTTCATCAACCAATTGCCTGGATTTAATAATAAGAAAATATAGCAGACAATATCAGGACATGGAGCCACCGACGCGTGAACTGGAGTTCGTCTCATAAATGAACCGAAACTCAGCGTATAAGCAACTTGCCTCACAGACCTGAGAAATATATCTATAAAAAGCTTGAAATGTATACTTAAAAACAAACAAAAAACAACAATTCAAATCGAAAAGAAACAAGCTACTCTCTGCTTATGTAGGCTAATCCGTATAGTGTGCATTTTATGGTTTAGTATTCTCTCCCATATATTTAAGTAATTCAATTAATATAAATATGCAATTAGACTAATGGCTTAAATTAACTACTAGTCGACTAGAAAAAAAAAACTTTAGTCGTGCACGGGCAGCCCTACTTATTTCCCATATTTTCTAACCAGCATGTCACTGCAGGCATTCTGAGCGAGCGGCGCTGAGTCTTCATGAAGACGCTCTCCACTTTTTCTACATTTTGGGAAGACAGTCTATTCCTCTTTTTATCCAAAACGTGTGCAGCTGTACTGAATATCCGCTCACTATCAACAATCGTTGATGGAGCACTAAGGTAGACTCCTGCTGCCTTTTTTGCAGTTGGCAGTTTTTCGTATTTGCCATACGTCTCGCCGAATCAGGTTCGTCGTATTAAATGTTTGCGACAATCCTCCTCCACGTGATATTTATTTGTACCATACACGGCAAATAGCACATTTTTCATTGTTTCTCAAAACATAGTAATTCCAAACCGGCGATGACATGACTGGCATCATGTACGCCGTCGTGTTGACGTCGTCAAATTGTGATCGGTTTCTGAGATCGACCAAGTTTAGTGAGTACCGATCGAGTCATTGATTATCGGCCGATACCGATCTCCGGCCGATCGATCGGAGCATCCCTAGTTTTTAGTTGTTACCGTGGATGCGTGTGAACCAGAATCATTTTCATAATGTTTTCATCTGTACAGAGGAAAACAATTTTGTTGTGTCGATGAGGCCTTCGCAGGGGATAGTCTAGTTAACACTACTGACACTTCAGGGATGCGTTGTGGTCATGTTTAGGCGCAGGTCCTTCATCTGATCTGGATATGGCACGGAACCGGCTGAGTACGGTAAACCCGCGGGATAAACAGAGAGACTAATATTAGTGTAGATGCCATTATTCTTATGATGTAATGAGTACATCAGGTGTTATGGGAAGTGTTCCCGGTTCCCGCTGACCTCATTTATGCAGCCTAATAATCATTTTAGAAATTGATAGTGTATGCCAGGTTACAGAGATGTGTCTAGAAATAAAACTGACAGAGTGTGTCTGCTTCCTGAGCAATGCTAGGAAGACTAAAAGAGTTTAGGTGCTAAATAAGAAAAGGATCTACCGCCAGCAGTGGATTTTGATATTCTAGGTATTATCAACTGGCCAGAATTTTGAGATCGCAATGGACGTGAAGGACTATAATGCGTTAAGAGTTTGCTCAAGTACTGGAGAGTTAAACCATTTAAAGGTGCTCTAAGCGATCTCGGTTGGCGTAACCTCTTGTTGATGTTTGAATTATTATCAAACAAAACTCCCTCCTCCTCATCCACGCAATAACCCCCCAAACCCCACCCCACATCATTCTTGTCGGTTATTGGCTGGAACAGTTTATGTTTCGTGCTGTGGGTTGGTCTGTTTATTACTCAGTTTGTTTTTGCTGCTGTTTGTGGAGCTTGGGCTCTCTGCAGAGACCGTGTTTTTTTACAATGTGTTCAGGGGACAGGCAGCTACCAGATAGTGAGGAGATGTTTGCGGTAGGCTATGTGAAAAAAAAATGTTTTGGCCTAAAAAACGCGCGAGATCGCTTAGAGCACCTTTAATGCTTTGTAAGTAATTGGCAAGAT
Source organism: Phoxinus phoxinus (assembly GCF_949152265.1). NCBI lineage: Eukaryota > Metazoa > Chordata > Actinopteri > Cypriniformes > Leuciscidae > Phoxinus > Phoxinus phoxinus. Next base: position 20,554,297 of record NC_136894.1, on the reverse strand, counting down.
TTTGAAATGTATACAATGTTTAATTGGGAGCCAACGCAGTGTTGACAGAACGTTTCAGTTACATATGCAACCTCTGTTCCCTGAGTAGGGTTGGGTATTGGTTGGGTTTTATCCGATACCAGTACCTATTCGGTATTTTTTCAACGGTTCCGGTCACGGTGCTTAAACGGTTCTTGAACCGGTGCTTAAGAAAACGAAACCGCACACACTTTGTCAAAAAATAATACCCTTTTATTTACAGAGCCAAACTGGACACAATATTAACTTAAATATTTTCTGATTTCTGATTAAATTAAAAATTGCGCCGTTTAATAGGCATATGATGTAAAACACTTAAGTTAAGATCAGCATATGACTTTTACTTTAAGCAGAGAAATATCTGACACTGAACAGAAATATTTAACACACACAGTATAGCCTCGTATAAAGAAGTGTTGGAACTTTGTTAAAACATTTTGCACACGTTGTCACACTCGCTGTTGAATGGCAACGGTGTTTGCTAGCCTACTTGATATACGATTTGCAGTTGGCATTAAAATAGGCCTACTAGACTTATCCGAAGAGGAACAGCTGCTGTTATCATCTGTGATCACACTAAATGCGTCTCTATAGCACGCAGTGTGTTTATCGTGTAATTTATACGCGAAAATGATTTTTTACGTGCATAGGATACGCATAGGTTGGTTAGGGTAGGTTTAGTAGTGGTGTGGGGTGCCTGTGTGTATTATACGCTTGGGTAGAATAAGTGTTGAGGCTGCTCTCTGAGGGTGCCCTGGCCCCTGAGTGTGCTCCTTCTATCATGGCTTAACTGTCTAAAGTGCTGGAAAAGAGAGAATCAATAGTTTCTGTTGGAACATAGAGTTCTTCTAAGCTATCTGGTATGCGGACGAGATTAAACTGATCAGGAATATTATTTATAAAGCAATCTTAAGTGGCATATAAGACTATATTTGTAACATGGAGTTGTTTTTTCAGCCTTTACTGAATGGAGTATGCTAGATAATGATCTGAGATGTCATCACTCTGCTGCAGAATTTCAACGCTATCAACATTGATTCCATGGGACAACATTAGATACAGTCATGGTCATAATTAATGGCACCCCTGGTAAATATGATCAAAAATGGCTGTAAAAATTAAATCTGCATTGTTTATCCTTTTGATCTGTCATTAAAAAAAATGCCAAATTCTAACCTTTCATTGAAGTATAAGAATTGAAAGTGGGGGGAAATCACATTATGAAATAAATGTTTTTCTCCAAAACACGTTGGCCACAATTATTGGCACCCTTTTATTACCGTATTTTCCGGACTATAAGTCACTTCGTAGTATGTCGTATCAGTCAAAAAATGCTTCATGAAGAGGAAAAAAACATATGTAAGTCGCACTGGACTATAAGTCGCATTTATTTAGACATTTATTTCACAAAATCCAAGACCAAGAACAGACATTTAATCTGGAAAGGCAAGTTATTCAACTACACAATAGCACACAGAACAACAGGCTGAATAGGTGTCCGGCATGTTAACGTAACACATATATTTGTGTTATAAATATCACAAATATACTCGGCCGCTATACTCAGGCCGGACCCGTGATCTAGAGACGTGCGGCGCGTGACTAGATTTGATGGCCGAGTGCGAGCGCGGGCGGTAGCCTAATGCACTCACTATATGTGTGCGGGCTGCGGGAGAATAAAACGATTAAATAGAAATATCTATGAATACAACATATAAAAACTAATAAATTGTTATTCATCTGGTGCAGAAAAGCAACAAGAACAACTAAAACAAAATAGAAACGATTTACAGGCCAGAGTTTCTATTTGTAACATGTTTGCAGCGTTGAGCGATGTAGCCAATCACAGACATGTGTGTCGATTTCTTGAACGCAATGGCCAATCAGAAGCAGTTAAAGGTATAGCGGAGGATTTGCTCTTTCCGGGTGGGTAGCCTATACTATTGGTCCACCTAAGTGTCACGCTGGCGTGCGCTAAAAGCACAGGTTGGGCTTCCCACTGATGCCGCAGTCGCAAAGATTCTACTAGACAGGTAAAGTTTGTCATGCTATTTGGAGAAATCCATCTAAAATCACTGCTAGTTGGCGTTCCCTCTCGGGAGCAAATAGAGTGTTTCGCATGTGCATTTAATAAAAAAAATTGGAGAGGGCGGGTATTTCCTAAAATTAGGAAAGATACTCCGCTATACCTTTAAGATAGAATCCCCTCACCGCTCAAAACTGACTTTTTGTTCAGTGCTGAATTCTGCATGCTGGCAAATCCTCTGATTATAAAAGATATTATGAAAGATTCATTATGCATGCAGTCAGCTTTATTGATAATAACAGAGATGTATGAGAATGCGATGAACTGATGTCAGCTTTTTAGGAATTATTAAGGGAGTGCACTTTGCGCGCATTCAGTCATGGCAAACCATGCACGCAGCCTGCTTGCTTTTGTTAAATTAACAGTGGTTTGTGAATGTTAATGCTTTAATAAATCATTTATCAGGAGCATTTATGCTGATGTGTATGGTGGCGACACGTAGGCTAACACTAAGTTAAGTTACACAAAGTTAAGTTACACCTTAACTTAAAGCTGCCGTCGGCAACTCTGGCAGATTGAGTGGACTTAGACAAAATGTTGAATGTTTACAACTCTCATGCCCCTCCCCCACTACCAACGAGCACCCGCCCATCGTCAGTGCGTGTGTACCTGATTTTCTGTGAACGCGTCCGTCTTCAGCATTGATCAACACCATAGACTCGGAGGTAGGCTGCCCTGGCTAATCTATCCATAGATAGCAATAACCGAGGAATTGGAAGCTTGTTATTGGATTTTCTCTCTGCCATCACGCTACGTACAATCTTCAGGCGAACTTCAGGCGTGTCGTGTGCATGTGATATTGTAACGTCCGCGTCTGCGCGAGGGAGGGGGATCTGTGATTTGTGCACGACCTGTGATTGACAGTCAGATCTCACACACCCCTGCGCTGATTAGACCCGATGATCCGGGAGCGGTGGATTTTTGCAAAACAAAATAACACGCTCCAGGTGGAGTTAGAAGCTCGGGTTTTATTCTAAAACCACCTTATTTATGTTGTTCTGTCGGATTATAGTGTCAATTTCACTGAATTTGATCAAAAAAATGTTGCCGACGGCAGCTTTAACACATTTTCTGCGGGAAACCCTACACAATAGCATAAAGAACATATACCTGGGAGGCAACATAAGCCAGCGAGTCCAACAAGTTACCGGTAAGCAAGTTCACCAAGCTCCTGCGATCTCATTCCACACAACACTGAATCCATTGAATTCTTCCTCGGTGTCGCTTTTGAACAATTCCGCTAACTAGAGAGCCCTCTCGCGGCTGTAGACGGTAATGTTTTCTCTTGGTTCATCTCAGTCAGTATGAATTAATTTTGATATATAAGTCGCACCTGACTATAAGTCGCAGGACCAGCAAAACTATGAAAAAAAGTGTGACTTATAGTCCGGAAAATAAGGTAAATACTTTTTGCAAATATCCTTTCCACGATAACAGCTCTGAGTCTTCTCCTATAATGCCTGATGGGTTTGGAGAACAACTGACAAGAGATAAGAGACCATTCCTCCATACAGAATCTCTCCAGATCCTTCAGATTCCCAGATCCATATTAGTGCTTCTCTTCAGTTCACCCCACTCATCAGGTCAGGGAACTGGGACGTTCATGGCAGAAGCTTCATTTTGTTCTCCGTAACACATTTTTGTGTTGATTTTTATGTTTGTTTTGGATCGTTGTCCTGATGGAAGATCCAAACACGGCCCATTATAAGATTTCTAGCAGAAGGCGTCAGGTTTTGATTTTTTATCTCTTGATATTTTATAAAATCCACGATGCCATGTATCTGAACAAGAAGTCCAGGACCTCCATCAGAAAAATATGCCCACAACATTAAAGATCCAATGGTATATTAAATTGTACACATGGGGTACTTTTTATCCTTGTGTGCACCAAATCCATCTAGTTTGCTGCCAAAAAGCTCTTCTTTTTTTTCATCTACAACCACAGAACTCTGTGCCATTTGAAGTTCCAGTCATGTCTGACAACTGAATTTGCTGGAGTTTGTTTTTGGATGAGCGAGGAGCATCTTTCTTGAAACCCTACCAAACAACATGTGGTGATGTAGGGGTTATTTGATATATTTTTTATAGGCTTTCTGACCCCAGGACTAATCTCTGCAATTCTCCATCTGTGATACTTGAAGAGTCTTTGGCCACTCAAACTTTCCTCCTCACCGTCCATTAAGGCAATATAGACACACGTTCTCTTCCTGGCAGATTCGTAACATCTTTAGTTGATTGGAACTTCTTAATTATTGCCCTGATGGTCAAAATGGGGATTTTCAATTCTTTAGCTATTTTCTTAGTCACTTTCTATGTTGTGATGCTCAACATTCTTTTGCTGCACATCAGAACTATATTCTTTGGTTTTACTCATTGTGATGGATGATTAAGGGAATTTGGCCTTTGTGTTTCCTCATATTTAAACTCCTGTGAAACAATAAGTCTTGGCTGGACAATTTCATGTTCCTAGTCACCCTGGTGTGCTAAAAAAGGTAAATATTAATGGGAATATGCTTCAGAAATATTTTACTTGTAAACAATTCTAGGGGTGCCAATAATTGTGGTCAACGTGTTTTGGAGAAAAACATTTATTTCATAATGTGACCCCCCCCCCCCCCCCCACCACCACCACCACCACCACACACTTTCAATTATTTTACTTCAATGAAAGGTTAGATTTTTGGCAATATTTTGAATGAAAGATCAAAAGAATAAACAATGCAGATTTATTTTTTACAGCCAGTTATGATCATATTCACCAGGGGTGCCATTAATTCTGACCATGACTATAAAGTATGTTTACGACAGTGAGTGAGTCCTGACATGTGTTGCCTAAAGCTGGGGACAAACTTAAAGAACTGTCAGACAGATTATGAATGTACATTGGTTGTTACGACATATCTTGCTCAAGATTCTAGTCTTAGAATTTAAGAGCAAGCTGTTGCGTCATCATCACAAAGCTTTTATTAAACGTGTAATATTTGCAACTGGTGCCATTGATTATACTGAGAAGATGCTATCAAACCCTGTCAAACATCATTCTTCTAATTTTATCTCTAAATTTTTTATATTTTTTTTGCATTATTTCATAAGTTAACATTGCAAGTTAATTGTTTTAGGCTATTCAATTTGTTCTGCAGATGCAAAAAAGTGAAACAAAAATAATGTAGGCTATATAACTGCACTTGTTTCTTAATATATGCTAATTTAAATAGTCTAATGAATAAAAAAAATCAAACTTGACATTTGTAAATAAAATAATTATATACACTTTTAAAATAATAAAATTGCAGTGCAAAGAAGTAGCTGTGGCTGTCTGTTGACATCCATGGTTTCGATATCACATCTTGCACTGTTGATTTTGGCAGAATGTCCCGTCATGACTCCTTAATCGTTAAGTGTGTTGTGTAGTGGACTGACTCAGTCATTAGGTTTGTGCTTATCTCTGACTGTCAAAGAATAAAATCTGCTCCAGTCGATAGAAACAGTCTTTAAGTGTGTTGAGTTCAGTCTTAGAATGTTTCAACTAGTTGTTAAGTGTGTCCCTGGCATAACTCCAATAGAGTTTAGAATGTCTTTAAATGCCAATCCCAATGTGTCTTTTTTCATTATGTACATGGATATTAAAATCATCTACAATTAGGACTTTATCTGCAGCCAGTACCAACTCTGATTGAAAATCAGTTTGTATGTTGGCCTATATACAGTAGCGAGCACAAATGTCAAGTGGGATTTATCAATTTATCACAATAGATAGCGTTACATTACTTCAAAATAATTATATATGAAACTAGACCTCTTAAGTAATACTGAAGATATTACTATAAATTACAGCAACACCTCCCCATATGCCTTTTAGACGAGGGTCGTGTTTATTCGTAATCTTGGGGGTAATCATTGGAAGCAAGTCTAGACAAAGTTCAAACAAGACAGACATTTTAGGGATAATGTAATGTACAGCCCGTCTCCCTTATTACACAGGTTTTCACGACATGAATAATGATGGGGACATGAAATATAATTTGAGCTTTAAAATCGTACCTGTTTATTATCTTATAATCCATCACAGTATACAAAACTATCTTTTTGCAACAAGATTGATCACTTCAACAATATTACCATAGACTTCATTTTACAGTAAATAGTCAATAACTGAGGCGAAGATGGCAGCAGCTGACTTTGAATTGTGATATGAGAGAAAAGAAGCACTGGCCTCAAATAGCTAGATGAATGTCTTTATATAGTGTTGCTATTGACGATAGTAATTATTAGGGAATAACTGACCTATCAGAACCAAACATTTCAGAGTGCTGTGTATTAACCATAGACTGTAAAAAAGATGGACGACGCCCCTTCGCTCTTTTCCATTGGTGAGAACTAAAGCCACCATTGTCCCGATATGGCGCTGACAGCTTGGGACTTGAGACTGCGCAGTAGCGACCTCGGGACCAGACCTGCGCAGTAATGAGCAGGAAGTAAAGCCGCGAAATCAACACCCCGTCCTCACTCTCGCAGAATGCACTCTTCCTGCATTGTAAGTGGACAATGTCTGCTCCGTACCTCCGTTCTGCTCCAATTTTGATGTCCGTTGATTGCAGTACGTCTAGGCTTGTTAAAATAAAGTAAATACAATCTCCTCAGTCCTCCGAAGATCCCGAAAAAAAGTCTGTTGGTGCTTCAATGACTCAACGGCTCTGAGTGACTACTTCTCTCAGAGAGCCTGTCAATCACAGCTACCAATCATGACGCTACACCACCGTTTTTATAGCATCACGTAACTAACTAAAAACAAACAAACTTATTTTAAAAACAGACACTTGAACTTACATCAGTTTGATAAAAAACGACAGGAAATGACAAACTACCTTTGGAAAAAAGATATTTGAGGTGTAATTTAATTGTTTAGTTGGTCTCACCGTGGTTGAATAACACGAGGAGGCAGGGTTTATAAACCCTAACGCTCAAAATAATTAATTGGTTTTAGTAGGACAAGCTTAAATTAAACTAATTAGTTCAGTCAAATTAACTTTTATGAGTATTTAGCACTTTCTTTTTCTTTCAAGTTCACAGAACTTATATATTTTAAGTAAACTGAACTGTTTCATTGTTTTGAGTTTTATTAAATTATTTATTTTAATTTAGACAAACTTAAGTTTAACTGAAACGCCTGGGATGTCTATTTACCAGCATGCTTTGCCGATGGCACTCGAAAGTGAGAGTAAATGTTCAAATCAAAGCTAGGGTAGGTAATCCTGTTCAGAAAAAAAAAAATTTATACTGGGTGAAATGGTCCTTCCATTCTGATAGTAGTCAATACATTATGTGTTCAGAAAAAGGAATTAAAAAAATCTGACCTCTGTAGCAGCTGTAGGACAGCAAAAACTCTGACCAATCACTGCCATTCGGTGCGAATGTAAAGAACCAATCAGATGCCTTCATGTCTCGTGCCCGAGCACCACTGCGTGCACAGCAGTGATGCGCGGGTCAATGTATAAACAACCCGCACCCGACCGACGTTTTCAACTAACCCGCCCGCAACTCGGACCGCAAAAAAAAAAGAAAGAATATATTGTACCCGACCCGCTTCCTGACCTGCGTTTTTTTAAAGTAGCTATAGTAAATGCTCATCGCGTCATGGGCCATAGACGGAGGAACTAGGGCTGCGCATTTTTCAGAATGCTGTATGATATAGCCTAGTGTTTTGTAATAAAGGCTTGATTTATTCATTTATTTCATTTCATTTTCTTAACAATTAAGATGCTGCATGTGTTTATCCAGTCTAATCGAAGTGTGCGTCTCTCCCCTGACTTTCCCAACAAAAATCCCGACCCCTCTCAAAAAAATCCCAATGCTAACAGTAGCTTCTCTGTCGGTGTAAGCCAGTTGCGTTACAGGTCGTAGGTACATGCAGCTGACTCCAAATGTGGATGCGCGTTCATGTTTGTGGGGGGGGCGTAGCTTTGGACGGAGCACTGACAGGAGGGGGCGGAGCTTAGAAGAGGTGCCACTTTCAAATCTGGCTAGCTCTCCAACATTACCTACCCTAGCTTTAAGTGTAATATAATGTTTTTTTGTGTGCAAGATTAATATTAAGTGGGAGATTTAGTAGTGATTAATGTTTTGTTATGCTAATTTAGAAGAATTTCTGTTAATGTTGGTTTTAGGATAGTTACCATCATGGTAACAAGTGGTGCATGCAGCTTGATTTGAGAGCAAAACTAATCTAAACTAAAAATAATGTTGGTGCTTAATATAACAATATCTAGTGTAAATGATAAAATCATGTTTGAGATTTGTACTGGCTTGTACATGCCACCAGAGTACCATACAGACTTCATCAAAGATTTTGTGGATTTTCTATCAGAATTAGTATTGGCTGCAGATAAAGTACTAATTGTTGGTAATTTTAATATACACATATAGATAATGAAACATATGCATTGGGATTGGCATTTAAAGATATTGTAAACTCAATTGGAGTTAGACAACACGTGTCAGGATCTACTCATTGTTGTAATCATACTCTAGATCTAATACTATCACAAGGAATAGATGTTGATGCCGTTGAAATACTGCAGCAGAGCGATGACATCTCAGATCATTATCTAGGCTGCAAAGCCAACTCCGTGTTATAAATATGTTTGACCTATAACTTCTGCCACTAAAGATTGCCTTATCAATAATCTTCCTAATCAGTTTCATCATCTCAGCATCCCAGATAGCTTAGAAGAACTTGATATTGCAACAAACTTTTAACTCTCTTTTTTCCAGCACTTTACATTTACATTTAGTCATTTAGCAGACGCTTTTATCCAAAGCGACTTACAACTGAGGACTACACAGCAAGCGAGTCATCGTAACGCAAGAAGTGCTCAAAATACAAAGTTCAAGCATTGCTCAGAGTAGCATAAGCCAAACAAGGGAGGATTAAAGGAAGAGGTTTTTATTTTATTTTATTTTTATGTCAAGTGGCGAGATGGAAGAGATGAGTTTTCAGTTGTCTTTTGAATGTAGTTAGGGAATCTGCATTCCGGACGAGGGTAGGGAGATCATTCCACCAGCAGGGAACCGTGAATGAGAATGTTCTGGAGAGTGATTTTGTAGCTCTCTGTGATGGTACCACGAGCCGTCGCTCATTGACTGATCGCAGGCTTCTGGTAGGGATGTAGACTCGTAGGAGCGAGTGAAAGTAGAAGGGAGCTGAGCCTGTGGTCGATCTGTAAGCAAGCGTCAATGCCTTGAACTTGATGCGAGCAGCGAGTGGTAGCCAGTGCAGAGAGATGAACAGAGGAGTGACGTGCGACCTTTTGGGCTCGTTGAAGACAACACGGGCTGCAGCATTCTGGATCATTTGTAGAGGTTTAGTTGCACATAATGGAAGACCAGCCAGAAGAGCATTGCAGTAATCAAGTCTAGAGATAACCAAGGCCTGGGCGAGAAGTTGTGTTGCATGCTCAGTTAGGAAAGGCCTGATCTTCCTGATGTTGTGCAGTGCAAACCTGCATGATCGAGCTGTCTTTGTGATGTGGTCTGTGAAAGTCAGATGCTCATCAAATGTTACTCCAAGGTTTCTGACCGACCTTGATGGGGTGATTAAAGTTGAATCTATCTGGATAGTGAAGTCGTGCTGTAGAGACGGATTGGCAGGGAGGATGAGAAGCTCAGTCTTTGCCAGGTTGAGCTGCAGGTGATGTTTCTTCATCCATGCCGAAATGTCCGCCAGGCAGCTTGAGATACGTGCAGCTACTGTGGGATCATCAGGTTGAAATGAGAGGTAGAGCTGGGTGTCATCAGCATAGCAATGGTAAGAGAAGCCATGTGCCTGTATGATGGGTCCCAGTGATGTGGTGTAAATGGAAAAGAGGAGCGGTCCAAGAACTGAACCCTGAGGAACCCCTGTCGTCAGTTGATGTGCTTTGGATACCTCGCCACTTTAGACACAGTTGCTCCGTTGCGATTAAAGAAAATAGTCCAACGCCGTGGCACAATGAGCACACTTAGGCCCTTAAGAGAGCAGCCAGAAAAATGAGGTATTTAAACGAGGTATTACGTGTTTCATGGAAAGAGAGCTCGATTGCTTACAGAGAGGCTTTGAAAGCTGCTAGATCTGCTTATTTTTCAACCCTATTAGAAGAAATAAACATAATCCTAGGTATTTATTTGAAACAGTGGCTAAACTAACGAAAAAAGAAAGCTTCAAACCCAGAAGTTTCCAAGCAACACAGCAGTAATGACTTCATGAACTTCTTCACTTATAAGATTTATAATATCAGGCACAAAGTTATAACTATGCAACCGTCTACTACAGTATCACATCAAGGAGTGCATTGTAGTCTCCCTGAGGAAAATTTTTATTCATTTATTGCTATAGGAGAGGAAGGATTTTGCAAACTCGTTAATTAATCTAAATCGACAACATGTATGTTAGACCCTATACCGACTAAGCTACTGATAGAGATGCTTCCAGATGTCATGGATCCTCTTCTTAATATCATTAATTGGTCTTTGTCTCTAGGATACGTACCAAAAACCTTTAAGCTGGCTATGATTAAACCGCTTGTTAAAAACACTGCAACTTGATCCTACAAAATTAGTCAATTACAGGCCGATCTCGAATTTGCCTTTTCTGTCAAAGATACTAGAAAAAGCAGTATCCTCACAACTGTGTTCCTTTCTAGAAAGAAATGATATCTGCGAGGTTTTTCAGTCCGAATTTAGACCGTACCATAGTACCGAGACAGCTCTCTTTACATTAACATTTATTCATTTAGCTGACGCTTTTATCCAAAGCGACTTACAATTGCTATATATGTCAGAGGTCGCACGCCTCTGGAGCAACTAGGGGTTAAGTGTCTTGCTCAGGGACACATTGGTATCTCACAGTGGATTCGAACCCAGGTCTTTCACACCAAAGGCATGTGTCTTTAGAGTCACAAATTATTTGCTCTTATCATCCGATCGTGGTTGTATCTCTCTATTAGTGTTACTCGATCTTAGTGCTGCATTTGACATTATTGACCACAACATTCTTTTAAATAGACTCGAACATTATGTTGGCATTAGTGGAATGGCACTAGCATGGTTTAAATCATACTTATCTGACCGTTATCAGTTTGTAGCAGTAAATGAAGAGATGTCTTATCGATCACAAGTTCAGTATGGCGTACCACAAGGCTCAGTACTAGGACCGCTGCTGTTCACACTGTACATGCTACCATTAGGAGATATCGTTAAGAAACATTAGGTTTCACTGTTATGCCGATGATACTCGGCTGTATATTTCTTCAAAACCTACCAAAACCAAAACAAAACCTACCAATTCACAGAATGCATAGCTGATATAAAAAAATTGGATGACAAGTAATTTCCTACTACTAAATTTTGAAAAAACAGAGATTCTAATTATTGGACAAAAAACTTCATGTAATAACCTAGAATACCGTCTAACACTTGATGGCTGCTCTGTTAAGTCTTCGTCGTCGGTTAGGAACCTGGGTGTGCTCTTTGATACCAATCTTTCATTTGAAAGTCACGTGTCTAGTATCTGTAAAACCGCATTTTTCCTTCTTAAAAATATATCGAAATTACGCCATATGCTCTCATTGACAAATGCGGAACAATTAGTTTATGCGTTCATGACCTCAAGGCTAGATTATTGTAATGCTCTACTGGGTGGTTACCCTGCATGCTTAATAAACAAACTACAGCTAGTTCAAAACGCAGCAGCTCGAGTTCTTACCAGAACCAGGAAGTATGACCATATTAGCCACGTTCTGTCAACACTGCATTGGCTCCCTATTAAACATCGTATACATTTTAAAATATTGCTGATTACTTACAAAGCAATAAATGGTTTAGCTCCGCAGTACTTGAGCAAGCTCTTAACGCATTATAGTCCTTCACGTTTATTGCGATCTCAAAATTCCGGCCAGTTGATAATACCTAGAATATCAAAATCGACTGCTGGTGGAAGATCCTTTTCCTATTTAGCACCAAAACTTTGGAATAGTCTTCCTACCATTGTCCGGGAAGCAGACACACTGTCATTTCAAAGCTAGATTAAAGACACATCTCTTTGACCTAGCATTCACATAATACATTATTGACTTCTATAATTCAATGTTAGGCTGCATAGATTAGGTCAGCCGGAGCTGGGGACACTTCCAATAAATCCTGATGTACTCGTTACATCATAAGAAGAATGTCATCTACGCTAATTTTAGTGTCTTTGTTTATCCCGAGGTTTTCCCGCAGCCTGCCGGATCCAGATCTGACGAAGGACCTTCGCTTGGACCCGATGAAAACGCAGTGCTGAAGTGCCAACTAGCCTCTCCCTATGGAGGATCCCTTTACCACTCTACAGATAAAGCGTTGTCAGGATCATTTCGGTTTCGCGTATCTACCCCGAAGTTATAAAATTCTGTCTAAAAATGTTTAAGGCCAGACAAGTAGTTTAAGGCTAGGTTTGTAGGGAATTACAAACCTGCGCACTTAAATTCAAATGCGCATATCTATAGAATGAATTCTTAATGTGCACGTGAGCGCCATCAGCGTTTCTCACAGGTTCACGTTTAAAGTCTGTGTAGAGAGAGCGGTGTCGTCTTAGCGGTCTCTAATGATCATTGCGACGGAAGTGAATCAATCAAAACTAACTTTAGCTGGAAAATATCTTTATTCAAGAACCGCTATTAAGCCAAAACAATCTCTGTTAACTTAAATTATCCGTTTATCACTGTAAAGCCGCTTTGAAACAATCTACATTGTTAAAAGCGCTATATAAATGATGACTTGAGAGCAAAAAATACTTTTATATTTTTGCACTCATACAGCGATTGAGACGTTTTGGCTTCACTTTTCAGGACTTGTGCGGCACGCTTGGTATTAACACATTGAAAATTGTTTTCTTTCTCTTTTTTTAAGTAGTTACTCCTAAAGCTTTATTTATGGGAATTAACATATTGGGTGCTATATTCTCCTTTCTGTTGTCAGATATGTCAAAACCACAGCCAACGCCACTGTAGACCACCTCTCCAAATACCTGGCTCTCCGCATTGCTCTGGAGGAAAGTCAGAGTGACACGCAGGGGAACAGAAATATGGAAGGAGAGCCGGGAGCTGGCAACAGTAGTAGTAGTAGTCTGCAGGATGTCAGTGAAAAACAGTTTACTATCTACATCAGCACAGCACGAGGACAGTTCTCTGTGAGTCACGCTGCCATCAGTACTCTAATTACAGAGAAATCAGAGTTTTGTCTTATCTTTATCATTTCTATGTTTTTCAGACACTAAATGGCTCTTTGACTTTGGAGCTGGTGAATGAGAAGTTCTGGAAGGTCTGTAAGCCTCTGGAACTCTTCTATGCTCCTACACAAGACCAGAAGCAGCAGCAAGAGAATCAGACACCTCAACTGGGACAGATGGATGTTATCTAAATTATCTTTAGATCTAAACTGTCTAAAGACGAATACCGGTCTCTTTATAGAACTGTGACTAACTCTTGAGTTTAGAGACATTTATCAAGATCACCACAATCCTCCTCCACAGATACATGAACCTCTAGTCTTGACCTATGCTACTCAAACCTGTCCTGGGGACCCCCCTCCACTGCAAATTTTGGATGTCTCTCTTAACGCACAAATTTGGGGTTTTGCAGTCTCTACTAATGAGCTGGAGTTAAACCAGGCATGTTAGATGAGTGAGAAATCTAAAATGTGCACTGGCGGAAGGTCCCCAGGACAGGTTTGAGAACCACTGGTCTAGACAACTAGTCAGTCCACATCACTGAAGGACTGGAGAGATAGCCATGTAGATCAGTGTTGTCCACCCATTTTTTTCGTATGTACCATAGGAAAGCAATTACCATAGACAAGGCAATAAACTTAAATTTGTAGAAACAAAGGGTTTTCTCCAATAGCTACGTGTTCTTGGACACTTGAGAGTGTGTGCATGCAACAGGAACAACATGTGCAAGACTGTTTGAGGTCTGAAAAATTCCAAAGCTCAGTCCCGTTAACACACTAAATCTGTAATATTGCATCACAGCTGTATTTGAGGCTAAGCGTATCCCATCATTTATCATCGTCAGGAACTCACATGGCCCAATATTGTGATATGTCAAGAAAACCTTTCCAGTGTAAGTTAAATAAATTAGATACGGCTTATAATTTGGCAGTAAAAGGTTGCAGAGAAGTGTATTTTGTAAAATGTTTGCGACTGCTTTTTATCACTTAAAGCTACACTGTGTAATTTTTTTAAAGTTGATTCTTAGCAAAAAAAAACAGTTCTTTCAAAATGATCTGTGCTCATTAATGTATAATTACTTCTACGAACTAATCAGGTTTTCTCGTAAGCGTAGAATCTGCCATTTATAATACATACGAGCCATGTTGCGCCTCCATCTTGAAAATACATTAGCCAAAGAGGGACATACCTGGAAATTCAAGCTTCGCCTTTTGCGTTTTTACACTCAGTGGCACCGTGTTGAATGCGAGATTACTTGCGACTGCCGGCAGATTTGAAATAATACGGCAACCGTACGAGTTAAAACGCCCTCAGAATGGGAGGGGCTATAAAGTCATATTCAGTTGGTAGTCATATACAATTTCACCGCTAGATGGGAGAAAATTCTACATAATGTAGCTTTATACAGTATGTATAAAAGTTTGAGGAGTCAAAAAACTACCTCTGCAGTCTATATTGAAGAATCTGAGGACTCTTGGTAGCAACCTGTGTGTAGCCCAAAAGAGTGGCCATGGATTTGTATGATTTCATTTGTTATTGTTCATTTTTACTAATTTATCACATTTATTCATATAGTCATTTAATGATTTATATTCACATTTTTACAATGACTTAATGTACTGCTTCCTACTTTCCCCCTGCGGGTTGATATAATACAACATGCTTCCTGTGCAGATATCAGACAAAACAGCTTCTGATGGGATCTGGTAGAGAGACTGCATCCAATATTCCCAGTGGATAGGGGCATTTTGGCCATGTTTAGACCGCCTGCTAAATTTTTTACATTAATTTTTTTGGCATATCCAGATGGGTTTCTGAAAGTCTGGACACACACACAAAAAAACCCCCACATGAAATCTAATTATTTTTTTTTAAATCTGATTTAAACCACATTTGGAGGTGGTTTGAAATGCAATGCAAATCTTTTTTCTTTTTTTTTAAGATGCGTTTCAGTTTGGGCACACTGGCTGTTCGAATCGGATTTCAAAAGGTCTTTTGCGTCACTCTTAACGCGACACAACGAAAACGTCAAAACCTGTGACGGAAACACTGCACGGAACATCACTATGGGGGTTTCTCAAATGGAAGGCTGCATCCTACTGAGATTTAAATGGAGATGAATGCAGTAACAAATAATTGAACTAAATGATTTAAAATCTAATGACAAATAGGGGTGTAACGATTCAATACATATAACAATACTATTGTACTACTCCAAAACAAATGATAAAAGGTTAACAAAAAATGCACTGTTGCTTAAAATGCTAAATTTGGTTTTGCATTGGGAGTGTAAATGAATAGGCTTGGACCCAAAGCACAGAATAAAAATATTCATGATTCTGAAGCTGAAAATACAGAATTATTTTTAGAAGAATATACTTGAACTCTGTCACTAAGTAGATATATTTAAAATATAGGCCCCTTTTTACTGGTAACATTATCAGGACCCACAAATATTCACCCATTACATTATTATACATTATATCCAACATTATACATATAGTAGTTTAGTGTATGACTGACACTATAACTAATTTTTTATTTTTTTTTGGTGAACTTTCCACGATACATATAATTTTTTTTTGTATTGTGACAATATATTGTTACACCCCTTATTGACAACACTAATAATAAATTAATAACTTATGTTTTGTACAAATTTTCCCAAATAGCCTCTGGTTAGAAACAACTGACAGATCTCTATTTGCATTATATCCCTTCATGTTAACGTTTGTATAATCGCATCTTCTAATCTAAATCGATAAGGATTCATTGATGTAGTGGCTAAAATTAGATGTTATTTTTATTGCTATTTTCTAATTGGTTTATTGAACATTTTACCCTTGCCTTGAAAAATCCCACCTTGCATTTCCCCCCCATCAATAAAAACACTTTTACTTGACTACACTGTTGAAATGAATGAATCTGTGGTCTCATCGTCTAAATTAAAATTGTCATAATTTACTCGCCTGTAAGTGGTTTCAAACCTGTGAATTTCTTTCCTCTGCTTATCACAAAAGGTGATATTTTGAAGAATGTCAGTAACCAAAGTTGATGGGACCCCGTTAACCTTTTTTCCCCCCATACTATGGAAGTCAAAGGGGTCCATCAACTGTTTGGTTACAATGTTCTTCAGAATGCTTGTGTTCAGCAGAGGAAAGAAATTCATACAAGGTTGGTACTTGAGGGCGAGTAAATGACCATTTTCATTTTTGGTTGAACAGTCTCTTTAATGGCCTTCAGCATTTAGTACCTTTTAAAAAAAAAAAAGTGTACCAGTATCAAATAATGTGAGTTTTTTTATCCTAATGGAGAATTAAACGATCATAGCTGTACTAATATTCCAGGGACATGGATTCTGTAGAATACACAAGTTCACTCCCTCCTTACTGAGGGGATTGGGGTACTCCTTAAGGAACATAATTGTACAAACTTTGTTATTTATTTCCTATCATAAGACAATGTTAGAAAAAAAAAATCATACAAATCACAAATTTGTCTGAGACCAAGACACCAAATGGCTGAACAGTTCAGTTTTATTTCAAGTTTACTTCTTCTTGGACACGCCCACAGTACGACCACGACGACCAGTAGTCTTGGTGTGCTGACCACGCACACGCAAACTAAAGAAAAAAAGACAAAACAATTTAAGTTAAACATTAGTTCATTTTCCTAATTATTTATTTATTAAATTAGTTATTTCACTGTACTGCAGGAAAATATTTGTGAAACTCACCCCCAGAAATGACGGAGACCACGGTGAGCCCTGATCTTCTTCAGCCTCTCCAGATCTTCTCTGAGTTTGTTGTCCAGACCGTTAGCAAGGACCTTGGGAAAACCACAACATTAACATAATTTTCTAAATACCAGAAGTGTGATATTCCATGGACGGAAATCCATGAACCGCATTATAAGACCGTTTTCTAAGGCTGCACAATTTATTGGAATTAGGGCTGGGCAATATGGCCTTAAAATGTACGATTTAAATCGTATTTAAAAAAAATTATGAAACATCTTCATGAAAATAAAATTTAAGTTGGCATTGTATCAATCTAGAAATGCACTGCAGCTAAAGCCACGTCTGACCATGTTAGGGCTGGCCGATAAAACGGTATCGGTATTTATCAACGGTACACCATTGTCGGTAACAATATATTTTTAAAAAAGTGTTCGATATAGCGCTCAATATTTCCATTCAAATGCGCGCGTTGGCGCTCCCACCACAACGTTGCCCAATATCAAATGGCAAACGTAATGAAAGCGGAACGAAACCGTGCTATTATTTTCATTTATCAGTTTGGACCAATATCAGTGCAGCACGAGCCGATCTTGATCAAGCGACACTGTTAATACACAGCACTAAGAGATCCAGTAAAGAAAGCATTTGAATTTGCCACTGAAGTAATAACATCGTTGCGAGATCTAGTGAGAAGCATTCAAATTTCTGTTATTAACGGATCAAACAGCGCTGATGTGGAAACCAGGAGAAACATTGTGCCATGAATTAACTAGTTATAGAATTAAAGTCCACAGATCTGCAACATTCACCATGGATTTAATGTAGTAACACTAGGGGTGAAACGGTACGTGTATTCACATTGAACCGAAACGGTATGGGCATCACGGTTCGGTGCATGAATTTACACAGAAAATACACGGTATAAAATAAAGAAAACTGCAAATTAATGTAATGCGGAACTACTGTTAGATACACGGGTTCTTAAGGGACACCTAATCTGTAGCCCCGCTTTAGCTCTGAAGCTCTGTTGCTATAATGAACAGGCTGCAATGTCAAGATTGCAATGCTGGAATGTTTTGTGTGTGTGTTTTTGACACACTGTCAAAAAATAATACCCTTTTATTTACAGGGCCAAACTGGACACAATATTAACTTAAATATTTTCTGATTAAATGAAAAATTGCGCCGTTTAATAGGCTACTGATGTAAAACACTTAAGATCAACATTTTGTCTTCACATATGACTTTTACTTTAAGCAGAGAAATATCTGACACTGAGCAGAAATATTTAACACACACAGTATAGCCTCGTATAAAGAAGGGTTGGAACTTTGTTAAAACATTTTGCACACGTTGCCACACTCGCTGTTGAATGGCAACGGTGTTTGCTAGCCTACTTGATATAAGATTTGCAGTTGGCATTAAAATAGGCCTATACACTCTAAAAAATGCTGGGTTGTTTCAACCCAAATTTGGGTAAAATATGGACAAACCCAGCCGTTGGGTTACATTTTTTAATTAAAAATGTTAACCCGACGGTTGGGTTCGTCCATATTTGACCCAAATTTGGGCGTTTGCTTACTTAACAAACGAACAAAATGAATGATCTGCTGATTAACTGGAAATGTTTTATTTATATGTATTGGAACATCTGTGCCGCGAGATGTTTTACAGGGGGCAGTAAAAAAAAAAAAAAAAAAAGTCAGGCATTGAAATAAGGCACCGAAATTTTTGTTCTTATTCGGCCTGGTTTCTACCGTTTACGTCGGAACCGGTTCCCTATTGGCAACGAGTTTCGGTACCCAACCCTAGTCAACGATAAAAGGCTTAGTCGACCAAACTTTAATTGGTTAGTTGCAGGAAGAAAAATAAAATAATTCTCTACAGGAAGTGAAGTCGCATCTCTGTGACAGACAGGGCATTTCCCAAAAGCATAATTAGCCAGCTATGGTCGCAAGTTCCTTTGAATTGTTTTGGTAACAACAGAACTTTCGATCATAGCTGGATTTGGATTCTCTTGAAGACTTGAACTTGAGGGCACGAATTATCTGATTATTGAGTCAGATATGCACTGACAAACGTTATCATACCCAGCCTTCCAAAAGCACAAAAAAGGCACTCCAATCATACCTGACTGTATTTTCCATCTTTAATGTCCTTCTGTCTGTTCAGGAACCAGTCAGGGATTTTGTACTGGCGAGGATTCTGCATAATGGTCACCACCCTTTCAACCTGTTCAACAAATAGAGCAAATTGGTTTTGTTACAATCATGTTATTTGCAGTCAGATGCAGTGCATACCTATGCAAAAAAAAAAAAAAGTGCATTTTACACATTTAGGTCATTCCGTGTCAAATAAAATTTCGGAAACTTCCCGGCACTCATTTTTGATTTAGTTAATATTTTTCTTAAGACAGACAAATATAGTGATGAAAGCTAAAATATTAAATGTTGTGAATGTATATTGTCTGAGGAATCCACTATTTTGTCTAGGGGGTCAAAATGACAATTTTCACCTGATATTACCCCCTGTAATACTCCAAATCTCATGTGAAAATTGTCATTTTGACCCCCTCTACAAAATAGTGGATTACTCAGTAAATAGGCAAAATCTTAAATGTCATGGACGTATTCTCTTTATGCATTTCTTTCACCAGACAAAAATATTATCAAAATGTTTTTCTAAGTGAAATTAACTCAAAATAATTGTTTTGAAATAAACAGCTAGCCTACCTAATTTATCAATTATCTTTGGTAGTTCTTAATATATTTATATTTTGACTTTAATTTTCTACTGAAATGGTAATTCAGTGACGAAACAGATCGGATTATTTTTCAGATAAAACTTAATTTTGCGTGAACAGGCTTCCCTTGTGATATCCCATAACTCTACTGCCTTTAAGCTTCTATAGAATTCGGTCTGAGGTTTTGCGTTTATGACAAGCTCTCTGTAAGCAAGACCATTGACTTCATCTGCCATTCCATGTCTATGTAATAGCACGTGATGATTATGTAGCTTTCCCTTGCACTCAGGGTCGCATTAAGACTATCAGAAGCCTTCATCCACCAGAACTATTATGTACATTCACTCAATCTTCTTAGGGTGTTTTCACATGCAGCAATCGCACTCGGGTGCCACCAAAAGCGGACCAAACTAGCGTACTGAGACTCTGTACGCTTAGCTGCATGCAGGATTGAAATGTTGGTTAGCAAAGAAAAACAACATCTTGATTTTGATCATGACTAAAAAAAAAAAAAACAGTGTGGCACAAGTGGTGTTTTGTTGTTCTTACACAAACTACATCACCAGGTTCAGCGCTCCTATTGTTTTTTGATTTGATGGTCATCATAGAAGAAGTCACATTGCAAAACTGTGCCCCAAAACTTCTGACACTGCCAGAATTTCATTGGCGGTAAAATTGTCACAAGTCATTAATCGGCTGTCTGCAAACATATATTGTTCACAGACTACATATTTTAGCCTAGAATTAGAGGAATCTTTAAGGATTTGCAAATGATGTCTCAGATGGGCATATCATACAGTGTGCACCCAGTTTTAGAATTTTAATTATTATTCCACTTCTATAAAAAAAAGAAGAACAGTAAACAATTAATGCTGTCATATGGCTGATTTTTGTGTTGGTGAAAAAGGTATATCTATTTAAATACTATTTATATATGGATTGATACGTGTTTGTAACTTCACTACAACATTTAAAAAAGGAAGGAATAAACATTTAAAACTAATCTACAAACTCACCTCATCATCAGTGAGTTCTCCAGCCCGCTTGCTCAGATCAATGTCAGCTTTCCTCAGGACCACATGGGCATAACGCCTTCCAACACCCTGGAGTAACGTTAAATGAACAACACGGAGGCTTGAGAGAACTTCAACAACTTCACTGGCATTGCAAAGCGAAATTATGCAAGTTTAATTCACTCACCTTGATGGCAGTGATGGCAAATGCGATTTTGCGTCTTCCGTCAATGTTCGTGTTGAGAACACGAAGGATGTGCTGGAACTTCTCTGGAATGACGAGCGACTAAGAGAAAAAAACAGTCACCGACAAACACAGATTAAAAGTCACATTTGATGAATTTGACGCAAGTAACGTTAGACGGAACTGTAGTTAAGAACCCTAGTGTAGCGGCGTAACGCTGATGTAAGGTTACAGCTAACGTTAGCTTACTGACTATAAATATAGAAGCAGACACCTCTGGTTTAAAGTAAACACACATTTTTAAATTTTACAAAAAATTTGAATGTTCAATTTCTGCATGAACCTTCAAAATACTGTGGTAATACCATGGTATTTTATTTGTTAACTTAAACCGGCGCGGACTGAACACGGGCTTACTTTCATAACTCACTTAAACGTTAAGTCTATACTGTAAGCCTAAAATATCTATTTATATACATTCTATATGCATACAAAACACTTAATGTTGAATCAGTACCAACATAAACACATAATTACGGACGATGTTACTAGATTTCATGGAAAATCTTGAGGATTTCATTTCACACTCACCATCTTGTTCGCTGGTTCCGCGCAAAGAGGAAGTGGTCACGATCTCGCGATAATTTGTCCACTCGCCATGCGAACTTTGACAGGAACAGATTCCGTCACAATGTACATGTCCGATGAGCAGATTGAGGCAGATGATATACAAAGCAATACTTTAAACCGATGAAGTTTAAACATATAAAACGCAGTTATTGCTGTTTCGAATGTTTTAGCATATATTTAAGAGCAATTACTCTTTTGTAAATAGATTTCTTATGATGTTACCGTGTGTCTTTTTTGGGGGAATTAATGACTGGAGGGACTGAAATACTGAACGGACCTGTAGTTTTTGTGAACTACATACGCCATGGCGGAGACGCTGATCACTGGAGCTGGTCATATAAACCTAAACGCACCAGCTGATTCCATGAGCGGTGCGATGGCGTATTTACAGGATAAGGTGATTTCTTTATTTTTGACTATAGCAGCATCAGTGTGATATTTTTCACTGAGTATGTTGCACTTTTCATCCGTAAGCGCGTAACGTTAGCTCTGTTAGCAGCATCAGAGCTGAATCTAATAAAGGTAACACAGACATGGCATGCTGTTTTTTATGAACTATCATATTTATCTTTTTTTTTTTTTACTGATCGCGACTGTTATTGGCCTATGCGGGTTTTTATTTCAGCCAACATCTGAAGATTAAAATGTCATATCCTGTTGTAGATCATGTGACAGTGCAGTGATGTGTACATACCCCGCACATTAACGCTCCCGAATATCAGTGTTAAAATTTTGTTAAAAGTTGTCATGGCACATAACAACAGGAAATACTGTCATTCTTCTGTGCACTGTTCTTTAAAGTTATTTATCATTGATTATGGTCTTATTTTCTGCCTTTTTTCTTCTACACTACTCGTGGCATTTGTGTTCCTCATATGTAAATATGACTTTGAAAATAAATCACCTTTACATATTTTTTTAACATGCCAACAAAACTCAAGTAACTTTGTTTTTATTTTTGAACACTTTTTGTACAGCTTGTATCATGATTGAGTTATTTTGAAATAGTAAAAATGTGCATATCAAGTAAAATAATGCACTTATCTACTGGTGAAGTCAGGCATTAAGATGACTAGCAAATAAACTAGCAATATATTCAGTATTATTTATAGTAGTTTACTTTATAATAGTAAACTTGCGTTCACGTAGCCGTGTTTCTCTCACGCAATTTGGAAGCAAACAAATACGTTTTTATATTTGGCAAGGGCCAAATAGTTATGACAAGGTGACTGCGGGTCAGAGTATATCTGAAACAGCAAGGTTTGTTGGTTGCTTCCTGTCAGCAGTGGTGAGAATTTACCAACAGTGGTCCAAGGAGGGACAACACACAAACCGGCGACGGGCTGTTAAGCACCCAAGGCTCATCGATGCACAGGGTTATCCTGTCTGGTCTGATGCAACAGAATGTCTACTGTGGCACAAGTCACACAACATTTTAATGGGATGAATGTGTCAACATACAGTGCATCACACTCTATTCTGTATGTGGCTGCAGACCAAGCAATCAGAGTGCCTATGATACCCCTGTCCACCGTCGAAAGCAACTGCAATGATTGCTTGCAAATGAAGCAGTGGAAGTGGCCTCTTTCAGCAGGAGAATGCACCACCCTGCCACACTGCACATAATATTCAGATATGGTTTGAGAAACACAATGAAGAGTTCAATGTGTTGCCCTGACCTGCAAATTCCCCAGATCTTAATCCAATTGAGCATCTGTGGGATGTGCTGGACCAACAAGTTTGTTCCTCTGTGGCTCCACCTTGAAATCTACAGGATTTGAACCATCTCCTGCTAACGTCTTGGTGCTAGAGACCACACAACACCTTCAGAGGTCTTGTAGAGTCCATGTGTTGGCAGGCCGGCTCTGTTTTGGCAGGTGGTTATATATAAATAGATATTGTGACGGAACGACTGCCCCTCTCTTATAATCAGCGCCACCCCGTCCCTTAACCCGCCGCCCTTCGCCAGGTTCCCGACTGGAGTGGGTGTGATTCGAGAGGAGGGGTGCTGAAAAGGAGAATGGAGGGCGGAGGGATTCTCGCGCCGCCAAAGATGTGAGTCGCCGGACCCACGGTTCGGAATGGAGAATCACGCGTGACGCCGCTGACAGGCTAGGATGCCGGGCTGCTATTCCACTCAGTTGTCGTGGCTAAAGAGGACAAGCCGCTATGCTGAAGCCACCGCCACTCAGACCAAAGAGAGAGAGAAGCGCGTTGCCCAGACATTGCCCCCTTACCTGGAACCATCCCATCTGATCACTACCTATCCTTCACTATTCCTTGGCACGACGAGGACACCAGATCCCCCCCTTTTTTAACACTTTATTTCCCCTTTTTTTGTCATTTTATGTTTCTTTATGGTAATAAATGCCTGATACCACTCCCACTGTGTATGTCATTTACTCCTCCCGCCACAGTGGTGGAGAATGCGGGTAAGGCGGAGCTTAGACAGCACAGTTGGGTACCCGCGGATGACGTCATCCCTTCTCGCTCATTGAAGTTCGTGGAAAGTCGGACTGGGACAGAGACACAGCGGAGACAGCTTCCCAACCACAACCAGGGTGATGTTTCTCCCATTATCATTTACCCTGTGATTGGTTGAGGCTGTCAACTAAAACAGTGCCTTTCTGTCCCCGTTCCGGTGCGCTGCGAGAGGGAGAGCTGCCCGAAGAGGTATCCCTGACCCGCCCACTCCGACCGCATGGGGCCTGGCTGAGGAGGTAGCACTCCCATGAGGGCAGCGGCCGCATGACAGGGATAACGCTTAGAGGAGAGGAATGTGACGGAACGACTGCCTCTCCCGTATAATCAGCGCCACCCCATCCCTTAACTCGCCGCCCTTTGCCAGGTTCCCGACTGGAGTGGGTGTGATTCGAGAGGAGTAACGCTGAAATTGAATTGGCGTGTGATGAGGCACACCTGAAGATAATGAAGCCTCATCACTGCCGCTTTTAAATGCTGAGCGCGCCTCTCCTCGAGAGACCGTTCTCTTTCCCCTTGCATATTCACGCTGGTGTCCTCGTGGTCCAGGAAGGGAGGGCGGATTAATCATTAAACATTAATGAGCACATACAATTATGAAAGAACAAAGTGATTTTTGCTAAGAATCAACTTTAAAAATCAAACAGTGTAGCTTTAAGTAGTTTCAGTTTGAGAGAATAGAGCGTGTCAAGAGTGTCAAGAAGGGAAGCAAAGAAGACTAACATCAAGGGACAGACTGAAACTCTGCAGAAAGTACAGGGATTGAACAGCAGAGGACTGGTGTAAAGTTATTTTCTCTGATGAACCCTGTTTCTGACTGTTTGGGACAACTGGAAAATCGAGAGAACTGGAGTAGAAAAGATGAACGCTACCATGAGTACTGTGTCATGCAAACAGTGAAGACCATCTATATGTGGGGTTGTTTTTCATCCAAGGGAGTGGGCTCTCTTGAGGCAACTCCCCAGATCTTAATCCCATAGAAAACCTGCGGTCAATCCTCAAAAAGCGAGTAAGTGGACAAACAGAAGCCCACAACTTGTGATCAACTCTGAGCAAGAATGGATCGCCATCAGTCAGATTATTGCCCAGAAGCTTATATCCAGCATGCCAGAGCGAATTTCTATAATTGTTATGAAGAAAAAGGGACAACACTGTAAATAGTGACACTTGTGAAATACAAAATTTATGTCAGTGCCAATACTTTTGGCCACAGCTGTAGGACTTCAATAAATGATCCTCCGCATTTCTCAAATGGGCCTGCCTCATATTGGAACTTTTCTTTTGTTTAAAACATATATACTGGTCTCAAATCCCAGATGCTCTGCACAGCCGGTCGCTCCCTGCTCATGATATTCGGGGTTGAACACTTAATGATCAATTTGTTTGTGTTTTGATCTGTCAATATTGCTCTGCTCCTCTCAGGTTAACACTTTTTGAATCTGCATTAATGCTTGGATCAGCAAGATCGACTGTTTAGTGATGATTGTCTCTCCTTGTAATGTGTTGGCAGAAGTCAGACTTTGATGCGGTTCCTCCACTAAATTTGGGTGATCTGGACATCACCACAGATGAGTTCATTCTGGATGAGGTGGACCGTGAGTTCTGTGATTTAGTTTTTATCACTTAAGTAAGGGAAGGGCTGATAACTTAATTCATCATGTATTAATAAGTTCCATGCCATTTGTCCTTTTTTA
This sequence comes from Phoxinus phoxinus, assembly GCF_949152265.1. Classification (NCBI taxonomy): domain Eukaryota; kingdom Metazoa; phylum Chordata; class Actinopteri; order Cypriniformes; family Leuciscidae; genus Phoxinus; species Phoxinus phoxinus. The sequence continues at coordinate 20,528,470 of NC_136894.1, read as the reverse complement.
GTTCACATTCAAGCTAATCTGGAGGATGATCTGGTAAAAGAGGCGCTCAAGACGGTGAGATGAAAGTTCAGCTGATGATGTGTGTGATCATCATTACGTGTTAAATGTTTTGTGTTTTTTTTGTGGAACAGGGTGTGGATTTGCGGCAGTACTCCAAGCAGGTGGAGACCGAGCTGCAGCGAATTGAGCAAGCATCAATCAAAGACTGTATCCATATTGCTGTTTTTAATGGCTTTATAGTAGTTTGAAATCAAAAGAAAAAAACTTGACTTGACTGTTGATTTGAATACTTTGTGAGATTCACTCTCATATTAATGCAATAACCTGCAATTATTTTGCTAATATATTTTTTGGTGACACTTTAATTAAAGGTGGCATAGTTACACGTTTCTACATGTACTTACTTGAGTGATCACATTAAATTATGTATAGTTACAAGTAAAAACCCTAAACCTAACCGTAACTGTATATTATAATAATAATAATAATTCATTACATTTATATAGCGCTTTTCTGGACACCCAAAGCGCTTTACATAGAAGGGGGGGAATCTCCTCAACCACCACCAATGTGCAGCATCCACCTGGATGATGCGACGGCAGCCATATTGCGCCAGAACGCCCACCACACACCAGCTTACTGGTGGAGAGGAGACAGTGATGAAGCCAATTAGTATATATATAGGAGGATGATTAGGAGGCCATGATGGACAGAGGCCACTGGGCAAATTTGGCCAGGATGCCGGGGTTACACCCCTACTCTTTCGAAAGACATCCTGGGATTTTTAATGACCACAGAGAGTCAGGACCTCGGTTTAACGTCTCATCCGAAGGACGGCGCTCTTTTGTCAGTATAGTGTCCCCATCACTATACTGGGGCGTTAGGACCCACACAGACCACAGGGTGAGCGCCCCCTGCTGGCCTCACTAACACCTCTTCCAGCAGCAACCTGGTATTAGGTACATGTAGTTCATTAATATTACTCTGTACTTACATAAGTACTATGTAACTACGTCACCTTAAAATAAAGTGTAACCCTAGTTTTTTTTCTCCTCTGTTTTATTGATACTCTTGTATCAATGAACATGAAGCATGGTTTATGGTTCAGTAATTAAGACTTATTTAAAACAGTAATGAATATTAATAAAGAACCCTTAACAGTAGCACTTGTGTAGATATCAAAGAGAGTCAGAATATTGCCTCTTTACACAACCAGATCACAGCCTGTGACTCAATACTGGAGGTGAGTGTATTTAGTGGACATTAGGACTTTAAGCTGTTGTGGTTTGCAAACTATGACCTGCAATTTCATATTGTGAAAAGATATTTTACCATTCAAGAATTTAAACATTAGGACAGATGAATTTGAAGCTGCCTACATTTTCTTCTGTGTTCAGCTGGGGTGCTATTTGACCTGCTTCTGCTTTCTTTTCTGTCTAGCGTATGGAAGGCATGTTGAGCAGTTTTCAGAGCGACCTGTCATCAATCAGCAGTGAGATTCAGACGCTGCAGCAGCAGTCAGTCAGTATGAACATGAGGCTCAAGAACCGGCAGGCCGTCCGCAGTCAGCTCAGCCAGCTGGTTGATGAACTGGTCGTTCCCAGCACCATGATTTCGTAAGGATATGTATTGAGCATATTGTTCCAGGGAGATTTTGCTTTACCTTCTTAAATCACAGATTGAAGAACTGTATGTGTGTTGCAGTGTGATTCTAGACAGTCCTGTAACGGAGCAGGAGTTTTTGGAGCAGCTTCACGAGCTTAACAACAAGATCAACTTTGCTAAAGAACTCAGCTTCAGAGAGACCCTCGCCTGCTCTGATATACAGGACATCGTTGATCGCCTCAAAATTAAAGTGAGAGCAAATCAAAGATTGACTGGTATAACCCATTCTTGATATAAGAGATGCATGCAAAATTAATGTAATTCAGTTTTCTGTTGCTGAATGTATCTGTTTTGATTCTGCTCATAGGCTGTCTCAAAGATCCGTGAGTTCATCCTACAGAAGATCTACTCCTTCAGAAAGCCCATGACCAACTACCAGATCCCTCAGAACACACTACTCAAGTACAGGTACAAAATGCACAATCAAATCATACTAAGTTGCATGATAACATTACTTCAGTACCAGCACAAGGGTTATTCTCAGAAAGTGTGTGTCCCATTGAATTACTGCTAATTAACAAGATAGATTTAGCTCTGTTTAGTATTATGTAATGTAGTATATATTTTAAAATAAAAGGTTGTCATTGCAATATCATTAAATTTGCATGTTGTCATTCATCACATTACATTTTATTTTAATTCATCTACAATGCCACAGCAAAAAAAATTAAATGAAAAATGAATGTGATGAGGTTGTGAACATAAAAAAACACAGCTATATATTTAGTTGTCCTCACAGGCTAAATATCTCAGGCCCTGTTTACACCAGGTATTAAGATGCATTTTAGTCGATCGGATCACAAGTAGACGAGGGAGACACATATACCTAGTATTTCAATCTGGAAATACAAAATTTTGTCCGCTTTCAACCACTTCTGTTCTGATTTCTTCGAGAGGATGGAAAAACATATGGGCAGCAGCTTTTGGTTTTGCTCTGATAGCCACAAGATCATGCCGAACGCTGTGAGTGTGTGTTAGAAATCAGGAATGGTGAGAGAACATTGTTCTCTCAAACAAAGTTTAAATCCCGTCTGGCTAGCTCGCTTCCCATGTTTACGCATTAGGTCAGTAGGCGGAGGAGAGTAGGTGGTCTTTTGTGGCTGTTCGAACACATTCAACCACATGAGCGTTTATACTACGCAAGCGATCCGATGTGTTTTCGACTACCTCTGGAAGTGGTCAAAAGTGGACCGCTCAAAACGTTTTAGACCCCGTTTACACATATATTTAGCGTCGTTCATCTGTGATCCGATCGACCAAAACGATCTTAATACCAGGGGTAAACAGGGCCTCATTTACTGAACTGCAGATTTTCATTAGTTGTGTCGGTTAAGATGCATATGTAAGGCTGGAAGCTTACACTGCTATTTTGAACCAATAATTGGAACAAAAAGCAGTTGAAGGATGACGTGCATAATTCAGTTATTTATCTGACACCAATATAATTAATCTGACTCTATTAAAGTTGTTGTTATTCTTTAACCTCTTATTCTTTAAAGGTCTTTCTTAGAACTGATAGGAAAACGTAGGATTTAACCTGAACGTTTTAGATAACGAAAGTTATAATCACTTTAGCTTTTCAACATTATCAGTGATGAAAGGAAAGATTCTTAAAGCCTTTAAAGCAGGCAAAGTTACATTTTTAAATATACAGACAGTAGAATGGAACAACATACTGTATAGAAAACTTAGTTATACAAATAATGCTACTGTGCAGAAGAGGCCGTAACAGCCTCATAGTATGAGGTTACGCACTGGTGTGCGAGAGTTGCAGGCTTTAAGCCTTTCTCCTAGAATCAACAGTTATCTTTCCTTATTATATTCTGAGCAAAGCATTGTTAAAGATGAGTGAAATACCAACACTGAAACCGACTGACAGAAAACCAAAAGATGAGGCAAATGTGTGGTGATCAAGAGGGGGAGAAAAACATTAACATATTCTCCTCAATGCATGTTTAAGCAATAGTACCTACATTGTACATTAGCATTCTTTAATATCTCTTTTAAGTGCATCACCATTCAGTTCAGTTTATAAGCTGTCAGATGAGACTGATGGTAATGGTACAGATATGTCAAATGGTACAGATATGTCATTGAGGTGCAAATGACTCTCTCCAGACAGAACCATCCTGTGCCTAGAGTGTCCCAACAGTCCTCAATCAGCATATTGATGAAATCCCTTGCACTAGATATGCATTAGCATACTGTGATGATGAAGGCCATTGTGCCACATTTAATTCACATGCATACCTTTAAAAGGATTTCTGAAGTACTGGGGCAGTAAAGAGTTCTACCCATTTTCGCTCAGCCCTACACATATTTGTTTGTTTGCATTTGGGTAAACCCCAAATGATCTTCTTTAAAATCTCTTGAAAGAGAAAGGTCCTGGATTATTAATTCATTCTTAATAATCATAATTCATATTGGTTGACCACTTATCTAAAAAATGTTGGGTCACACATGATACCCTTATAGTAGTCCAGTAGACAGTTACGGCCCAGGGGTCTCATTTATAAAGCGTGCGTACGCACAAAACGGGGCTGGAAACGTACGTACGCCAGTTCCCACGCAAAGGTTGTGATCTATAAAAAACAAACTTGACGGGAGAATGTGCGCACCTTTAAGCAAACTTTGAGCCGTGCGTACGTACATTCTGGAGACAAAGGGAATTGGCGACACAGATGGTGAGCTGGAGTTAAATGTCTTTTTGGTCACTTTTAGACAGAAAATCTAAATTATTCGATTATTCGAATTAATTATACATATACAGAAATATAATTTCACTCACCAAGACTATCACTTGAAGCAAATATCCACACCTTAAATGCCGTTTAGTGAAACTGACGCATATCTAACGGCAGATGAAGTAAAACTGTAAATCTTCATTATGATTCCTAATCATAGGCTACAGTGCGTGTTCACAATAACAGTTTAAATAAAATATTGATTTAAACTGTTTTACTTCTGATATAAACATTCAGATTAAATATGACATTCTCATTAATGGAGTTAAACACTTACACTAGCTACATGAAATTTATAAATATTTGTTGTGGATGCTATGCTTTTGAACACTTTTCCTTTGGCATGCTGTGTTTTAGCTACAGAGATAATTGCTTATCATGATAATAGCAGATTGTGCAAATATAATGCACAACAAGGTCGATCTTTTTCCATTAAAAATACAAATCAATTAAAAATACTATTTGGTCAGTGGAAAAGATTGAGAAAAACTTTCTCTGAAATGTATTTTACACTATTTGATTTATTTATTCAAAAACAAGGCAAGGATAGGCTACTAAATGATTTTTATTAATGTAATGTGACGGCACATCCGTATTTCATATTTTCCTAATGTCTTGTACCGTTAAACATGTTATCACGTGGATGAATAATCATATGCAAATGATATGCAGATGAGGATATGCATAGTAAAACTAGGCGTTGTAAGCTCCATATATGGTTATTTCGGGGAGGAGACGCATGTGCGCACAATCTTCCGCTGAGTGGGATTTCTAAAGTGAATCCTGCGCAGTTTTTGGCGTACGCACGCTTTTATAAGTCTGAATATTTTTTTGCGTACGCCATTTTGGGCTTTCGGGCGCACGTACACTTTTAGTAAGGATCCTACGCACAGTTTTATAAATGAGACCCCTGGTACTTTCCGGCAGAGTTTTTAAAAATGGAAAAATAAATCAATTAAAAAATACTGCCATTTCCTGAGACTGAGCTATAGTAAACACCATAACAGAAATAAACAATATCTAGAAACAATAATAAATTACACTCTGTTTAAGATATTATTTCCACTTTTAACTATGGCCCTACTTTATTTCTGTTGAGTAAGAAGCACAATACTGAGTATGGATGTTTTTCTGGTCATCTACAGATTTTTCTATCAGTTCCTGTTAGCCAATGAGAGGACAGTTGCAAAGGAGATTCGGGACGAGTATGTGGACACCATGAGCAAAATCTACTTCAGTTACTTCAAGTCATACAGCAGCAGACTGCTGAAAGTCCAGGTGACAGGCATGGAAGTACACTACAGTTCACAGTTTTAAAGAGCAAGAGCGGTTCCACAACCGCAAGTTTTGATCTGATTGGCCTATTTTACGTAATTTCCGGGAGTCAGCACATACAGGTTTATAGCTCAGCAGACAGTCGGTTGTACCGGCAAGTTCCACTACAATGAGAACTTTTGATGTCACTTTTTTGAGAGATGTTAGAAGTTTTGATTGAGACACTTAGTAACAAGTAAACAAGATTTCCTTGTACATGCATGTATAATCTAGCCTGGCTCCGCTCTCCTACGTACTTCCGCTCAATTTTCATATTCCTTCAGAACTACGTCTGGGATAGTGGTATATTCTTGGGTTTTCTCAAATAAATTTTTTACCGGTCCAATCAGCGAACAGCGGGAGTGGCTGAGAACGATGACATTGAGGTTGTGCGCTAGTTTGAGTCGTCATATGTCACGACCAAACGTTAGCGATTGGTTATGGCAGATCCAGAGTGACTCTGGGCAGATCCAATAGTTTTGGAATGAATGTACGCAAATGAAATGTACGAGAGTCTGGTAGAACCAGGCTATGTATAATCTGCTTTGTTCTTAGAGTAGTGTCTGATTGAACATCTACTTACCACTAAAGCTTATGTAAAAAAGCTAATTATGGCTGTCACTTTAAATGTTGCTTAAAAAAATCACTTCCTGTCTAACTGGGTGTTTTTTTGGCCAAAATAAGCTTCATCTACTACTAGAAGTTTGACTTACATGAAAATGCCACAACAGTAATCCACTCTAACGTTTAGTTTTAGTCCTGGATGCTCATTGGTTAATCAGCTTTCTACCGTAGTTATGTGAAAATACACACGATATATTAACAGCTTTATTTATTTTAAAGCTTTTATTACATTCAGATATTTAAATTAATATAAATAAACTGCTTTAATGTGGAGCAAGAGATTCAGACTTTATTGCTTCAGAAATATCACTGTCACTTTACTCACCACTGATTGGTCCAGTTTTGGTTTGCAATATCTTACCTAGTATAAGATCTGCTCTGGAGCAGTTATCCGTGTAGCGCAAGTTATCATGTAAAAGAACAGCACCAAAACCAATCCACCTTCTTGAACCTGAAAATCCAGAGTTTTCTCAAAATAAACTCAAATTTACCACTAAAACTGGATTCATGGAACAGTCCACTGTTTTAAAGATCACTGCAGAGCACCCATACCAGAGCCATTGTTAACCTTAGTTGTTATGATAAATTACTGTTAAAACTATAATATACAGTATAAAAGCGAAGACGCACTCAAGGCTGTGCTACATTGTGCTTGGCATGAACCTAATCTTTATTTCTAAAATATGTCTCAATTTATCTTGTGTTTGTTCTTTCTCCATCTCCTTTTGCCAGTATGAAGACGTTGCAGACAAGGATGATCTGATGGGAGAAGAGGATACAGCCAAAAAAGATATCCTTTAGATTGATGTCTAATCACAATCACAATTACATAGAATTAGCATGCCAAATGACTTACTTAAATTCAACAAACACACTTGCTTTTGAGTTTGGTAGAGAAAGGCATTTGTTTTCTGTACCATTGTAATGTGGTTGGTTTCTTTAACTGCTTCGCAGGTTTTTTCTCCAAGCCTTCTCTCAAGAGTAGGAACACTATTTTTACTCTTGGCCAGAGGGGGGAAGTACTGAATCCTACAGAGCTGGAGGGGCCCATACTGATCCCACACGCTGCTCAGAGAGGAGAGTCCAGAGTGAGACACTATTGCTTTATACCACATTACAGTTAATGCTACCAATACTTGATTTCAAAAAATCTATTCCTAAGAATTAAACTCTTCCAGCATTGTCTGTGCTATGGACATGAATAATACTAGTATCATGATAATAATAGTGATCATGGTTCACGATGTTGTGACAGCCCTGGATACATACAACAATGAAAAAAAATCCAATAGACTTGCATTGAGCCATATATAGAGACAGAAATATTAAAGTAACATTTTAATGAGGGGTTCCAGGATTTCATGGGACTTAAAAAAAAAAATATTGCTGCCTAAAATAACTGAATTTACAATATCTGCAGCATGTGTTGTTTTACAGTAAAAACCCACCAATAATCATGATCCACTAATCTGTAAATAGTTTTTTACACACAAACATTTTTTGTGCATAATTACTATTTTTGTTACATTTATTACTATAGCAGTATACTTTCTTACTGACTTCTCTCTGTCTCTGTCAGTACCCGTATGAAACTCTCTTCCGCAGTCAGCACTATGCTTTGTTGGATAACGGGTGTCGAGAGTTCCTCTTCTTATCTGACTTCTTCATGGTGGCTGGAAATTCTGCGTTGGATTTGTTCAACAGCATCATGGGAAAAACGCTCAGCATGTTCTTGGTATAGTCACACTCAGTATCAGAATCTTTGAGGAAAAAATATGATAATGCTTTTTTTCATGGTCTAAAAGTTTCATATTTCCACAGTATTTTGTAGTTTCCTAACAAAAACTACACTATGTATTATACTTTTTTAAATAGTTTGTGAACAAATTTTTCTTTTATTTTTATTAGACATTTTCTCATTCCATTTTCCCCCTCTTTTCTCTATCTGTAGAAGAATCTGTCAACATACTTGTCAGACTGTTATGACAGTATTGCTGTGTTTCTCTGCATTCACATCATTCTGCGCTTCAGAGCCATCACGGCCAAGAGGAACATCCCTGCTCTTGACAAGTCAGTCCCTCTGTCATTGCAAACATACAGAATCACCAACACAGACCTAGAAACAGGACAGTTGTCATTCTGTCTAGTAATGTAACATTCACATGCTGAACAGATTTTAACAGGACAATACAGCTTTTGTTACTTTAAAGTCGTCATATAAACTGTTTGTTATTAGGGGCTAAGCACCGTAGGTGCATAGGCACCTATTGTATCCTCCTCCTGCTCTTGAAGTCTATGACTTGCATCTCTTGACATGCCTATATTCTATTGCCAATGATCACTCTCACTTGTTTCGTCAGAAGTCGCCAGATCTCCATTAAAGAAAATGAATGGGATCATGTCGCATTGTCTCGCTGGCTGTGAACAGGACCTAAAGGGCTAGAAACAAAGTTATTTTTCCTCTGATTCCTTGGCTTAAGATGATTGCGCTCCCTATGATGTCATTTTCCATTATGATCATTTTTCTGTCATTTAGAATTTTCCTAAAAAACTTTTTCAAACTTTTCCTGGATGGTTCGGAATTGAAGTTGGTTAGTTAAACCGTTCTCGAATAACTCGCAAACGAATTCGACAAAGAGCATTCCAAAATGAACGTGAGGCTATATCTCCACAATGCTTTAGCGTATTCTGACAAACTTGGTGTGTTTTATGACATCCATGAGCTATGTTACCTGCACAGTTTTGGCGCAGTCACACTTAGTGGTCAAGAGATATAAAAAATAGCTATTTTTCATTGCTTATAACTTCAGAACGGTTTCACCAAAAATAACAACACACCAAAAATGGGTCTCTTTAGATTCGGTATAGCATACGAAGTTGAATGATACCCAATTTTCCCATATCTGCAATTTTGGATGTCGGATATTTTAAATTCTGTTACAAAATTCTATATTTTACAAACGCATTGCTGAGAAAGGCAGACCTATCGAGCCATCTACATCTACATCTGTAGGGCCAGTGAGATTACATAAAGTCAGATGAAAGCGCTGAATGACGAGATGGAGGTACACAGAGTCAAAACTGTGAAGCCAAATAAATGATATGGTAAATCAGACCAGAGTGTAATGACAAAAAAGAAATGCAGCAAATATGGCAACAAGCATGAATATAGAAATTGTCCTGCCTTTGGAAAAACATATAAGAACTGTCAAAAGAAAAATCACTTCGCTAAAATGTGCATATCTAAGAGCCATTCAGGGTAAAAGAATGCACACAGTTGAATAGAGCGAGGATATGTTCCAGAGCAGGTCAACTATACAAAATCTATGACTTTTTAAAATGTACATGAAAATGATTGGACTGAAATTCTCAAAATAATAAGAGAAATGTCACAGTTAAACTTGATACTGGTGCTGGATGCAATGTGTTGTTGGAGAATGCGTATAAAGCACTAAACATCACAGGAAGGCTGCAAAAATCAAGCTGCAAGCTAGTTGCTTACTCAGGCCACATGGAGCCATTAGGCAAGATGGAGCCATTAGGCAAGAAGCGCTCACCTGTAAGTACAAGGGACAAAAGTACAAGATTGTATTTGAAATCATAGAAAGAGTTGCACAAGCAATTCTTGGACATGCTGCCTGCCAAAAGTTAGGCGTGTTATCAAGTTGAGAAAAATGACATTCTCAGATTGATGATCTGTTTGTAGGATTAGGCTGCTTACCCAGTGAACACCATATTCAAATAAACACAAACATCAGACCAGTTGTGCATGCTCCAAGGAGGATCCCAGTAGCTCTCAGAGATAGTCATCGACTCTACAAAGAATGGAACATATGGGAGTTATTGCAAAGCAAACTGAGCCTACTGAGTGGGTCAACAGCATGGTGACTGGTCACATTTAACAAAATTTGCATATGCATGGACCTAATGCTCTAAATAAAGCAATACAATGAGAGCACTATCAAATGTTAACTGTAGAAAAAGTGGTCTCAAGAATGCCAAACGCAAAATCCCATCTGTTGGGAGAAGAACTAGAGATGAATTGGGTGACATCACAACTTCCCAGTTTTCTTTCTGAGAAAAAGCTGGAAGTTTCAAGAGAGCCACAGCAGATGATGCAGAGATCCAAGCATTAAAGGATGCTGTCAGTGATGGCTGGTCGAAAGAGAGATTGGCGCTACCAAGATCAATTCAACCTTACTGGACGTTCAGAGGGGAAATCATCTATGTTGATGGTCTATTATTCAAGCCAATAAGCTCATTGTTCCATAGCAGCTTAGACAAGAAATGCTCAGCAAAATACACGAGTCTCACCTCGGAATCATGACATTATGTATTGGTCAATATGTCTGCACATATTAAAGAGACAGTGTCCAAATGCGGGGTTTGCAACGATAACAAAAACAACAACCAGAGAGAGCCACTGCTGCCACACGCATTTCCTGGACGACCATGGGAGAAGATTTGGACAGACATTTGTTATCATAAAGGGTTTGCATTACTGTTGTGTGTAGATTACTTTTCAAAATATCCAGAGATTAGAAAGCTTACTGACACTACAAGCCTAGGAGTGATCTTGGAGATGAAGTCTTTTGCAAGGCACAGGATTCCATCTCCAGATGTTGTAGTATCTGACAACGGACCTCAATATGCTAGTGCTGAGTTCACTGTCCTTGCTGAGAAGTGGGACTGCAAGCATATAACATCCAGTCCTGGTTACATACGATGATGAAACACCAGATGAAAACCTGTTCAGGAGGAATCGCAAACATCTAAGGAAAACAAAAGAGACAGATAAGTCAGTATTTGACAAGGGCATTGTCATGGAAACAAATGGTCTGCAGGAGGTAGAACAGTTACAGAAAAATGTTTCTGATACTCACGACAAGGAAGTACCAGAGTCTCACATTGATGATAACTCTCATTATGACCCAGGGAAATCATACCGTACCAGATATAGAAGATTAGTGAGAATGCCTGCGAGACTGAGTTTCAATATACATGGTGCTGAGTCTTTGGAAATTGTGCATGTATTACATTCAGATTACATAGTTAGGATAGTTATCAGTTTCTAGTTATAATAAAAATGTTATTGGTTTGTTAACAGACTATGCGTTTATGAATTTTGTTGTTATATGCAAATGAAAAGAAAAAGAAAAAAAGCTAAAAGAAGAGGGATGTAATTTATGTGGATGTTTTGTGTGCCCGTTGGGCATCCGTAGTAGTCATGTGCAACGAGAAGGAAGGAGGTAATAAAAAGTGACTGGCATCAAGCCAGTTGACTCCACGCAGCATTTTATTTTACCCGCCATTTTTTAAAAAATGCGGTTCTTGGCTTCGTGCAGTAAGAGTTGTCTGTTTGCAAATATGGAATTTAGTAAAAAAATATGACCGCTGGACCAACAACGAGGTCCAGGCTTTAATAAGCGCAGAAAGAAATCCAGCGGGAGTTGGAAATGGCAATCCACAATTAAAGCAAATTGTCCCTCAAGGCTCAATTCTTGCACCACTCCTATTCAACCTGTACATGCTCCCAATGATCCAAATAATAAGAAAGAACCAAATTGCTTACCACAGCTATGCAGATGACACACATATCTACTTAGCCCTATCGCCTAACGATTACAGCCCCATTGACTCACTGTTCCAATGCATTGATGAAGTAAACAGTTGGATGTGCCAAATTTCTTCAGTTAAACAAAGACAAAACTGAAGACATTGCGTTTGGAAGCAAAGATTAAAGGTGGGGTATGTAATTCTCTTTTTTTGCCATTTTTTCCAAATCACTTAAAATCCTATTCCTAACCCACTTACAGCCACTGAGTTAGAAGCACTGAAATAAAAATGAGGCAATTTAATCATCTGTGGAACAGGCAGGACTTCGAAAAACTCCAGCCAATCATTTCCAAGACCACCTAGAATCATTGGACAGTAAGTGTGTCAATCAAACGGTCGTACCATCCCCCCCCCCCCCCCCCCCCCCCCATCCATGTCCATGTTCTTTGAATGGGTGGAGTCAAAAGAAAGAAGGTAGGACCATTTGAGTTGTGTATTATCAAAATCTGCCAGCCGTTTTGCAAATCACATACCCCACCTTTAAGTTCTCAAGGTGAATGCATACCTTCACTCTAGGGATCAAACAACAAAAAAATCAAGTCAGGAATATTGGTGTGTCTCTAGAGTCAGACCTTAGCTTCAGTAGTCATGTCAAAGCAATAACTAAATCAGCATACTATCATCTGAAGAATATTGCAAGAATTAGATGCTTTGTTTCTAGACAAGACTTAGAGAAACTTGTGCATGCTTTCATCACCAGCAGGGTGGATTATTGTAATGGACTCCTCACTGGCCTTCCCAAAAAGACCATAAAACAGTTGCAGCTCATACAGAACGCTCCTGCCAGGATTCTGAGCAGAACCAGAAAATATGAACATATACCACCAGTCATCAGGTCTTTACACTGGCTCCCAGTTACATACTGGGATACCCAGGTATATACTGGTATATCATTCAATGGCCTAGGACCTCAATACATTGCAGATATGCTCACTGAATATAAACCCAACAGATCACTCAGATCATTAGATCACATCAGCTAGAACTATCAAGGCTTCACTCAAAGCAAGGAGAGTCTGCTTTTAGCTATTATGCCAGCCGTATAAACATGTATATATACATATATACAGTGGGGAGAACAAGTATTCGATACACTGCCGATTTTGCAGGGGGTTTTTTTGCTGATTTTTTTCCCAAATTTTGCCGTTTTGGCTAGGCCACTCCAGGACCTTGAGATGCTTCTTACCGTGCCACTCCTTAGTTGCCCTGGCTGTGTATTTCGGGTCGTTGTCATGCTGGAAGACCCAGCCACGACCCATCTTCAAAGCTCTTACTGAGGGAAGGAGATTGTTGGCCAAGATCTCACAATACATGGCCCCATCCATCCTCCCCTCAATACGGTGCAGTCGTCCTGTCCCCTTTGCAGAAAAGAATGATGTTTCCACCTCCATGCTTCACGGTTGGAATGGTGTTCTTGGGGTTGTACTCATCCTTTTTCTTCCTCCAAACACGGTGAGTGGAGTTTAGACCAAAAAGCTCTATTTTTGTCTCATCAGACCACATGACCTTCACCCATTCCTCCTCTGGATCATCCAGATGGTCATCAGAAAACTTCAGATGGGCCTGGACATGCGCTGGCTTGAGCAGGGGGACCCTGCGTGTGCTGCAGGATTTTAATCCATGATGGCGTAGTGTGTTACTAATGGTTTTCTTTGAGATTGTGGTCCCAGCTCTCTTCAGGTCATTGACCAGGTCCTGCTGTGTAGTTCTGGGCTGATCCCTCACCTTCCTCATGATCATTGATGCCCCACGAGGTGAGATCTTGCATGGTGCCCCAGACCGAGGGAGATTGACCATCATCTTGAACTTCTTCCATTTTCTAATAATTGCGCCAACAGTTATTGCCTTCTCACCAAGCTGCTTGCCTATTGTCCGGTAGCCCATCCCGGCCTTGTGCAGGTCTACAATTTTATCCCTGATGTCCTTACACAGCTCTCTGGTCTTGGCCATTGTGGGGAGGTTGGAGTCTGTTTGATTGAGTGTGTGGACAGGTGTCTTTTATACAGGTAACGAGTTCAAACAGGTGCAGTTAATACAGGTAATGAGGGGAGAACAAGGAGGGCTTCTTAAAGAAAAACTAACAGGTCTGTGAGAGCCGGAATTCTTACTGGTTGGTAGGTGATCAAATACTTATGTAATGCAATAAAATGCTAATTAAATATTTAAAAATCATACAATGTGATTTTCTGGATTTTTGTTTTAGATTCCATCTCTCACAGTTGAAGAGTACCTATGATAAATATTACAGACATGTTTTGTAAGTAGGAAAACCTGCAAAATCGGCAGTGTATCAAATACTTGTTCTCCCCACTTTATATAACCATGTCAATGTTGCAAGCTACAGTATATAGTTCAGCAGCTCTGCCGAAAACAGTGGTGTCATCATCCAGCTCAATTCAGTTCAAGTTTTTGTTCTCATCCAATAGTCTCAGTGTAGCCAAATGTATAATATTACTGAATATTAAGTGTCTTTTAAACCCCAACTAAGCAACCCAAGGGCAACAGCGGCAATTTGGTGGGTTATAATTCTTAAATTATATTCTATCACTTTGCATGCCATCGCCATCATAGCCACTTCTTTGGGAAGAGCTCATTAGCAAAACAAAGCGTAATATTCTGTTACACTGGTGAGGAGACAAGAGGACACTTTTTCAACACATTCTCACTCCCTATATGTGTCCTATAAATATTGCATGTCCAAGACTTTTAGGCTTTTAGTCAAGACATTTTCACTATACAGACACCAAAAGTTCCCTTTAGCGTCAGAGTTTATAACAAAATAAACGCTGTTTAATGAAGAAATTAGATCTCAGATCGGCCACATACAAGCTCCTCTGCATTACCTGTCAGTTTCATGACACTTGCGTGTTTCTGTGGTTGATGTATCTTTATAAATGGCTTTTGTTTTTGTTTTTGTATTGTGCAGGTACTGGGAGGCTGTGCTAGAATTGCTGTGGCCAAGATTTGAGCTCATTTTGGAGATGAACATCCAGAGCATTCGAAACACTGACCCTCAGAAACTGGGTGTACTGGACACCAGACCACACTATGTACGAAGCCTCATACACAAACACATGTCGACATACCACACACACACAAAAGTTTTTTTGGTAGTGCAAACATTTTGTACGTCCACAACTAGACCTCAGCCAATCGACAATTATTATTAAAAGATTATGCTCATGTTGTCTTTAGATTTTAAAATGAAATAACAATTGTTCCATTTTAATCAGTTTTATTTTTATTCCTACCAAACATGTATTAAATGTATTGATATGTGAAACTACCTCTCAGTAAAAAGCGTAACAAAGCTATACCTTTACATTTCATGTATGAAGATAACATATTCAATTAAAGAGGGGAAAATGTATGATTCAGCTGTATTCACTGAAAAGTTAAATCCTAAAATTCTGTCCTAAAAACAATGCTCAATTTTATAGAAAAACTCGTATTTTTAGAGACTTACATGTGCTGTTTTCTTTCCATGTACAGTATGATATGAATGCATGATTACATGTATGTGGCATAAATAATTTGTTTTTGCTTCTTGTTTGTGTAGATTACACGCCGATATGCTGAGTTCTCCTCTGCTATTGTCAGCATAAATCAAACCTTTCCCAATGAGAGGACCAACACGCTACTCGGACAGCTGCAGGTGAGCAGAACAGAAACCCATCTGTGTTCTCGAAAGGTGAAGTGGCTCATATTGAAACCTGACATGGATATGATTTCCAGATTGAGGTGGAAAATTTTGTGCTGAAAATGGCGGCCGAGTTTCCTTCTAGACGAGACCAGCTCATCTTCCTCATCAACAACTATGACATGATGCTCAATGTGCTCATGGTGAGGTTACTCACATCACACTGCCAGAAATGGGTATAAAATAAATACATGAACATGTTTTCAAAATATTATACAAAATACCTCAGTTGAAATGGATCAAAATGAAATACCAAATACTGTGTGGATTTTTTTATTAATTTAAATACACATTCAGTATTTTGTATTTTGAAATACACAAAAACTTGTGAAATTGACCATTCAGTGAAGTATCACTATTAGGCTGAAATCTGTCTTGACCTATTCTGAATGCAAAAAAACATTTAGGTGTGTACAACTGCTTAGAAACTGTTTTAATTTCACCTACCTCCCACCAAAATTTCAAAAAAGACTGGGTTCAAGGTGTCATCTGTGTTCCACTTCTATATTTATTTCTGACCAAGTAACACTACAGCCCATTACTTGTGGTGAAAAGCCCTGTCCCAAATGGAACCCTAACCCTTCGTAATCTTAATCCAAGTCCACTCTTTTGGATGTAATGCCGCTTTGGTAAATAAGGTTGTTACGATACCAAGTGATACAGGTGAAATTACACTATTCTCAATACCAGTTTTAATAGCACAGCAAAAAATAATAATAAGTATTAATGTAAGTAAAAAGTTCTCAAGTAATTATTGAAGACAAGTAAACAGTTACTAATAAAATAAAATGAAAGCAAATAGGGCAAATAAATACAGTAGAACAAAGATACAAATTAAATAAAGAGTGCTAAGTTTTTCAGGTAGGTCTACCTAACAGAAGTAAGAAATAATACAGAAATTGAATAAAGTAAAATAAAACGCTGTATGAATTAAATACACAATGATATTTATTAAAGCTACAAAAGTTATTTCGTCTCAAGTGCAGTGAGTGAATTTCTCTTTTTCTTTAGTTGTTTGATTAAGGAGACAGACAGCAGCAGAATATTAGTCACTTTAAGAGCTTATGCACGAACCACATATATTGATACATATCAAATGTTCAATGTCTCCCATCTGTTTACCTTCACTCAAGACATAAACCGACTGTGTTTACGTGTATACTCAGATTTTGACTCATTTTTGTATGCATTTTGACCATTTACCTGTGCACAGAAAGCTGCCTGTCAGTGTGCGAATACTAATTATGAGTTATTTTGCGGCATATTGCACTTTTAATAACTCTTTTTAACATAAATCATGTCCCAATCTTTTTACTCATTCGTCCATGTTTCTTTATTGCTCTAATGTGTAATAATAACTAATAACTCCTGCCCACTAAAAGGTGCATGAATATGCTTATGCGATACATAAACGATATAAAAAAAGTGAAATCAACCCCACAATCAATTCCACAATATATATCGTCATATCACCCAGTCCTAGCAAGCAGTAATTCTTAAATACATTTGACTTTCTAGTTGATAAAACCAACAATCAATTAACTATCAAGACTGACTGACTGGCTAACTAGTTGGCACAGGAAATCAGCAGCCTAAGAAAGAGTTTGACTGGCACAAAGTATATTATGTATTTTGAAAATATAAAAATAGTAAACTTAAATGTATTTAAATACAAAATACATTTGATTTATTTCAAAGGCTTTAAAATACAAAATAGCATTTTGTGTTTCAAATACATATTTTAAATGCATGTATCTGAAATACTGCACACTGCAGTCCATTTATTAACTGTTAAGACTGTACCAGAATGCATCATGATGATATGTTCTGTGTGTGTTATAAAGGAGAGAGCAGCTGATGACAGTAAAGAGGTTGAAGGCTTTCAGCAGCTCCTACTGGCTAGAACACAGGTACATTCTGGGATACTAAGTACCGGTTAAGACTGACAGCTGTCTTGAAGTAGGACATTGCTTTCCTTATTGTCATGTAAGTAACCATTGTTTGTTGATATGTAATTTTACAGGAGTTTATAGAGGAGATTCTTTCATCCCCGTTTGGAGGGATGATTGCATTTGTGAAGGAGAGCGAGGGACTAATAGAGAAAGGGCAACTTGACAAACTCAAAAATGATGAAGGTTAGTGCTGGAGCTGCTTTGTTTTCACTGTTAAGGTTTATATCGTACTGCTTTATTTTTCATCTTTTATCATTTATTCATCACCCAAAAATTCCTTCATCATTTACTCACTCTAATGTTGTTATAAACCCATAAGTCCTTCATTCATCTTCGGAACACAAATTAAGATATTTTTTTACATTCTCTCATCATTTTTGTCCATCCAATGGAAGAAATTTCAAAAAGAAGAATTACAAACTATACAAAAGAAAGAACGGAAAAATACCATGTTTGATCGTTTTTGTGTGTATGTTTAGGAAGTTGCAGTGATGGAACCACATTTAATGTAGTAACCTGAGCTGTTCCCTTTAGAATAGGAACTCTAAACTGTGTCTTGGGTGGATGCTATGGGAAACAAAATACCTACTGCACCATGCCGCAGGGATGCCATCCCTCACAAATCATTTATCCGCTCGACTCAAAGTTGAAACGGCAGGGCAGCACGAGCTTACTAGAGCAGATGCGTGTACTCGCTGATTGGTCTCAGTCACTCGACCACTAAACAACACTGCTGAATTCAAACGCTTCTTCACTGGATCTCACAAAGAACACAAATGTCTCAGTGATTTTAAACTAGTTTAAAGCCAGATGAAACAGCACTGACAAACATGAGAAACTGTGTGCCCGTCAATACAGTCAGAAGTAGGGATGGCGAAAACGAAAACATTTCTTGACCGACCACCGAGCCGATTAGTTTAACCGATTAGTTTAAAATATGCTACGCTATTTGAAATAACAGCCATTTTGCGCCGCGCCTGCAATTTCGCAACTCTATCGCATCTCTCTGCCGTTCTTCCTCCCACTCACACACACACACACACACGGCACCGCCCTTCCACTCACCTCACTTTTTAAAAATCCCCTACAGCGCAAAACACGAGTCCCGCAAACGCGGCGCCGAGGAGCTTGTATGTAATCGGAGGACAAATGACTCCTTAGATTCGAAATGGTTTGGGTACAACGTGATCGCGTTGAAAATAAAGGTGTTTGTCTAGCGTTAGAAGCTCATTTGAAACATTGACGCGGCTGCGGCTCATTTAAGAAAATGACAGCTCCGAAGAGGCTTGCGGGTGTCGCATTTTCAGGTGATACATCATAGATGATGTGCTACTACTGTATTTAAGCACTGTATCACACAAGTTGCAACTTACATCTGTCATTCTTTTTGGTGAAATGGTCCCACACACTACTTTTCTTTGCACGCCTCATCCTGTCTGCGCTGGCTCTAACCTCGAGTGTTTTAGCCTGTAGTCTTTACTTTTCGCAAACCTTGTGAGCGTGCAAACCCAAACGCTGTGACCTCGCGCCAAATGTTTTTATTGGTTTATTAAGTACACACAGGCGAGTTATGAAAAATTGAGAGAGGGATTTGTTCACTTCACACGAAAAGATCTTGGAATGAGATGGCTAACTGTAGTAGCGTTTAGTCCACTGTCTATAATAGCCTAATTTAGAGATCACTTTTTTTTTTTTTACCGACTACCGACAAATTTAACGGTCAACCATCAGTCAAACGGTCATCGGTTAACATCCCTAGTCAGAAGGCTTTTCAATCTACAAGTTGTCATTGCTTTTGGTGAACAGACTTTTTTTTTTTTAACTGAAAAATCATCCTGTCCCCAAACGCAATAATCATATTACAATGTTTCCATCAAAGGATGCTCATAGAAACACCCACATAAGTCTGGGTGAATCCCAGGAATCTGCATCTTTTTAAGAATGTGTCTGCCTATATCTGTTTGTCAGCTCGTATCACTCAGTTGGTGCGGGGTTTCTCCAGCACATGGAAGCAGTCTGTGGAGGCCCTGAGTCAGGATGTGATGCGTTCCTTCACCAACTTTAAAAACGGAACCAGCATAATTCAGGTACAACCTTATGAGACAAATCTTGTGACCATTTGTGTCCTAATTAAGTAATTTATTTTATGCATTTAAATGTTATGAATACTTGTCTGGTTGTATTCACTAGGGAGCACTGACCCAGCTCATCCAGTACTATCATGGTTTCCATAAGGTCCTCTCCCAGCCAACATTCCGCAGTCTGGCGGTGCGCTCTGAGCTCATAAACCTCCATCATCTGATGGTTGAAGTCAAGAAACACAAACCAAACTTTTGAACTCACGCATGAATCATCAGCACTTATTGGCCCAAGACTGTCAGAAAATATTTGCTGTAGTCGCACTACAAAAAAATCACTCTTTGGGAGTACCTAAGAACATACACATTCATAAAACAAGATATATTTTCCTGATAAGCAAAATTGTGTAAAACTGAAGACTAATTTTCAGAAAATCTATATTGGATGGTGAGTGTAATTTGTCTTCTGTCACCGGCAGAAGTTCTGTCAACTTTTGAACTTAAGCAAAACAACAATGCAAACAATTTTACAATTCTAAACTTTTTTCCTAAACAGGTAAATATATCTTGTCATAAAGATGTTAAGATTTTCTGGAAAACAAGGCAGAAATATTAAAAGTCTGATATTTTGCAGTTTAGAGCTGAAGCTAGAACAGGACTTTTAAAGGCTGATTTTCAGTAGATTGCGATTGATATCAACAAAAGTATCCAATATATTGAGCACTAATCTAATTATTTGGTCAGTCTTATTTTTTTAAGGGATAATTGACCCAAAAAAAATTATATTATGTCATCATTTACTCACCCTCATGTTGTTCCAAACCCGTAAGACTTCAAAGAAATCAAAGTTTTCTGTCCCTCCATTCACAGCTACGCAACTACCACTTTGACGCTTAAGAAAGTACATAAAGACATTGTAAAACTAATCCATATGAATTGTGCAGAAATTTTTAACTAAACCACATATGGCTTATTTATTTTTTACAATCTTTTTATGAACTTTTTGAAGCGTCAAAGTGCTAGTTAATTAGCTGTCAATAGAGGGACAAAAATTTCTTTAAAAAAAATCTTCATTTGTGTTTTCCGAAGTTGAATGAAAGTCTTGTGGGTTTGGAATGACATGAGGGTGAGTACATGATGACAGAATTAGCATTTTTGGTGAGCTAACCCTTTAAGTTTGCTGATAATTTTGATTTCCTTCTGTGTTTATGTAAATGCATTCTAAAACAGATCTAAAAATGTCTTTTTGTTTTCTCTGAAAAGTTATTTATGTAGTACTATGCACTGTTGTATTGACAAATAAAAGCATTCCATGTCTCAAAATAAAAGATATTAAATCAAAAGTCTCTGAAAATGTTCCCATAATTTTGTCAATCTGTTAAAGCAGTTATAAAAAACAAGGCTACACATTGGGTACACATTTTTTGTTGTGTTTTTATGATGGTAATGAGTATGAAGCTACATTGGACTTCAAGGACTTTTTTCATAGCCTAGAAATCTAGACGACACCCTAGCGGCAGCAAATTTTATTTTGCAGCCAGTGTTGTCTAGCAACTCTCCATTGGCTTGCGAGCTGGAAAAACCAAACTCTAGTCAGGCCAATCACATAGTGTAAAGAGTCGGTGGGTGGGCTTAACTTGATGTCGGCAGAGTTGCGTCCCTGCTACTCGAAAACAAAGCTGCTGCTGCTGGCGAACAGCGGTCTTTCGAAACTGCTTAGGCCGCGACTGGAAGACTTGGAGTTAAGCTTTTCTTTGAGAAAAGAACAAAGAACGGCACTTAAGTCATTCTTAAAAAAGGAAGATGTGTTCGGAGTTTTGCCGACCGGCTACGGCAAAAGTTTAATCTATCAACTAGGTCCACTGGTGGGAAAACGCATGGGACTACGTCACCTTTCTTCGTTGCTCTGGTTGGTTGTAGCGCTATCCTATTGCATGCAGAGGGTATTTGAAAGACAACCGTTTATTGCGCCCCTCGGATTGAGCCCTGCCAATGGTGTGTTCCCAGACCCAACATCTTGATGTGGGTCTGGCTTGTCAGGCTACTTTTTTCCATTTACAGGCACTAAATTTACAATTACTAAATTTGATTACACTTTAGTAAAGAAAAAAATATAAATGGTTTTAGAAGGCAAATAACCTCATACATATTTGTATTTAGCTATGAAACTAAATCCATTCTGCCTTTCCATTTATTGCTCATTTATAGAGTCTATTCATTTATAGTCTTGATGTCGACCCTTTTCATAATACATAATACATTTTATTTCCTGTGTGTATTATGTTGGTTATATTGGTATGTGTTGGGTTGTGTCTTTCTTTTCTAATGAAAATAAATAAATAAAATCCAATTGTATCTCCAATCCAAAAATGTATCTTAGGATGCAACACCTAACAAATATGTCATATGGATGTCAAACACTCTAAAAAAATGGTGCTAAATAGCACTAAAAGTGGTTCATTGGCTTGTAATCATAGGGGAACCATTTTAAGTGCCATATAGCACCTCACCTTTGTCAAATGGTGCTATGCAGAACCATAAGAGCACCTTAACCACCCCAAAGAACCGCTGAAGAACTGCTGAAGAACCGCTGAAGAACCAAACTGGGCGTAACAGGTTCTTAAAATGGCAGTGGTGCTATATAGTCAAGTCAAGTCAAGTCACCTTTATTTATATAGCGCTTTTTACAATACAGATTGTATCAAAGCAGCTTCACAGTGATTACATGAAAATAATACAAAAAACAATTTCATCATCGTCCACCTTTAAAGTGTGTATGTCAGGTAAAATTTTTAATTATGATTGACACAAAATAGTTAGGGGAAATACACGTTTGACAAGTTGATGTATTGTTTTGTATATTTTTCGATACCTAAAGGCAGAATATAAGATGAAAAAGTTCGTTATTTTCAGTCCTCCCTTAAAACTGCCCATCCCCCCAAACGAATCGTTTGACGTCATAACAGGGAGACGTCTCCCCAGCTCGCTGAGCTGTGTTGATAATTGTACGAGTGATAGAGCGAGAGAATTAGTGTGCTGGGTGCAGAAACACCGTTAAAACCAAGGGGGTAATCCATCCGCCGGAAACTGAAGCCTCCCCGGGCGCCGCCATTGTAGCAGAACTTCACCTGCTGTTAGCATTCCATTGACTCCCATTCATTTTTGCGTCACTTTGACAGCGAATAACTTCACATCTGAGGCGTCCAAAGACTCCATTTGTCCATTATTTATTTCTAAAGAAACTCGACAATGTATAAAAGGCTCCATTACCTTGTATCTTACGTTATGGCCCCGTAGAAGCCGTTTTTGTAAAAATAGGCTAACGATTGCGTCATAACTCACGCGACTCTCTGTCGCACTGTAGAGAAATTACCGTATAGACCGGCGGAGAAGCTCGCAGGCAATCGGGGGGACGTGGAGGCATTAAGTCCGATAGAGTGAAGGGAGTAACCCACAGAGAGTGATCAAGTTGATCCTGCTGCTAGCTCATGGACAGCTAATACTCACGCTCTCCGTCTCTGAGAGATTCGGAAGGGAATGATTCAGATTTCTCTCCGCACAGCTACTAGAAGACTGAAAACTGTCAGACACTTTGCTCACGTGTTCAAGCTCAGTTTGAGCCTGCGCAGTTCGCCTGGCGATCAGGAAGTGAGTGCTTCAAATGGGCTTCACTTTTCTCCGTTGAAGTCTATGGGGTCGCTGTGTCCATCTTATATACTGTCTATGGTTAAAACCGGTCACAGAGTCCACTGTGTTCCGTGCCTGGGTCAACTTTGTTCGGACCAAACGCGCCGACTTCAGTGCTGCCTCGGTGTCCAAGACTCTCTCTCTCTCTCTCTCTCTCTCTCTCTCTCTCTCTCTCTCTCTCTCTCTCTCTCTCTCTCTCTCTCTCGCACGCACACACACACACACACACCAACATATTCCAGCATTGCAATCTTGACACCGCAGGCTGTTCGTTATAGCCACGGAGCTTCAGAGCTAAGGCGGAGCTACAGATTAGGTATCCCTAAATAACCCGCGTATAACAGTAAGCCAACGTTAGTTCCGCATGAATTAATTTGCACGCGAGTTTTATTTATTTTCATACCGTGTATTCTCCGTGTATATTCAAGCACCGAACCGTGACGCCCGTACCGTTTCGGTTCAATACGAATACATGTACCGTTCCACCGCTAAGTTATGCCTATACTACCAGACACCTGACCAACTCTCCACTGCTTCTCTTCACACCAGATATTTATGTTTCTTCGATATGAATTATTTACATTTCTGTTTGGCTCCTCATCTGTCTCCCGCCTGGGAGGCTCAAAATTGTATGGCTGTGGGCCATCGTATAGGTTTGAGGGGGATTTTGGATCTCCTCAGACTCAAAACTCTCCATACTTCAATAGAACTTTGTTGGCGCGACTCCCTTGTATGACGTCACAGCTCAGCCCTTGTTTTAAAAATATGATCTTGACAGAAATGGCTATAAATCTTATTGCAGGGCAGTTACAGTAATAATTTTAATGCTAATTACATTTTCACTCAGACATCTAACCCTTATTTAATATATCTAAAAAAAAAATTTAACCTGACATACACACTTTAAGGCAGATCTATAATATTGCTGAATATTAAATGTCCCCAACTAAGCAAGCCAGAAGGTATGGCAACAGCGGCAAGGAACCAAAACTCCATCAGGTGACAGAATAGAGAAAAAAACCTTGGGAGAACCCAGGCTCAGTCGGGGGCCAGTTCTCCTCTGGCCAATGAGTGAACAGTGTATGAAGTTCAGAATGAATCAGAGTATTTGTCCAGTTCCGGTTGGTTGAAGTCGGAGTGATATAGCACCATAAGCACTGTAAAGAACCACTGAAGAACCACTTTTTTTTAGAGTGAATGGTTTAATGGATAAAAAAAAAGTTCATAACTTTTGCCAACATGGTCTAGAGACAATGTGTGCAAAGCTTGGTGAAGACCTGACAAATGTCCTAGGAGGTGTTTGAAAAAGAATAGAAAAACATAAAATTGATGACAAAGGCAACAATTCAGAATAAACTAGAATTTTGATACTATCGTGCATGGTTCCGGAGTTATTAGCAAATTGTAAACAACCTTGTATCTGATTTCCACAATTTTGTACATAAATACATTTTCACACAGTGTATGAATATGTCTATTTTTGTGATAGTAGTGATGTTGTTGTTGATTTTTACTTCAAGTATCTGAGTCATACAAGTGTGGGAATTTGCAGGTTGGAGTGATGGGTGTGAAGAAAAGTCTTTTTCTTTGGTTGCGGAAGCTGTCAGTCAGGGGGCCTCATTTATAAAATGTTGCGTAGAAACCGTCCTACATTTGATCTTACGATAATTTTTCAAATGTGCGTACGTGTGATCTAGAGAACGAACGTATGCACAAAAAACGTGCGTACGCCTCTCTTCCAGAAGTGAAAGTAAAAAATGGCAAATTATCTTGAAATTGTGCACAGCTGAATGATTTCCGATCTCCTCTTTGTAAACGTCGCCTAATTTATGTAATTAACATATAAAAAAGAGCACCAGTCAACGTCCAAATCCTTTACTTGAGAATGGTGAGTGGCAAGAATTGCTTAGATTTCCAAATACCTTTAGGTGCGCCGTCTCGGGTGTACCCTCCAGCCTGCGATGGGGGTATGTGGCGAGCAGGACGAGGTCGAGGGCCATGGAAGGACGGCGCAAGGCCGGTGGCGTGATTAATAATGAGCCACACCTGCGCAACGCTTTTGTATCTCTCATGGAGGAGCGGAAGCATAAAAGGAGGAGTGGCGACAGTGGAGATCGAGAGAGGAACAGGCCTGAGTTTATGTTGTGTTTTGTTTTATTATATGTGACAGCAGTCGTCCGTGAGGGGCCGCTGTCTTTTACTTTTGTTTCGTTTTGTATTTGTTTTATTTTATGTCATTAAAATTGTTGAACTTTCGCCGGTTCCCGCCTCCTCCTTCCCATGACAACGAACTTCGTTACACGCGGCCACCTAGGTTGTGGGGTAGGGTTAGGGGTAAGTTTCTGTTGTAGCATTTCACCTTTCGGCACACCTCCTTTCAGCACGCCCATTACTCTGATCTGCAGCTATCCCTGTCTTGAGTTATTGGGTGCTTCTCAATCAGAAGGCTGCATATCTCAACTGCCACATCATCAAGCATTTTGTGTTCTCCAGTCACCCACAATCCTTTTCACACATTCCAATTGCACACACCTTCCAATTCCACTGCCCAGGGTTGCATTTAGCATCATAAGCCTACGTAGATCGTAGAGCCTTTGCCACCAATGGTCTCTACGATCAACTTAGCTTACAATGCTTTTGAGAAATGCCGCCCTGGGCAGTGGATCCCGCATTTGCAAGGGAGTAAATTAGGAGAATAAATTTAGGGATTTAATGTTATTTATTTATTTTTTCAGTAAAGGGAAAGCTGTTGGTAGTTTATGTTAATGTTCAGTTGGAATGTGTTCATCCTGAGCTCTACTGGAAATTGTATGTTGGGTCAATGCAACTCAAGTTAAAACAGTGTTCCCTTAATCGTTTTATGTTACATCAAATTGATTGAAGTAGGTTACAACAACAAAATTAGAATTTGTTGGTAGAATCAGGTAAAAAAAAACAGCACAAGTTAAATTTTTACAGTGTGCCTTAAAATAGCTTGGATGTAACTTTTCACCCTTGCTTCATTTAGTATACACCTAACCATAAATATGCAAATGAGCCCTGTCCCCACTCACTCACACCAGCTCAGAGACCCACTCTGTCAACTTTTACTCAAGTTACTGAAGTAAACACTGCACAAAGGTATCGCTCTTTACAACGTCGGACACATAACAGTAATTCATATGATTAACCTTTTGCTTGACGTTATCAAACAGCTTATTCACCTTATTCTCCATGACAACAAGGGTGACGCTTACTTCCGGCTGAGAGGGACTTCAACAATTATCTCAAGTATAGTGGATGCAGCAGGGGCAGCTATTTCAAAGTCAGAACCCAGGCCTTTAAATAGGATACCTTTGTGGTCAAAAGAGTGTCAGGAGGCAGTTAAAGAATAGAACGTTCAGGAAATTGACGAAGTCCCATAATTTTCAGTGCTTGATTGAGTACAAGAGAACAAGCTCTGGTGAGAAGAGCTGTCAGGAAGGCAAAAATGAATACTGGAGGAGATTTTGTGACTCTGTGGGTTGTACTACCCCTTTAGAGAGGATTTGAGGTATGATCAAGAAAATGAAAGGAATAGACAGAAACTATGGCTACCCCATGCTCATTGATGGAGGGGATATTGTGGTTACGAGTAAAACAGAAGTGATTGCTAAAACATTAGCTAGAGTGCATAGTTCTGATAACCTATTTGGAGGAAAAGAAAGGAATGGAAGAGACAATTTTAAGATATTCTAATGCAGATGAGAGTGTGAATGAGGAAGGAGACAGAATTAATGCATTTTTCACTAGAACAGAACCAAATATCGCCTTGAGAAAGTTAAGAAAATCTACTCCAGGGAAGGACTCAATCTGTTATGATATGTTGGATAACTTGAGTGATATATGGAAAGATAAGTAACTGGCTATGTGGCGTAACTGGATTCAGGACAACAACCGATGTTGGCGATGCGGCAGAGAACACAGATCAGCTGAATGTGAACTGAAGATGTGCTGTAAAACATGCAACAGTAGACACCTGCTTGCTCTGCACGATGTCAGCGAGAGAAGTCTAACCAAGACTGACAAAGCTGAGAGAAGGCCTGACCAGGCGAAGTACAGTGAGAGCAAACATTGGCAAGCCACCGCAGGGCCATCGTGTGCTTCTCAAGGTCAGTAAAGTTATCCTCCGCCATGGTGACCAAACTCTAGAGACATACGCTGTGCTAGACGACGGCTCTGAACGCACCCTGCTCCTCCAACCGGCAGTCCAACAACTGGGACTTGAAGGACAGCTCGAGGATTTGCCCCTGCGTACAGTCAGACAGGAGCTGCAGACGCTTCACGGGGCGGCTGTCTCATTTAGCATCTCTCCAGCCTGTTCTCCAGCCATGGTATACAACATCCAAGGAGCCTTTACCGCACCCAAGCTCGGGCTGGGCCAGCACACATATCCCTTCAAAGCACTGCAGAGCAAATACAGACATTTGAAGAAGCTTCCTATCCCTTCATTCAAGGACATTGTCCCGCTACTGCTCATTGGCTCAGACCACCCCCACTTGGTGACTCCAGTTGAGCCAGTCATCTTTGGTCCCCCTGGTGCACCGGTTGCTGTCCGCACCCGTCTCGGATGGACGCTGCAAGGTCCGACCAACTATCTAAAGCAGTACCTTATCGAACAACGCTGTCTTTTCACCACCTTCGGGGCACCTCCTCCTCCCATGGCGCAGCGAAAAGGCCAGTACGAGGTCACGGCAGGACAAGGAGGCCCTTGAATGCTTGGATAAACAGACAGTGCGAGTAGATGTTGATGGTGTCCACCGCTATGCCACTCCTCTTCTCCGCGTGAAAAACTTTCCCCAGCTCTGCGCACCAAAAGAGGGAGTACTTCCTCAGCTCCGGAATATGGAAAGGCGGCTGGCTAAGAACCCTGAGACGGCCCAAGTCTACAACGCAGAGATCCAGAGACTTGAACAGGCTGGCTATGTGGCGAAACTACCCCATGGCACAGAGAACACCTCAAGCAGCTGGTACATCCCTCACCACCTTGTCGAGCATAATGGCAAGCACCGAGTGGTTTTTAATTGCTCTTTCCAGTACAGCGGCGCTGACTTGAACAAACTCCTGCTCCCTGGTCCAACCCTTGGTCCACCTCTCCTTTCAGTTCTCCTGCGTTTCAGAGAACATGGTGTGGCCTTCAGCAGTGACATACGGGGAATATTTCACCAGGTGAGGCTCCTCCCGGAGGATGAGCCTCTCCTCCGCTTCCTCTGGAGGGAGCTCAAACGTGATGAACAACCCACAGTCTACCAGTGGAAGGTGCTTCCCTTCGGCACTACCTGTAGCCCCTGCTGTGCTACATACGCCCTACAGAAGCACGTCACCGACCATACTCAGCCAGCTGATGCAGTGAGAAACTCCGTGTTAAGACATTTCTATGTAGATAACTGTCTTCAGAGTGTGCCTACAGTTGAAGATGCCAAGCCCATCATCTACAAGCTGCAGTCTCTCCTTGCCGAGGGAGGCTTTGAGTTACGCCAGTGGGCCAGTACCCATCCAGACACCATCCGTCACCTCCCTGCTGAGGCGAGATCGGCTAGTGCTGAAAAGTGGATCGCCCAAGGTCACCCAGGTCCAGAAGAATCAGCCCTGGGCCTGCAGTGGGACTGTCGAGAGGACACCCTGTCCTTCAAGTGTCGAGAGACTGTAGCCACTGAAGAAGTTGTCACTATGCGCTCCATCTACAAAGTGGTGGCAAGTCAATATGACCCCCTCGGGTTTTTAGTACCTTACACCACTAGGGCCAAAGTTGTCATCCAACACCTGTGGGAGAAAAAGCGTGATTGGGACGACCCTGCTCTGCCGGATCACCTGCTAGCCGCATGGAGAGAGTGGGAGGACGAGTTACCTCACCTACAGAGCATTGCACTTCCGAGGTGTTACACTGGCCGTGAGTTAGACTCTCCCACCTGTGAGCGTGAGATCCACGTGTTCTGTGATGCCTCAGAGTGAGCCTATGGCTCTGTGGCATACTTCCGAACCGAGAATCCTCATGGAGTCGTCCAAGTAGCCTTCGTCACTGCAAGATCCAGAGTTGCTCCAAAAAAGCAGCAGTCAATCCCACACCTGGAGTTATGCGCTGCTCTGACCGGAGCACAAATGGCTCGGATCCTCAAATCTGAACTCACATTGCACATCCAGCGGGAGTTACTCTGGTCGGACTCTACTACCATGCTCAAGTGGCTGCAGTCGGAGTCATGCCGATTCAAAGTGTTTGTTGGCACACGTGTGGCAGAGATTCAAGATCTCACCGAGGGCGACACATGGCGGTACGTGGACTCTGCACAAAACCCTGCCGACGACTTAACTCGTGGCAAACCTCTCGACACATTGACACCAGACAGCAGGTGGGGTCAAGGCCCAACCTTCTTGTGGTGTGACCCAGACAAATGGCCACAAAGTCCTCAGATTCAGACAGAGGCAGATCAGGGTGAAGAGCTCAAAAAACCTCCATTCTGCGGCTTCACTACTACCACGCTAAGTCAGCTCCCTGACGTTAAGCAGTTCTCTTCCTTTAAAGACCTCCTGACCGCCACAACTAAGACTCTACATGGGGCGGACCCCGGCAACGTCACAGCCTATAGGCAAGCCCAGCTGGCCCTGCTGCAACAGGTCCAACAAGACAGTTTTCCTATTGACTATGCCCAGCTGCAGTCAGGGAAACCAGTCGCCAAGAGCAGCAGACTTCTCAAGCTGGCGCCAGAGTTCGACCACAGTAACAAGCTCATCCGCGTTGGCGGACGTCTGCGCCATAGTAACCAACTGGAACTGGATACTGTTCACCCGGTGGTGCTGGATGCCAAACACCCAGTCACGCAGCTGCTCATCCAAGATTATGATGACCGCTTGCACCATCCAGGCCCAGAGAGGGTCTTCTCAGAGATGCGCCGCAAGTATTGGGTACCAGGAGGGCGAGAGGCTATCCGCCGCTTTCAGCGGAAGTGTCAAGAGTGTCAGAAATGGCGCGGAAAGCCACAAATCCCTAAAATGGCAGACCTACCTCCATCCAGAGTCCGATTTTTCAAGCCAGCATTTTACTCAACAGGAGTAGACTGTTTCGGGCCATACTCGGTAGCGATTGGAAGGAGGAGTGAAAAGCGCTGGGGAATAATCTTTAAATGCATGACCACCCGAGCCGTGCATATCGATCTCCTCTCCAGTTTGAATACAGACTCATTCCTCATGGCCCTGAGGCGGTTCATCGCCTGCAGAGGAAAGCCGTTCGAGCTGATCTCAGACCAGGGGACTAACTTCAGAGGTGGCGATCGAGAGCTCCGGGAAGCATTCGACCTTGCTCCCGACATCAAAGCTCAACTCGCCTCTCAGCAGATCGACTGGAAGTTTAATCCACCTAACGCCCCCCACTTTGGCGGCTGCTGGGAGCGTGAGATACGCTCAGTAAAACAAGCCCTGCAAGTGACCCTTGGAGCCCAGCTTGTGACAGATGAGGTACTGAGAACCCTACTTGTTGAGATTGAGGGGATCCTCAATTCCAAACCATTAGGCTACACATCTGCAGACATCGCCGACCCTGATCCAATAACTCCCAACTCGTTGCTCATTGGGCGGCCAGATGCCTCTCTCCCGCAGGTGGTGTATCCTGACTCCGAGCTCCTAAGCAGTAGGCGTTGGCGCCATAGCCAGCTGTTGGCTGACCACTTCTGGAAGCATTTTATCCGTTTCTATCTGCCCAGCCTCCAGGCCCGACAGAAGTGGAATACTGAAAACCCAGACCTGCACATCGGCAAGACGGTCCTCATCATCGACCCGCAGTTCCCTCGCTCACTGTGGCCAGTGGGTACAGTGATTAGCGTCTTCCCCGGCCTCGACGGTAAAATACGATCTGCTGAAGTGAAAGTAGGAGACCGGTCGTACACCCGCCCTGTGGCTCGACTCATCCAGCTTCCAGAGTTGCCAGACTAACCACTAACGGACGATTGGGCGCCTTTTCCTCTGCTGCAGATTCCCTTCAGTAATCTGGGGGCGGCTGTAAAAAAGGCCCCATGGTGTTCGCTAAGCATCAGACACTTTACTGTGACTTTCTCTTTCCTACTGGATGACGCCTCGCTTCACCTGGACTCTTAGCCAATCACAAGTCGACTCAGGCTCGCTGCACGCTTGTAGCATTCTGTCCGAGACTTTTGCTAGTATTGTAAGCTGACTGCACGGACTTACAACCCGCCTTAATACAACTGTCCTACTTTTGTGTGCGTCTTTACAAGTAAGAATCAGTATTTCATTGTTCTTATATTGTCATTGTTAAAGCTAGGTTGGTAGCGTTTTCTCTTTTTAGGTTTACTAAATATAAGCTTAGCTTTTCCTGCCGGCTAGGCCTCGTGTTGTTATGCTTCTTTCTAGCGGTGTATAGGTTGCCACTCAGGCATTATTCTTTGGTTACACATTGTAGAACACCAGTTAAGCACCCTCTGCGCATAGTTTGTGAGTTATCGCGGTGATATTCGCCTTCATTCCAGTTAATTTGCTATAGAGCACGCACCTCCCGCATGTACGCTAGTTGTCACGTGACACTTCTCGGCGCGGCTTGGTGTAGTTATTTATGCGACCAGCAGAGGGAGCCATTGTATTGCGAATGGTTTATCCTTTCTCATTGTTATGGTTGCAGCTGTTTAGACCCGCAGAACAGCTTTGCTCATTCTTTTAATGCCAGTTTCGCCATGTCTAAATGTTATTGTATTTGATTCCTGCTATATTATTAGAAAAGGATACAATTAATACAAATAGAGGTTTGTTGCATGATAATCATTCATTTGCATTCAACTAATGGTTATTGTTTTTACTTATTTATCTGTTTCAGAACCACACATCAATGTACATATTCAATCATGCAGTTGTAAAGTCAATAAATACTTCTGATGAAGAAATATTGCGTGATTCTGATCGATCACCCGCTGTGAGCTCTAATTAACGATCCAAAACCTAAAAAAAAAAATCTAAATCAAAAAAGCCAGTCTTCTTCTGCACATAAGCTGTTGATGCTATTTAATGGAGGGAATGATTCCTAAGGAATGGAAAGAGTCCATAATTGTGCCAATTAGGAAACCTGGTAAAGTAGCTACAGGCCAATAGCCTTAACTTCTCATGTGGGAAAGACTATGGAGAAAATGGTAAATGATAGGTTGAATTACTGGGTGGAGTCTAAGGGGGTACTGCATAGCTACCAGAGTGGCTTTAGAAGAGGTAGAGGTACAATGGACCCTGTAGTATGCTTGGAAGATGTTATAAGGAGAGCTCAAGTAAATAGACAATCAGTGGTGGCAGTATTCTTTGATATTGAAAAAGCGTATAACATGATGTGGACGAATGGCCTGTTAATCAGGTTGCAGCAAATGGGGATTGGGGGCAGAATGTTCCAGTGGATAAAAGCTTTTTTTGTCTGAAAGAAGTCTAAGGGTTAAAATAAATGGGGAATTAAGTGCCAAATATATAGCTGAGAATGGTACTCCTCAGGGGAGCATTGTTAGCCCTATAATCTTTGATATAATGATAGATCAGATCTTTAAAAATGTGCAGGGGCTTGATGGAGTAGCTTTGTTTGCTGATGATGGAGCCATGTGGAAGAAAGGGAGAAATGTGGACTTCATAGTAAAGAAAATGCAGAATGCAGTAAATGAAGTCCAGAAATTGGCAGTACAATGGGGATTTAGGATTTCAGCAGAGAAAACAAAAGTTATGTTCTTTTCTAGGGGGAGCATAAGACCTGAATTTAAAATTCACCTGTAAATATGGTAGAGAGGTAGAGAGCTGGAAAGAGTAGAGGTTTTTCTAGGGGGAGCATAAGACCTGAATTTAAAATTCACCTGTAAATATGGTAGAGAGGTAGAGAGCTGGAAAGAGTAGAGGTTTTTCTAGGAGGAGCATAAGACCTGAATTTAAAATTCACCTGTAAATATGGTAGAGAGGTAGAGAGCTGGAAAGAGTAGAGGTTTTTCTAGGGGAAGCATAAGACCTGAATTTAAAATTCACCTGTAAATATGGTAGAGAGGTAGAGAGCTGGAAAGAGTAGAGGTTTTTCTAGGGGGAGCATAAGACCTGAATATAGACGAATCCGGCGAAACTACCGGAAGTAAGCGGCCGCCATAACTGAGCTGTTGCTGGGTAGCGTTGTGCCATTGCCTCCTATTGTTTTAGTTGCAACTTGCGTCCACTGGAATAAACAGCCCGCGATTTACGACTGTCACTAACGTTAAAACTTGTATAATGTCGAGTGGGAAAACATGTTCCGTTATAAATTGTTTCAATGGCGGCAGTAAAATTTCAATTTGGAAGAGAAAACATTGTGAGCTACATAAAATACCCCGGGTCGACTGCGCCTGTCTGGTGCCATACAGTTTACACAGATTTCATGGGCGAGTACAAGACGCGGACATTCGCCAGAAGTGGGTGAAAAATATCAACAGGCAGGGATGGGTTCCTAATAACAACAGCAGGGTAAGTTTTGGCTTGTATTGAATCCCATTTCCCTTTCAAATTGGGACAATGTTAATGTGAGTAACCCACCTAATGTTACCTAGCTGGTCAACGTCAGCTTGCTAGCTAGCTGTCTGTTAGCTGCTAACTTTAACTTGGCTCAGATGTTGTTGGAAAGCTAGTCTGTCTTGTCAGTGACACAAAACACTGTTATTTGTCTAAAATATGGACAGTACTGTTAGATAGTAGCCTATTGTTGTGTACTGTTGTATTCAATATGTGTTACTGTCCAACTAGGCATGCCTGCTTATTATTTTTTATTTGTCATGTTTATGTTTAAGGTGTATGGCATATAGCAGCTGTGTGTGTGTGTGTGTGTGTGTGTGTGTGTGTGTGTGTGTGTGTGTGTGTGTGTGTGAGTGAGTGAGTGAGTGAGTGAGTGAGTGAGTGAGTGAGTGAGTGAGTGAGTGAGTGATTGAGTGAGTGAGTGAGTGAGTGAGTGAGTGAGTGAGTGAGTGAGTGAGTGAGTGAGTGAGTGAGTGATCGATCGATCGATCGATCGATCGTAGGTGTACTAAGACCCGAAATTCT
This sequence comes from Phoxinus phoxinus, assembly GCF_949152265.1. NCBI lineage: Eukaryota > Metazoa > Chordata > Actinopteri > Cypriniformes > Leuciscidae > Phoxinus > Phoxinus phoxinus. The sequence continues at coordinate 20,494,053 of NC_136894.1, read as the reverse complement.
CCTTTGGGGATCCTTAAAGTATCTACCTATCTATCTATGTTATTTACTATTCAAGGTCTGTTGGATACACTTCCCTGATGGCAGACCAACTAAAGAGCACCCATACCCAGTATTGCACATGGGATATGAAACTCATGCTGTAAGTTTATTTCTTT